>NC_073388.1:21260107-21589107 GCF_028641065.1 Leucoraja erinaceus | reverse complement strand
AAACAAGAACAGTATATTCAAATACTGTCTGTTACAAATCCAGACACCCAAAACTGTGGTGAGAGATGGCTCGTTCTGCTGACAGAAATGTCTGATTACTACTTGTTATTTCACGTGAACAGTTTTTTTTAAGACGGGTTCTTATTTTAATGGCTGCTATTTAATTAAAAAAATTAAATTTACATTTAGCTCCTCACAGTCCACAGGTGCAGAACTATATTTAAGTATGTTTAAAGTATGTTTTTTTGTTTTTTTTAGTATTTTATGTGGGAGTGGGGGGTATGGTTACGGGGAAACCGTCCTTCAGTCACTTCCTGGCGAGGATGCGACTGTTATTCGAGTCGCTCCCTCGCCCCCCTCTTTGCGGCCTACCAACTGGATTGGCACGGCCTTTCCTGCCGTGACTGGACCAGATCTTCAGCAGCGGCGGCGCAGAGCTGGATACATCGCGGAGCGGGCGACACCTCACCTGGGATCGCCATTTGAAGCTTCGGAGTGCTGGGCCTGCTGCATCGACATCACGGAGCTGTGGTTTGCGGAGCTCCCAACGCGGGCGTCGCGGACCAACATCGCGGAGTCCTGGGATCCTTTGCCGGGGGGCGCCAGCATTGAATCACCACCCAGCTCGGCCTGTGGATTTTGGGAGCCACGGACTCTGGTGGGAGGTGGCCGATTCAGAGGTCCAGGCCGCTGAGGATGTTCTTCCTTTCGACGTTGGGGTTCCATCGTTCCCGGCGAGAGGGCCTGAACATCGGGCCGCTTGTAGCGGCGACTGCAGGGGGTTCGGGAGGCCACGACCACGGGTGAACATCGGGGAACATCAGCGAGGAGGTTGACTGGACTTTGGTTCCTTCCCTCACAGTGGGAAACTTTGGTGCCGCTGTGGGGATGTTTGTGTTGTGCACTATTGTGTTCTGTGTTTTTTTTAATTCGTATGACTACGGGAAATAGCATTTCATCCAAGACTGGATAGACTTGGTTTATACTCTCTAGAATTTAGGAGATTGAGAGGGGATCTTATAGAAACTTACAAAATTCTTAAGGGGTTGGACAGGCCAGATGCAGGAAGATTGTTCCCGATGTTGGGGAAGGCCAGGACAAGGGGTCACAGCTTAAGGATAAGGGGAAATCCTTTAAAACCGAGATGAGAAGAACTTTTTTCACACAGAGAGTGGTGAATCTCTGGAACTCTCTGCCACAGAGGGTAGTTGAGGCCAGTTCATTGGCTATATTTAAGAGGGAGTTAGATGTGGCCCTTGTGGCTAAGGGAATCAGGGGGTATGGAGAGAAGGTAGGTACGGGATACTGAGTTGGATGATCAGCCATGATCATATTGAATGGCGGTGCAGGCTCGAAGGGCCGAATGGCCTACTCCTGCACCTAATTTCTATGTTTCTATGTTGTCTCTTACTTGAAGGCAATGACAATAAATTGAATCAAATCAAATCAAATCAAATAGAAGTGTAGAAGCAAATGAACAATTCAGCTTGGTGTCTGAAAAAGTGTCCCAACTTGAAATGTTGCCTATTATGTTCTCAGAAATGCTGCCTGACCCGCTAAATTACTCTAGCACTTTGTGCCTTTTCTCATTAAACCAGTACCTGGAGTTCTTTAAATCTATTCTCTAAGTGCATGATTGCATATCATGCACATATGCATGGAGATGCTGCAGGTAATGGTCTGAGAAAACTACACGTTCCTATCACTTGAACGCATCGGTCCGTGAAATCTAGAACCAGACTTGGCAAAGTTTGCAGGGTGAGGTAAGCTGACAGCTACATTGGCTTGCGTTGAAGCCCAGCCTTGGGCAGTGCCTGGTGAATTTACAGTGCATGTTTTCTCCATCAGTTTCAGCATGTAGTCTGGCTGCTTCACACAATTCTAAGTTGTGCTTGTAGCATAAATGGCTATGATAAATTACCCCTCAGTGTAGGTAAGTGGCAAAAGAGTCAAAGGGAAATTGATGGGTGTGAGAAAAAGGGTAAGTTGCAGGGCTGCTGAATAAGGACCAAGGGGATTGTTCTGCTGTAGGCTGACATGGTTCTGAAGGACTGAATGCAAGTACACAGTAATTATTTGTACTCCAGACAGTCTGGAGATTGGATACTAATGAAGCAGAAAATTTGCTGGTGCAGTTTATTTTTTCAGCCCGTTTACAGATTAGAACTTTATTCCCCTTGGAGCACACGACGATAAGGGGTGATCTTATAGAGTTGCATAAGAGTGAGGGAAATAGAAAGAATAGATACACAAATTTTTTTACCCAGAGTAAGGGAATCGAGAACAAGAGGTCATAGATTTTAGATGAGATGGGGAAAGATTTAATAGGAACCTGAGGGGCAACATTTTCATACAGAGGATGGTGGGTATATGGAACAAGCTGCCAGAGCAGGTAGTTGAGGCAGGTACAGTAACATCTAAAAACCCATTGGACAGGTACATAGATAAGCAGGTTTTAGAGGAATATGGCCAAACTTGGGCAGGTGGAACTAATGTATGTAGCACATCTTAGTTGGCATGGCCAAGTTGGGCCATGGGGCCTGTTTCCATGCTGAATGACTCTATTACCTTTGAAGTCTACCACTTTTGGGGTACAATAGCAATGCTGGGCAAGTAATATGAAACCTATTTGTATAATGTAAAATTTCAACTGGTTAAGTCAGGATGTCCAAGACAGCACAACCCCATGCCTCTCCTAGCTTATTGCTAAACACCATGGTCTCTGGTAAATGTCACATGCCCCTCCCCAAACGTCACTTGTAATTTCACATTTACTAGACTGTTCGGCACATAAATAGATTATTCTTTTCCTGATTGTGAAACAGGTTTACAAATTACAAAAGGGGAACTTTTAAGCTTCCTAACAACCTCTGTGATAACAAGAACAGAGAACGTGCATTTATGAATGCCTTGTAAGGATTTATGGTCACCATGAAGTGTTTTACAATACTTTTAGAATGAAGTCACTAGTTACAACCTTCTCTTTGTTCTTGGGATACTGAACCTTCTTTACAAGCAGACTCAAAATTCTGGAGTAACTCAGACTGAAGAATAGTCTGAAGAAGGGTCTCGACCCGAAACATCACCCATTCCTTCTCTCCAGAGATGCTGCCTGTCCCGCTGAGTTACGCCAGCATTTTGTGTCTGCTTGTAAAGAGGTTCAGTTACTCTGAGTTACTCAAGCATGTTGTGTCTATTCCAGCATTTGCAGTTCTTTCCTACACCTCTTTACAAGCAGTTCTCCCTGTTGCTAACAAGGAAAAACCATTGTTCCTGCTTTTTTTTGCGATTGGTTGAACAAAAGCAGAAAGCTTTCAGTTTAATGTAACATGTTATCAACCTGAAGGATTCTTAATCAAAATGTTCATACTTGGAGCGACGGATACCCAGAAAAAATTGCTCTTACAAACTGTTAGCTGAACTCAAAATGTGAATTGACTGGCCCTTGAATTTGAGCACAGTCAATTAAATAGTGGAACTATAATTAGAAGACATTTAAAATGGAAGAGTTAACTTACAGGCAAGATTATAACTGAAAATAAGATCATAATATAATGCAATAATAGGAAATCACATCAATAAAAGTAGAAAGGTGTGCCAAACTGTGTCACGTGGATGTAGTCATGAAAGGAATACCAAACACATTATAGCCTTGAAGAATGATTTTATAATTGTCGAATGACTTTCCTCATACGGTAAATAAGGCATTTCATTCTGGTAAGAAAGGTAACACAGATAATGTATGTCTTTCCTGATACGATTTTAATTTGGATCTTGATGAAGGACCAGGAAATGCATTTATCCAATCTTTCAAAATGCAATGGAAGGTTATAACAAAAATAATCCAAGCACAAGGGTCTTCTCTGGATATAAAATTGAAAGCACAGAAAGAAGATAGAAGGTTTTTTGACCGCTCAGACCTTACCATTCAATCAGAATGGGTGATCCTCTGACTCTTCTACTTTCCCACCTTTTCCTTGTATCCCCAAATGTTGTTAACATAAAATCTCAAAGATAATTTCAAGAATTTACTACCCCTGACACAAAGAGATTTATCCTTAATGATTGTCTCAATGATTGATCAATCCACTGGAACTAATTTTTTGATTCCATAGATAAAGACTCAGTAGTTGACATTTGCCATTAAAACTCTCTGTGAGATACTCTTCTAAGTACCAATAAGTAAAGGCCAATCATTATCCCTCTTCACAAAAAGTCCCAGGAATCACACTGTTGCCCTAACTGCAAGACAAGAATATCCTTCCTTAGCAGAACAACAAATGGTAATCAAATCTGATCTCAGCTGATCAGCTCTGCGGAGTTTAATGTTATAATAGAGCGATTGTTCCTATTTTCTCTTTCTTTCTTTTCTAGGGTCTATTTTCTCACTTTACTTCCTTCTCTAACTTCTTTTCTAAGGGCTTTCTTTTCCCAACACTCTTGCACTTCACGACTCTTGCGCACTTTCTTTACTTTCCTTACTTCTATCTTTTTCTTAAAGCTCAAAAATAAATGAAGTGGTACAAAAAATGTATTAAGATATATGTGTTGTGTAGTATTGTAATTTACCATACTTCTAATAAAAATAAAAAAATAAAAAATAAAAAATCTGATCTCAGCAAAGTCCTGTAAAATGTCAGCGTATTATTTTGTAATCCAACCCATTGTGATTAAAACAACCACTTATCTTTCTCAATGTTTCTTGCAGCTTTCACTTTACTTTCATAAATGAGATCACAAGGATCCTTTTACTAAAATTAACAATTTTCTTAACTATTCTGTTTTTCTTCCAACCAAAATTCATATTTTTGATTCCCTTAATTCTCCATTAATCAATTTGGCATTGTCAACAAACTTGTGTATGTCACATTCTGTCTTTTCAACATAATACATAGAATACAGCACAGGAACTGGCCCTTCAACCCACAATATCTGTGGTGAACGTGGTCATAAAGTCATAAGTGATATCAGTAGAATTCGGCCCATCAAGTCTACTCTGCAATTAAATCACAGCTAATAGATCTATCAATCCCTCCTAACCCCATTCTCCTGCCTTCTACCCATAACCGCTGACACCTGTACTAATCAAAAATCTATCTGTCTTTGCCTTAAAAATATCCACTGACTTAGCCTCTATATCATTCTGTGACAAAGAATTCCATAGATTCATCATCCTCTGACTAAATAAATTTCTCCTCATCTCCTTCCTAAAAGAACGTCCTTTAATTCTGAGCTATGATCTCTCCCACTAGTGGAAACATCCTCTCCATACCCACTCTATCCAAGCCTTTCACTATTCTGTATGTTTCAATGAGGTCACCCCTCATTCTTCTAAACTCCAGCGAGTACAGGTCCAGTGCCGACAAATGCTCATCATAGGCTAACCTACTCATTCCTGGAATCATTCTTGTAAACCTCCTCTGGACCCTCTCCAGGGCCAACACATCCTTCCTCGGATATGGTGCCAAAAATTACTCACAATATTCCAAATGCGGCCTTACCAGCGCCTTATAGAGCCTCAGCATTACATCCCTGTTTTTGTGTACAAGTCTTTGTGAAATAAATGCTAGCATTGAGTTTGCTTTCTTGAGTTGCTGATGCTGTTAAACTAATTTACTTTGCCTCAACGTGATCCATATTCTACTCTTCCCTACATATCCAGGTGCTTATCTAAACAACATTTATATGCAACAATCATATGTTTATTAAAAGTTAGAAGGCAGCTTGTGAAAGAGTAGGCCATCTCGGGGACTTTCAATAATTATGTTCATTAAATACATTGCATGTTTTACTATTGATTACGACCTTTGCACTTGTTTGCAGCATGAGGAGTCAGGAGATTTACACGTGGAGCCAAGGGATATGAGCAGGATCTTAAATGAATACTTCTCGTTGGTCTTCACCAGGAATAAGGATGTGAGAAATGGAAGGTTAGGAGAGGGGAATGCTGATATTCTGGAACGTGTCTGTCGGGAACGATGTCCGAGATATTGGCACAATGTAGGTGGAAAGGGCCCCAGGGCCTGTTGTATCCCATGATGGTATGGGGAAGCAAGGAAAAAATGTATGTGTCAAACACACAACAAATGGTGTTGTAGTTCATAGCATAGGTAATGGGATGATACAGAGGAATACAAATCAGATTGTGAGATGTGTTCAAGTGCTCACAATCACGATGCCAGAGACAAAGTCGTGGAAACAAGAAATTTGTTTATTTATGAGTCTGCAGAGCCGGGTGCCTCTCCAAACCGAGACAAAGAAAGTACCCTCCCTTTATACATCATGCTCCATTTCAGGCAACATTCTGCAGTAACCCTTCTGCTATCTTTCTAATGCTGCAACTTACTTCCTCTAGTGTGGTGGCCAGGACTGTACAAAAAATTCCAAGTGTGGCCTCACCAATGTTTTGTACAGCTCCAACACAGCATCCCAACAGTTCTATTCAATGCCTGTCTATGAAGGCAAACATGCTAAATACTTTCTTCACAGCCCCAGCCACAGCAATGACAGCCTTCTGAAGTAAAACAATATTAGTTTTACTTTATTATAAGTGTTTTATTATTTTTTTTAAAAAAGAGCTTGATCTAAAACTAAAGTAAGCTAACATTTTTGACCAAGATAACAGTCATAAACATGTTTAAAATTTAGAATAAATATTTATTAAATTTTCAACAATTATATCCATTATATACATTGACCGTTTTACAACTGATTGGTACATTTGCAGTTTATTGCAGTGTGAGGATTCAGGAAAACTGGTGATAAATACCATAAGCTCAAAGCTCTTGGGAAAGGATAGCTTGCAAGTTTGAAGATGGCGAATGATTTTTAGTATAATCCAGATTCACTAGATTTGCCACGTTCCAGTTGAAAGGCAGACAATAACACATTCATCATTTTGAAAGTATATCTAGTATTGTCCCTGGGTGTTCTTGGAATTATATATTGTCCCTATCTCTTTAAACCAAACAGTGACTGCATCGATAAAACCTGGGCATACTTCTGATGTCAGAAATTTTAGGCATTTGCCTTTTTTTTTTACAAAAACACTGCCAGAATTTTGAGGCAGTTATAATGTGAGAAATTGATGGACACTAGTAGTGGTCTATGGTCCATCTTTCAGTGTGTATTCTAGCCAAGTTTCAAGGCAGGAGTGGCTAGCAGCAAAGCTACACTAAGTGGGTGGGATTTCCAAAGCAGCATTCATGCAATATCTGACAGTAACCTCAACTCTGTATTCCTGCCAGCCCCGATAACCCATCTATTCATCTGTCTAAAGAATATTCAAGGACTATACTTAAATTATACTAAGGACATCTTCAGAAACTCTTGATATGGGTTATAATTCAGTGTCACTGACCCACCAGTCAGTGGAAATAGAGTATCTCATACTGTACCCTCCAGACTTGGGATACCAGAAAATTCACACTCTGTGGTACACAGAGTTTCAATCATTTATACACAGATTACATTCCGCCCATCAAATTTGAAAAGCCATGATGCTAATATTACATTTGGATATTAGTATGGAGTTGATCATTTTCATTCCAAATCAGAACTTAATGTGGAGCAATCCCTCAAATGTTCAAGGTTTTCAACTGTATGAATAATAAAGTTAATATTGTCCTGCGGCAACACATATGATGCATTGTTTTTGAATTTCGTGATCAGGGATTCTCTAGATAGTGGGTTTCTCCAATGTCCATAAAAGGTGTCACATCTTCCACGGAGCACATCTTTGTTCTTCAGAACCAGAACCACTTCTCCATACATTTTCTCAAAGTTGGCCACGTTATCTTCGGGATGTTGGAGCTCCACTTTTTTGAGTAACTCATTAAGAGCGTCTCGCTGCAGGTTGGCTTCACTGAATGATTCAATGCTCACATCTCCATCCAACAATGCAGAGCATGCATTGAATTGGAAGGAATGGCGAGCTTCATGTTCTGTCTTTGGGAATGGTCTGTTGATGTACCGGGAAACAGGGACACGCAAAATGATCTTCTCAATCATAGAGGGTGAAAAAACACCCTCATTGATAGTTGCTAGTTGCCTCACTGAGACAGCAGCATCTACCACCCAGTGCATGCCCAGATGAGCTGGGAAGCGCTTAAATGCAATGTCTTGCTCTTCCAGCAGAAAGCTTGTCTGCTCTAGTGGTGCTATCTCCTGAGGTTGATAATCACCATAGAAAGCAGAAAATCCAAAGCAGCCAGGGGTATCATCCAGAATGCTAGCATTTCCCTCCATCCCATTTGAGGCTAGGATGGCTGCCTCAAAGCCCAGCCGTGCAGCATTGCCAATGTGGATGGGTTTTGCCTGGGTGGCTGCATTGGCCATTGGTGCCCCTGCAAGTGAAGCTGCAATAGCCAGGGCATTAACACATTGATTGGGCTCAAGCTTGAGAAATTTAGCAATGGCTGCAGCACTGCCCATTGGCCCCACAACACTTGGAGGGTGGAACCTGGAAGATAAAAGCATATTCAAATCAGATACTATTGCTGTGTTGTTACTGTTGCTTTATATGAAACTATACCAATAGATTTTACAGTAAATGCTGTGATACTTTGATAACGTGCTATTTTATGGATTAGATTTGTATAATGTGTAGCTTCTGTAAAATGTACTGCAGTTTCTCACCGTCAATGCTAACAATCCTTCGAAAAGCAGAGACTTAACCAAGAGAGACAAGGTGAGCAATTGGCACCTAGGAACACCACTACCTGCACGTTCCCCTCTGTCCCCTCCTAGACTGACCCAGAAATATAATGCTGCTCCCTCATTATCACGCGTCTCAACCCTGGAATACCTTGCCTGGTGATATTAGAGGTTGGCAAGAAAACCTTCCTACCCTGCAACGCCTATATCATGAAAATAAAGTGGCGCAGCGGGAGAGTTGCTGCCTTACAGTGCCAGAGATATTGTAAAAGGGTTCGATCCTGATTCCGGGTGCTGTCTGTGTAGAGTTTTACATTCTCCCTATGACTGGATGGATTTTCTCCGGGTTCCCCACTGGGCTCCCTTCCCGCACTACAAAGACATGCAGGTTTGTAGGTTGCGTAGGAAGGAACTGCAGACGCTGGATTAAATTGAAGAAAATGCTGGAGTAACTCAGTGGGACATGCAGCATCTCTGGAGAGTAGGAATGGGAGACTTTAGTCTGAAGAAGGGTCTCGACCCGAAACGTCACCCATATCTTCTCTCCAGAGGTTTGTAGGTTAATTGGTTTCAGTAAATTGTTGCTCGGTTTGTTGGTTGGGTTTCAAATCCTCTTCTACAGATTTGTTGGTTGGGTTTCAAAAATATATAAAGGCCGCGTAGATGTCACCGGTCTGAATACAATAGAAACAGCAAAGACTGGGTTGTGACTGGTTAAATGTGGGTTTTTTTAAACTGCGAAATTAAATAACTACCAGCCAAACTTTCACAATTAATAATTTGGAAAAGATTTCTCCCTTAATTGTATCTTTCTTTTCCTCTTACTGTTTCACTTTCTTAACATGAGTTGGCACCGGATTAAATAGTCTAGATTCCACGCACAACCACAGTAATTTACGACTGCTTATCGGAAATACTACACTGCAAATTACTGCAGTCACTATTCTGCTGAAAGATGAACATGAGACGTTGGCGTTTCTTCCTCCGCAAGTTGCTGACTAGCTGAGTATCTTCAGCATTTTCTGTTTTCATTCCTCAATTTGATTGACCAAGGAGAGACACACTGGCGTTGGCAGAGAGTGCTCTCCGTTGTACATGGGCCACCAGCCAAAAAACACATTGACGGCGCAGGAAAGGATGGTGGGGAGAAGAGAGGAGGGATGGTGGACTGGAAGGGGCAAGGCAGGGGCGGGGCGGGGATGAGTGGAGACTCCGCAGTGTATTTTTTTGATGGTACACATTATACAAATGGGTTCCGACCCGAAACGTCACCCATCCTTTTTTCTGCAGAGATGGTGGTTGACCCGCTGAGTTACTCCGGCACAGTATATCCCAGCATCTGCCGTTCCTTTCTACACATACATATCTGCAACTGTATTCTAGACACACTAAACGGCACAATTTGATCTATTTTTTCCAGAAACACTATTAAACTCTTAATAAAATCAATGTTTTAAGTTTAGCGCCAGGATCTTACCTCTTGGGGATGTTCTGCGCCTCCTGGGAGAAGCGCATCAAGCGGCCCTGAATTTCAATGCCCACGTTGAAAGCCAGCAGTAAGTCGGCGCCACTGGGTTTGGAGTTCTCTGGCAATAGCTGGGCGGCCGCCAGGAGGGCGGGTAGCACAGCCCCCGACGGGTGAGTGGCCGGGTGCCAGGTGTCGTCGAAATCCATGGAGTGGACCTGGGGGTGAAGAGGCAGCATCCAGATTAGTCGGTGCAACAACAACCAATGGCCAGACGTCTCCGAAGGATACGAGGCGGAGTGTGTTTTTAATCGTTAATGGAGTTGCTGTGTCTAGATTCAGTGCGACGTAACACAGGGGCTGCCGATAGTGTACAAATAACTTACCGCCACTCCATTGGTGAAAGCAGCCAGAGTTGGGGAAAGTTTTAAACCACCCCGTCCATACACCGAGCTGATCGGGTCTTGGCTGTACATTTGCTGTCAGAAGAAAGAATGGGGAGAGGTTAGGAATGGAGAAAATGCGCGCATACCAAGAACTGTGTCCGGCCAATGGGTCTAGAGACCGGAGCCGCCACTCCCTCTACATTCAGGTCCACAGAGGTCGCGGACGGTGTAAAGCGGGCAAAGGGACTCGGCGACGGATTCTTCACGCACTTTCACCCAACCAGAATTACTCCTTGCGTTTTGTGCCGTAAACTTTGAGAATCAGCTCAAAGTTTTCTCCAAGATTACTAACTCGTCAAAATGCTGGAGGAACTCAGCGGATCAGACAGCATCTGTAGAGGAAACCGGAGAGGTGAAGTTTCCATCGTCTGAGGAAGGGTCTCGACGTGAAACATCACCTATCCATGTTCTCTCGGGATGCTGCCTGATCCACCCACTGTGTTGCTTCAGCATTACCTTTCTTGGGTAAATCGCCATCCGCAATTCCTTATGTCTACAATTACAGATTTGTTCTATTTTTATTTTATTTTTGCACTCAACTTGCTCGCTGTTCAGATAGTCTTAAATAAATGCACACCTGGCGGCGCTATACCGAGATGTGAACTCTGCTTAACAATGAATTAACTTTCTACATAAATAATTCACTTAGCTTGAGCTATCCGCCGCATCGAAGGAAACTCGCCCAGTTTAAGGCGGGAAGTTCAAAGATAGGTAAACGAGTAGTGATTTGGCGCGGGGTATTGCGATAACTGTCCGCTCGCAGTTAGTTCACGTTGAAATTACCTGGCAGTAGTTCAGGCAGATGTCAAAAACATGACTGGTGCTGCCCAGTAGCCCGACACCAATGTTGTCCAGAATCATGCGCTTACTCCTCCGCAGAACCACATCCGAGAGATGATCAGCCTGAACCCCATAAATAAACGAGGCGAAGCTGCCAGTTACCGTCTCTTTCAAGTCCGGGGCGATAATAGCTAACAGGAGAAAGAAACAAGCTCTGTGAAGATGTATGGAATTATGGGGTGGGTCTTGGTAGAACAGTGAATGTATAACTACAAGCTCTACAAGAGTTAAATACAAGTCTAGAACTTGTCACTAAAACGGTAACAGAAAAAAGAACAATCAAGGCACCAGGTGCAACATTTTCTGGTAAAGTGAGCGGATTTCGCAGTGATATCGCTCGGATGTTGGAAGTGATACCGTCGCCTCGGATCATGTGTTGCATATGCTGCTTTATTACAGAATGCGAAACTAATTGTCCAATAACAAACACACGATTTAAATCATTTTTCTTTCGACCTTTCACTCTTCAAGTGACAACTTTAGCACTGATTTTAGAGCCATGGTGGTACGAATTGAACAATTTCGCATTCGAAATTTTATAAAAATTTAAGAAAATCTTAAAGCAACAGAACTAAGATTTCGCATAATCCGTATTCATCTTTATTGTCACAATTACACTGTATAAAGGAAACACGCACGAATACATCAACTGCAAGTAATTTAATTTGCTTTCATACTAGAAACCAAATAGAGGATTTTTTTTTACCTTTCCGAGATATTTTGTGGTACATACGCTTTCCAACTGGTACGGAGGACCGCGTTTTCTAAAGAAGGGCAGAATTTAGAACAGAGTTAGTAATCATTTAAACAAATTGAAATCAAACAAATAAAACATGATTACAACGAAAGGGAACGGTTAATCTTTCGAAACTGTAAAAATATCTACCTGCAATATTGAAAGCATTCTGCTCTCTCTCTCTCTCTCTATCGATCTAGATACGAACGCAGCGAAGATATTTAAGGTCGAGTTTTCTCTAATTCTCCCCTCTTTAATTGTGGATTTATATACCATTTGAGAACCGGGCAACAAAACTCACGTCATTCACTGTCCCAATTTTACACGCCCAATAAACACCCCCTTGATGCTATTATCAGCGATTTGCATAATAAGAATCGCCGGGAATTTCCCTGTTTTCCGCATTTTCTCATTGGAGGACTCAAGTTACAGAAGGCGTTGGCAGCTTCCGAGTTCCCCCGGCTTCGCGTGATGCCCCCCGTGATTTCCCTTGCATGGTGGTAGCTGATAATTTCCTTGTTCATTGCATCTGACCGAATATGTAATCCCCCTTCCACTGAGAAATCTGGGCGCCTCGTGATACAGGTGGCGACCATCAAAAACATTAACATCCCACTGGACATCTCGAGTGATTACGTGCAGATTTTTGCTGAGCCCGCTACTGCCAGATATCAACTGGCCATCCCCAAAGTTAAATTTGTGCATAATCTCTTAATGCAGACACAAAAATGCTGGAGTAACTCATCGGGCCAGGCAACATCCCTGTGGAAAAGGAATAGGCGACTTCTTGGGTCGAAACCCTTCTTCAGTCTGAAGTTACTCCAGCATTTTATGTCGGTGTGAGCGAGCATCTGCAATTCAACCATGATACTTTCAATATCCTTTTCCAAAGTGGATGCCAAGAGCAGGAGAACATTTTGTCGTTGCTTACAATTCTGATCTTACAGGGGGCAAATACTGTTCTCCTTCTTTCATAAATTGAGGACCTTGGTAGCAATGCCAATATTCAGTCTCATCGCTTATTACTCTTGGGAAGATTGTGATCACGTCTTCCTGAAACACTCTCCTATTTGTATTAAAGGGACCTCCACATTGCTGAGAAATAAGAAAATGCTGGCTTCTAGATTCAAATAGTTGGATTAAAGGATTGCATTGCTTGGATGAAATTTTGGTCCTTTTAAACATTCTTCCAATAGGGAGAGCTACCTATTAGGAGTGCATTGTATGGAATCCTACATGACTATGGATGCTTGCCATAAAGCACTGGATGCTTTTATTTACTCCCACCAAGTAGTTGCCAGCATGGATAAGCAAAAATACTACTGTTAAATAAACTCTTCATTGTGTATCACCAATTAAGGGAATATGTGTTAACATCAATGAAATATGATAATTTAACAGGCAAGCTTAGAATGTTTTACCATTTATAACCAATAAGGGTAATATCAATCAATCATAATTCTTAGCTAGTTAATTCAATGAAAGCAACAAATGTTCGAGGCTATAATAATTACTAAGTTGTAAAACATCCAAGTGTAGTATCTGTAGATGTTAAAATAATTGTATCGTTTGGGATACGTTTTGCATATTGAACTATGTACATGCATTGAGAACATTTTTTTCTGATCAGAGCATGCTGTTTAGTCTTCTGGAACATATTTCATGAGAGACAAGATCAGCAAAATGCTGGGGAAAAAGGGTGTAGCTGCATCCGGTCTTTGTGATGGTTGCTTAAGAAAGTTGAGCCACCAATTATTTTTCAACAATGTTCATTAGTATTGTTGCAATCTATTTAAACCTTTTTTGATGCATTGACATTTTGAGAAAAGACTTGGTATTTTAAGCATCAGCAAATGTTTGATTCTTTTCATATTCCCGATACCTTACACCACATTCTGTGACTAGCAAAGACATAGTATAGTTAAATATGCTTGTTCATGCATATTCTCTAAAATTCATCCTTTGTAGCCAGAATTTATGAAGCTAATATGGGCTGTGGTAAATTTGGTGTCTCATATTGACTATTAATTCTTCTTCTGTGAACTAGGTTTGTGAGACTAAAATAAACATAGAAAATGTAATGAACAATCTTTGGAAACAATTATTGTAACAAAGATTGTTCCTTGCATTTTCTATTTTCTGACCACTATTTTGGCTCTTTCTTTTATTTATTTTATCAATGGAATGTTTGAAATATTTTGAAGTATGCATTTGGATATTTGAGAAAGATCAGCTCTAATTAAGATTTAGAATATCACTGGTTCTGCAAAAATCTGCTTGAATTGGAGATGGTTCACAATGCACTTTTAGGGAAAGTGAGATTTGCATCTGCCCGCTTAGGCCTAGTGAGGGGGTTGCCTGATTTGGAGAGGTAATTGTGGTGCCAATATCTAAACTCACCAACATCTATCAGCATCTACCCAGCCAATATTACAGAGCAAACTAAAGCACTGGCTTGCTGTAATATTGACTGGGGAGATGCTGATAGAATGCAAATAATCTCCTGTCGTGCATATGTCCCTATCAAAGTCATCATGTCATTGTGCAACTTTTCAGTCTAATTACCAATTAAGGACAATTATATTTCTGTTTTAAACATGGACGTTCTAAAGCATGACAGTTAAAAGAGTCAATGCCTGAATTTCAATTTGTGCAACCTTTTCCTGTGAATTAAATTTCATGATTCATGGAAACTCTTGTTCAAGGCAAAATAAGGGCAATTGAACCAGTAAAATAATTTGCAATTTAAGACGTAATACTCCGAATCTGGATGGATGATTAATAACAATTCACATTTCCGGAGTCCTCTGAGTGTATAGAACCACTCCAATATGATTGTCATCCAGGAAATTGAGCAAAAAGATGAAGTAATAGACTTTGAGACTTTGTTTGCTGTTGTGGTCTTGGAAACTCCACCACCCTTTAAAAAATATGCTACATCCTAGTGAACAACATATACTCAACCTGCAGAGCCTTTTTTCATGTTTTATATTTTTGATTTGCAGAGGGAATTTCAAACGCTGCAGGTGTCTGCAACAAGAAATTATTGCTTTTCAGGATAACCACCAAACCTCCTAGTGACTGGTGCACTCAACCCACAAATCAACTTGTACAACAATTTCCAATCTATTATCACTTAAATGATACTTCATATTTTAAATGTGGATAACTACATGTATTATTGTCATATTACATCTGCTATGCATTGCCGATTCATTCAATTTGTCTACATTTGTCTGAAACCTCTGAATCCTTCTCACTTCTTACAACCACACTCAGTTTTGTGTCTTTGGAAATCTTAGAAATATTACATTAAGTTCTCTTATCCAAATCATTGAGGTGTAATGTGGAGTGCTGGGGCCATAGCACTGACCGCAGAGGTAGCGCCCTAGTCACCACAATTTCAGATAGTGATTCTGTCGCCTGCATTAATCTCCACCAGTTTTTTTAAACCTTTTCAGCCCACACCATCCTCTTTCCTCCGTTAAGTTTTTTTTTTCTGCTTTACCCACTGCCCCCTTCCAACTTCAACGCAAGATCATTTTATTTACGTTTCAGATTTCCACCCCCTGCAATATTGTATATGCTTTGGGCAACTGTATCAAACTGATGACAGCATCTCGCCCCCGTTGTATAAAAAGCTGTAATTAAGATTTAGAGTAAAAAGCTGTAATTAAGATCACTGGTTATGCAAAAATCTGCTTGAATTGGAGATGTTTCACATTGCACTTTTAGGGAAAGTGAGTGCCAAAAGTAAAGTATTTTCCGGGTTTAAAGTGAAAACAATAGGAAATATTGTAGAAAAAGGTGACGTTTCGGGTCGAAGACCCTTCATTGGTGTTCAATGCGACGGCTTATACGTTAATTTAAACCCCAGTGTAATCGCTATAATATATATATATATAATGCATTTGAGATTAAAACGTGTTCTACGTGTTATAACAACTGAACAATGACTCCCCCACCCAAGGCAGTACCACGGACAAATGTCTTCTTCATTCCAAAACCATGAGCACTCAACGAGTTTCCTGATTTCAGTTTTCCACTTATCTGATGAGTTAGTGTTCTTTGACATGTGAGTACATATTTGTAATTAAAGGTGTGACGAGACACGAAGCGTCAGGGTTTATTTTTAACTCGAGCCCCTGGGGGTGGTTCTATTATGGGAGCACAGTTGCATCGATTTCCTCTTCCCGGGCCGCTATAAAACGGAATCCAGAAGACTTATAAATGACAAAGAGGAAGGCGGTGCTGAAACGTTGCATGTAAGCGAGACACAGTGCTTTCGATATAAACTTTATTAACGTTGAAACAGTTCAGTGGTTCAAACATCTGCCGTAAATAATATGTCGTTTTAAAGGGCTCTAAATATGTTACAGTTTAACACGTTTAGATATCAAATATGTAAAATATCGTTGGCTTCAATATCTTAATATCTCTCCAGCAGAAGTGTGTGGAAATGACAGTTCAAATTCTTCACATAGCCTGGCTCACATCAATGCGATTTAATTTGTGAATAATTTCGTGAATAATAATTATAATAATGTATTGGAGCGCATTGTTTTCTTTCTCTAAAGTAAGAATTAGTTAATTATACCATCGATTACAGATAGTACAAAATAAACTTAATGCTTGTGCTGATATCGGCGTCGGAAACAGACACAGACACAACAGACAGATACTTTCAATGATTTGGTGACACTTTTCCCATTCAGATTTATTTGCAGGGTGCTGTAATAAAGTCGTAATAAATGTTACCGAGTTCTTGGAGTTCTCGTCGGTCAGACTGCATCTGCCTTACACTTTCCCCCTCCCGCTCTTGCTTCTGATCTCCTGCTCCCACCGTAGTTTTTGAGTTGTATTGTTTGCTGTTGCGGTGTTTAATGCAGTTATCACATTATTTTCCAGCGATCGCGGGTATGGTGGCTTCGGGGATGGATGGCGATGGGGAACTTGACAGTGAATGTTGTGCACATTTTCTTCAAACCCTTTAGATGGCGCCAAATTCACAATTGTGTTGTTTTTTTTCCGGTCTTCTATTTCAACCTCTCCAATTGTTGAATTTCCTACGAAAACCTCATAGATTAGATCACTTTTCCAAACAGCCCGAACAAAATGTTTTCACTAATTGCAACTTGTGTTTGCACTGTGACTCTTTGAGGTTATTTATAACGGATAAAACATGGAAAGGCAGCAAATAAGTTTTATTTAAAGGATTCTCGAGTGTGGTGGAATAGTTGAAAGTGGCTTGTTAGATGGTGGTTGCAAATGAACATTAATCCATTAATTCAGAATTGAAGGGGATTGAGGATGATATGCCCTAAAATGGAAAGTGTGGCGAATATAAATAGGAAAACGTGGAAGGGGGAGGAGCACTGTTGTGTTGGTGGTCGTGATGAAGATTGAGTGAAATTGGGTCCAGCTAAACAAGGTCATGTGGTAATTTTAACTGTGATTTACAGTTTCAAATTTAAGTTATCTATGAACCAAAATCCAACGCCATTCTGTAATAAGATGGCTAAGGAATTATGTGGAACTAAAGAAATAAGATGCACCTGATATACACCAAAAGTGGTAAGTCAGTCACAAAAAAAAATGGCAATAGTTAGGGTATTAAAGGAAGGTCTGAAATTGTCAGCGGTTAATGGTGTTCAGGTGCATAGACAGTGCCACAGAGGTAAATATAGCAAATCTCTGATGGGTAGCTTAGCAAGTTATATCCTAACTTGGCACAGCTTGAGACAGCAACAGGGTGGATAGGTGGCGAGTTAAAAGCATTGGTTTTGATTTTCATCGCACATAACCAAAAGTGCAAATATACTAGATAAAGATAAAGAGCATAAGGCAGTAAACAAGTGGAGAGAGCTGGTGGAAAGACAGACAGAGGTGACTAAGAGTGAAACTGAAAATGGGACTTGGCAGCAGGATTTTAAGGGAGTGAGAGAGGTGAAACAAAGTATGGAGCATGAAGTATGTGAAAAATAAAGGTCAAGGTGGAAAAAAAAACAGAACTGTGAAGAAGGAATGTCTTCCAATGTGTAGGAAGGAACTGCAGATGCTGGTTTAAACTGAAGATAGACACAAAAAGCTGGAGTAACTCAGCGGGACAGGCAGCATCTCTAGATCGTGATCCTTCTTGCAATAATAGCTAGCAGTGGGTCTGCAATGTGGTTCATACTTAAGCAGTTCAATAGGAAAGGCATCAAGTTTGCGAAAGACATATCACAGGTGATATATATTCAGAAAGCTCCATAAGGATGTGGACAACAGTCAAGGGTTTGAAGAAAGGGCTCAGATTGTTAAATATGCAAAAGAAAGAAACATAATGTGCTGAATGGAAATTGATAAAATGATCAAAGAGCTCCCATACACTTTGGAAATAGTTTGTTGCCAGAGAATAAGATTTGAAGCTTACCTTTGCTCCCAGAATAGTCTGGAGTGCTGGACAGTTTTGAGGCTCCAGGGAGAGGAATCGGTAACCAATTGTGTTTAATGAAGGGTGGATAACTTGCAGCATATAAACCTGGGCCTTGAGAGAATAAAGGAAGATAAAAGAACATTGATTATCATAGTGCAGAGGAGAGATTTTCCTGGAGAACCAAAGATGGAGGTCAGGAGGTTACAGGTGGAGAAGTATGGTGGCAAATGGAACATCAAATATTTGGCTATCCAAAGTTCAAAAGTAAAATGACAAAAGAGGGGCCTCATTCCTAGAATAGAAACACAAGGGATTGGTGATATAAATGATGGAGTACGTCCAAGTGAAGGCAGAAATAGTGAGATCATTCTTAGTAGTGGAGAGGCCATGGAGCTCAAGGGGATATCCCTAAAGGTGGTTGAGCAATATATAATGAGGAAAAAGTTAGGGATGAGATCATCATGGGACATGAAAGCATGGAGAGCTGGGAAAGAGAGGGAAATTACCTAGATTCAGAAAAGAAGCTCTGTGAGGAAATGAAGTAATTCCAGGCAGAACCTGAAATGGGGCTTTGCAACCAGATTTTAAAAGAGAAATGAGAGCAGTGAAATAAGATGAAGAGTTCAAAGGAGAAAATATCCGAGAAAGGAACGGAGGTCGAGGTGCGATTTGGTGATAAGATTCACAACCTTGCCACCACATTTTGAGTAGGTGTATTCATCTGGAGGGGCTTCAGTAAGTCAGGATAACTTTGATCAAAGGTGTGATGTCAATGTAACATCCATAATAATGATCAGAAGTGGTAATGTTTGTTCATGAGCAAACAAATAGTCTTTTGATGAAGTCCAAAGAGACATTTGCAGATGAGAATGTTCATGGGATTACCAACCAAATGTATTTACTGGGGCATAAAAAAAAATTAGAGGGAGACAAGGAGGGGAAAAAAGAAGCTGAGGAAAAATATTAATGGTGACGAGAATGGTGGACAAAAATGGGAGAAGACAGAAAAGAAAGGATGGATTGGGATACAGAGAAAAAGACAAAGGGATAGAAAATTTAGTGGTGCTGTGAAAATGTGCACAAAATTGATTGCAGTTTGTATTTTGCCAAAGTAAGATTTGATAAAGCAAGTTAATGGAATTTTAATTATTTTTTATGAAGTCTCGTGAGCAGCCTCATATTAAGGGGCACAATCACATTTGTAAAAACAACACCTTTAAACTTTAAAAAATGCTAATACTTTGTTTGGGATCATATCTATGTTCCTACACTTCACTTCAATTAATATTATTATTTTATTTTTCTGAACTGAAATACTTGTAACGTTTGATTTATTTTTGGATAATGAGAGATGTCATGTTCTTAATGACGTCCATTTGTAAATTGATTCATGTTAGACTTAAAGACGATGGCCTGTGCATTTTACTAAATCATAATATTTCTTTGCTCATTTATTTTAGATATAAAACAAAATGTCCAGTCCAGAAGGTTTTGCTGCTGTCTTTTACAGCGAGCCAGGAGTCCTTGGGCTTCTGGCCAACGTGATCAGTGCCTTCCTTGTAGCTCTGCAGAATTTTGCACAAGTGAATACAAATATTCTGGCTAATGGAACTGAAAACATTTTGGCAGGTTAGTAATAGTACCGCAGTACGTTGTAACTGGTGACTGAAAACGATAGCAATAAAATAGACCAGAGGAAACAATTTTGTTTTATATTAACAATCTTGAAATATTTTGTTGTGATGTTGTTCAAGTAACAACTGAATTCAATGGCTGTCGGGGAGAGAACACTCCCGACTGTCCCATCTACAAAATGCACTGCAGCTACACCCTGAGGATGTAGTAACAGCATCTCCCAAACCCATGAACTCTGCAACCTCAAAGAGCAAGGATAGCAGATACTTATAAAAATCCACCACCTACAGATTCAGATCCAAGTTAACAAAGCCTCCTGTCAATGTATCTAGGTCATGAAACACCTGGTCAAAAACCTTTTCCAGTTTGGGGAGAAAAATTGGGAGTTTAAAAATTCAAGGAGGTGGGAACCAACCACCAACTCAATGGCAATTATAAATATGCAATGAATGCAAGTCTTGCCAATGACATCCACATCCCTTACATGAATAAAAATGGTTTGAATTGAGAGGATTTAATTTCCCTGAAATGGAATGCTATTTGTTTTACAATCCAAACAAGTATTTGTCAATTTATTCTATTGCATATTTGTTTAATACCAAAGGGAATTTTGAAAATATTAATCAAATGTTAATCTCAGAGTTGAGGAGACAAGATTGGAGCACCATTTGCAACAAACAATATTTCTAGAGCTAAATTATCTCTTCTGCTGCTCTGACGATGCTTCCAGTTGATTGAATGGAGACATAATTCTGCAGGCATTCTCTTGATTGTAAATGTAGAAACATAGAAAATAGGTGCAGGAGTAGGCTATTCGGCCCTTTGACCAGAACCACCAATCAATATGTTCAGGGCTGATCATCCTAAATCAGCTTTCTCCCCATATCCCTTGTTTCCGTTAGCCCTAGGAGTTAAGAGCTATATCTAACTCATTGGAGTAACATTGGAGGAACAGTTAAAATAGCCCCAAAAAATGTGAATATGTCTTTTGATTATGTAGCGGTCCCACAGTTCCTTTGTTGACGCCATGCATAATAATCAGGAGAACCCACCCAGGAATGTGCTCCTGTTATCTATACCCATATCCTTTAGTACAACATAGAGAATATGTTATGAAGCAACATCGAAGAAAGTCAAATTAATCAATGTTTATGGAACATCATTATTGCTTTGCTAAGGGGCTATCTATCATTCCGACAATCCCTTTAGAATCTTGACACCGATATTAAGATGTAGTAATATTTTACTGCAGCTGGGCATGAGTGCAGGTCTGCTTTCACTTCATAATAACACTAATGCTGTTAGCCCTGTTTGCTGCTGAAACAGACATTGAAATATTCTGCAGTAAGCAGTCTTGTGCCACTTTGATTCTGAATTGTCTATAATTCTTGTGCAGCATCCATCTTACTTCAAAGTTCCCTTGATGTTAATCTGACCCAAAACAAATTATATTGCACGCCTCTCAAATGCCTAACAATTGATACACCATGCAATGTCAAATCCCAGCATCGAGAGCTTGCATTCTCTATGCATCGTCCTTCACTCCCGTTTCGATCTGCCTGCCAAGTATTAAAGCTATAATTTTGTAACAGTGTGAAAGGAACTTCTAAGAAGCCCACCATTTTAAATTAATAAATAGGAGATTTTCAAAGATTGTTCTTAAATAATTCTGATGCTGAGATCCCTTTTTAAGGAATGTCTTTTGAATGTGTTAACTTTTCATGGCACTCTTTAAGATGATAGGTTTGAAATTAAGAGACCTTTCAAAGGAATCAATGGTATTTAAATATTTTATTTTTATGTTTTATAGGAGTTCACCTTATTCTGATTGGCGGAGTGACACAACTTTTTGCTGGTTTAATGGCCTTCAGAAAGTATGACCATCTTGGAGGCACAGCCTTTATAGCATTCTCAGCTCTGTGGAGCAGCTTTGGAGCAACTCGGATTATTTTGGGAGCCAATTCCCCTCTGAATGAGACAGCCACCACCCTATATCCAATAAACAGCAGCTTGCCAATTAGTAATCTAAATGTGGCCATGCCCCAAATCAGTGAGTCAGCTGTTGCTGGGCTTGTAGCATACATCAGTGTGGCATTTATATTGTCCTTTTGTTCTGCCACAACTAATTATATCATGCCTTTTGTGTTCGGGGCCATTACAATAACATTAATTTTTGAGGCCATCGGCCTCTTTAGCCAATGGGCTTTAATAGTATCCGGAATCTTTGAATTAGTGATAGTTGTCTTTGGGCTTTACGGAGCCACTGCCTTACTTTTAAAGGGAGTCACGCAGAGATACGTCCTTCCTGGGTTTGGCAATGCATTAGTTAATGTTCTGCTTCTAGGGACAAATGACAATTCTTCTTCCAAGAGCCTTGGTGAGGAGAAGAAGAAGAATACTAAATATGCAGAGCCAATGGCTCTTGGTAACCTATGCAGCGTAATTTCTCCCTTTGTCTTTGCCTTTTACTGCTTTGGGTACATGAGAACATTTTATGTGGGAGCAGTGTGGGTCAGTATCAATTCTATTGCACAGCTTTATGGAAGCTATTATAGCTACTTACGTACTGATGTCTACTTTGCCACAAAGTTTGGTGTACATAGTATGTTCTGGCTTGTGAAGTCCTGGGAGGAGTTCATTCTCTCAGTTCTGAGCAATGGTGATATATTAAATATCGTAAGAGTCAGAATGACTGGCGATTGGTTTTTTTTGGCCACCGCTTTGATTTTATGTCTGATGTCTCTGAATAGAAGCAAACTTGAAATAATCCACAATGGCTTCTTCATTCTACTCACCATCTCCACCATTCCTCAGATCGACAATGTTCCATACTATAGATTTTTTGGTGCGATTTGCTCAATGTTCACGGCCTTGTCCCTTTACATAACGTTTGCGAGTCTGATCAACTCCATAGCAGAAAAGGCGTTGATTCCTATTGGAACCCAGGTCCTCTCCACAAAAACATTTCAAAATGTTCTATTTGCCATGAAAAAATTGTTCACCAAAGCCGACGAGCTCCCATCCTCTACTGATGTACAGCTTCCAGATGCCCTGTTCTACATCTGCAATGGGCTAGCAGCTCTGGCTGCCATTCAGGGTGCAAATATGGACCAGCTCCAAGCTCATCTCACTATTCCCTGGGTGCTGATCCCTGGAGCTCTCATCCAAATCTACGTATCCAGGATTCAAGTTCGAGGAGGAAGGCGTTTTGGCTCCGTGCTACCATTTTGCTATGCAGCTATCTGGGCAACCTGGGCCTGGCTTAGATTTGCAGGTACTTTAGTCAATGCAATGTTACCATGCGCATGAAATCCTTGAAAGTTGACGTCTAACATATTTATTTACTTTAAAATAATTGGCAGTCAGGAGAATTAATTTCTAGGCATGTATCATCCCTTTCATTGAGAAACATATCCACTCATGATGACAACAACCACAATGTAATAGGTTTATTTATTATTTATTTCTGCACTCTGCTTCCAGTTTATAAAGAAAAATATAATACAGGCAGTGTCATTTATAAATACAGCTAATGGTTCTGCAAGGAGCTGCTGGCTAAAGCATTGTGTGAGTTAGCATTCTTTGGACTTCAATGTCTATGCCTCGCAAGGGGTTAGTCAGAAAAGTTTTGAAGGTCGGATGCTTGCACTTCAAGATGTCCCACTCTGCTCCTAGACTCAACAATAAGTATAGGGATAATTTGTAGCTATGCCGAGCTGGCAAACCAAGTACACTTCACATCTGCATCCTTAGTCCTGGTGAGCATATACACCACAACCTCATTCTTTTAGATGTGTTTGTAGAACAGGCTTGAAAAGATAAGCGGCCTGGGGCTTTTAGGTTAATCTGGGATGATCTTTCTGGATCTGCCAGCTGCTCCCTGGCTGGCTGCAGTTTTACTTTCTTGGCATCAAGGCTTGAAACTCAATTGAACCCAAGAGACACAAGCTTACTCTGGCAGCATGGATAACACATGGGAGCATGTTTAAGACTTGGGTGAAATAATTTCAATCTATATATCCATGTTTATTGCATTTAATTAAACTTGTGGTTGTAGCTTTATTTAGTAGATAGCGGAATCAGGGGATATAGGGAGAAGACAGGAACAGGGTACTGATTGGGGATGATCAGCCATGATCCCATGGAATGGCGGTGTTGGCTAGAAGGGCCGAATGGTCTACTCCTGCACCTATTGTCAACTGTCTACGTAATAAGAATTGAAGACCATAGTTTTAAGTGAAAGTTAATATTCCTTGTCCACTTACTGCTGGATCCTTTATCCAACTTTATATGTTCATGGTTCATAGAGTAGATAGAAGGTGCTGAAGTCTTATGTTATTATTCTGCAATAAAACTATCACAACTAACACCTTTTGTTCTGGAGGTTTTATGAATGTTTAACAACTATATCATATCTTTTTTATAATTATTTTATCAACAGTTAAAATAGATTAACACTCTGGTAAAAATAACAGCAGGAGAATATTATTGCATATGTATTAACATTTTACACAAAATGTTTCACTTTTTAAAGAAAAAAGCTATGCCAGTTCTCGTTAGCTGAACATTTGCAAGAAAGATCCCTTATCATTGTGGCTGCAGGAAATTCCCAGCCATAATTTCATGTTCTAACGTAGATTTTATATTGGTTTGTAGTAAACTCCACATTTAAGTTTCAGTTTCATAAGTACATATACTTACATATTTCAGGTCAGTTGTTGAATATTGACACCAATTCTGATGGTGCATTCACTGCAGGAGCCATTGCATTCCTTGTAGTCAACGTGTTTCTTGTTGTCTTAGGTAAGTCTTTTGATGGCAATTTCCATTTTCACCATGCACTTCATTATTTGTTCTTCATGGAAAATTGTTTGTATGGTTTCTCACTCTCTCTCTCTCTCTCCCTCTGTCACACACACACAGCTGCTTATATCAATATAGTGCTGCTGATAACCACAGCGATCATGGAAGTGATAATCATCTGCTTTCTACTCTTCACCTTGGAGAAGCTGCCTCTTCCTTTAGAAGGTCAGTAACTTCTTAAAAGTTCTTTTTATTTTTTAGAGCACGTCTAATTTTTCTGCGTATAGACTAAAACTTATTTCTCTCCACCATTTACCACACAGGTGTGATGTTGGCCTTGTTCAGCCTCGTCTGTGTTTACGGAGCAGCTGCCTCTTTGGCTAACCATATGTTTGGGAAACAGTTAATTCCTCTTGGTGGTCCCATCTTCAAGGCTAATGCTGTAAGATATCTATTTATTTCCAGAATTACTCATGTATCAATATGTTGAACCATGCAGCCTAACAATTAGATTAGAAAGAAAGCACTTGAGCCTTTTTCTGTGTAAATTGTAGGTAACATATGTTGTTTTGGACACTTGATTCAGAAAATTGGACACTTGGTTCGGAAAAAGAGAGAGATCTACAATAATTATAGGCAGCATGGAGTAAATGAAGTGCTTGAGGAGTATAAAGAATGTAAAAAGAATCTTAAGAAAGAAATTAGAAAAGCTAAAAGAAGATATGAGGTTGCTTTGGCAAGTAAGGTGAAAGTAAATCCAAAGGGTTTCTACAGCTATATTAATAACAAAAGGATAACGAAGGATAAAATTGGTCCATTAGAGAGTCAGAATGGACAGCTATCTGCAGAGCCAAAAGAGATGGGGGAGATATTGAACAATTTATTTTCTTTGGTATTCACCAAGGAGAAGGATATTGTATTATGTGAGGTAAGGGAAACAAGTAGAGTAGCTATGGAAACTATGAGATTCAAAGAAGAGGGAGTACTGACACTTTTGAGAAATATAAAAGTGGATTAGTCTCCAGGTCCGGACAGGATATTCCCTAGGACATTGAGGGAAGTTAGTGTAGAAATAGCAGGGGCTATGACAGAAATATTTCAAATGTCATTAGAAACGGGAATAGTGCCGGAGGATTGGCGTACTGCGCATGTTGTTCCATTGTTTAAAAAGGGTTCTAAGAGTAAACCTAGCAATTATAGACCTGTTAGTTTGCCATCAGTGGTGGGCAAATTAATGGAAAGGATACTTGGAGATAATATATATAAGCATCTGGATAAACAGGGTCTGATTAGGAACAGTCAACATGGATTTGTGCCTGGAAGGTCATGTTTGACTAATAAAAAAAGAATGGGCTATACCATGTCAATTAGACAAAGTATTTCTAAAATACCTTTCACTTTTTATTTCTCAACCACAGCCAGGAAAAAACAGAAATAAATTTGAAAAGTCTTCACCTTGTCCCACTTTCTCTTCACGTCTGACTAGTGGTCTACAAACCATTGCAAAGATCTTGGATTCGGGCCATGTGTGTGGAATCCCAACTGATACAGTGTATGCCCTTGCTGCTTCCTGTAAGCACCCAGAGGCCATTGAAAGTATATACAACATAAAAGTAAGGATTCGGAAATAAATAAAGCATTACTCTGTACCTTTAAACGCATTATCTGAGTCAGTGATATACTAACTGTCACAAAGCACCTTTGTCAGCTTCCTAATGTGGTATTGCTCTCTGTGCTATAGGAGCGTCCTGCAGAGAAGCCAATCTGCATTTGTATCTCCAGTCTGGAACAGCTTGCTGCAGTGCGACCTCCATTCAGCCCATTGCTCTGGGAGTTCATGAACCAGGTCTACCCTGGCGGCATCAGTTGTGTTGTAAAGAAAGGAGAGTGGCTGAAGAAATTAGGTAAGCATTATGTTTTGGAAAGTGTTTTGATTCTTATTTAAGCAGCAAGTCTTTTCAGAACAATGAGTGCAAGAATAGATTCTATGGAAATAGTGTCATACAGTCTTACAGCGTGGAAACAGGCCCTTTGGCCCAATTTGCCCACACCGGCCAACATGTCCCATCAACACTAGTCCCACGTGCCTGTGTTTCGCCCATATCCCTCTAAACCTGTCCCATCCATGTACTTGTCTAAATGTTACTTAAATGTTGTGATAGTATCTCCTCAACTACCTCCTCTGGCAGCTCGTTCCATATGCATACCACCCTTTGTGTGAAAAAGTTACCCCTCAGGATCCTATTAAATCTTTCTACCCTCACTTTTAACCCTATGAATGATGGTAATCTGATTGTGTCATTTACCAAAGGTGTTGGTGCTGCTTATGATCGTGTTGGCACGAAGGACAGCATCATGATCCGTGTTCCTGACCACACTGTGACAGCTCATCTAGTGAATATGACTGGACCACTGGCCATTACTTCAGCAAATCCTAGTGGAGCATCTGACAGCATCCATCACGACATGGTTATCTCGTATGTACCAAATATTATAATTGTCAATTATTGCACTAATCTATCTCAATCTTTGTATTAACATGTTTATTAACATGTTTATTAACGTTTATTAACAGGCGTCTTGGGCACAAGATCAATGGTGTTTTATGTGATGGAAGTTCCAATGAATTAGTTGCTTCGACTGTTGTCAACTGCATCAAGATTGATGAAGGTATTTACACATGTTAATGTTCATTTTTGTTTACTGACTATGTTGGATTTTATCCAATAATTCTATATTAATTTAAACCTTAATATTTATGAATTTATACCGTAAACTTACACAGTATTCATATTTAACATATAATCATAGTAGTTAAGATGTGATTTCCATTGACTTGGCTGGCAAAGTCAGATATTTTATCAGATCAATTGATGTCCTATTAACATGCAGTGCAAATCATGTTGGCAGCTGTGAATTTCACAGAGAAGTGCAAATGCAACTTGACTTCATTTCAACAGCTGAGTTCCAGCTGAGAATTATGTTTATTTGCTTTTGGAGAGACTGACTTTAATGAGATCTTCTGTAATTCAATGTTATCAGTGCTTTCCGAAGTTAATTTCCACTACAACCATAATGGGTTTCTGCTGTTGGTTTCTAACAGAATTTAAAAAATATTTTTCAGACGGAATCACTATTTTAAGAGAAGGATGTGTCCCAGCTGCAAAGGTCCTGCAGATTTTTGAGCAAGTGAAGAACAAAGTTGATTAATGGCAAATTTCAACCAACAGAAATTTTCAGGAGACACCAAATCAAGATACGGAAATTACCGAAATTTGGTTACAGAATGGAAATAATGTCCATTACATATTAGATTGATTTGTTATTTATTTGACAGATGTGCCATGCAATAACCTATTGTGGGATCCTTTCAGCATAGAGTACACAGGAAACAATGTTTTGTTGTACTTTATCAGGTATTAGTTTGCCATGTAAAAAAAGCACTTTATAAGAAAAGGATACAAAATTCTGAATTGAAACTGCATTCAATAGTTAATAACCGAATATTTAATGAAATTATGTCATTTCAATAATTCTACCATTCTGCTATTATAAAGTAAAAAAGAAAAGTGCTTATTTCTATAAAGGGTAGTGCTGAATTCATTAACTGAAGATCTGAAACATAAATCTGCAGATCCTTGCATTTGCAATTTGAAACTGTATCTTTAATTAGGAGATGCAGCTGCAATGCTCTTACTGCAATGTGCATGAATATTACTTCATCTCAATGTAATCAAAAGTAAATTAAAAGACTGCTGATGGTCTAAACCTGTCATAAAATGCAAAAATACTGTAAACACTGTTCAAGTAATAACCACATTCCAATCCCTCCTTTTGAGCCCAGAAGCTGCCAGAGGAGGTAGTTGAAAATTGAACTATCCCAACGTTTAACACACAGTTAGACAGGTACATGGATAGGGTAGGTTTGAAGGGATATGGTTCAAACATGGCAAGTGGGATGAGTGTAGCTGGGACATGTTGGTCAGTGTGGGCAAGTTGAACCAAAGGGCCTGTTTCCACACTGTATCATTATATGGCTCCATGACTCTAGCAGCATATGAAAATCTACCTCTATTTTATCCTTCCAGTCATATTCCTTGTGACAAATGTATTTATTTATAAATTAATCATAATCAATAATGCAATCATTTTTTTCTTCTGGTTTGGTGATAAAACTATTTTGTTAACACAAATTTTAATAGAAAACAAAAAAAATCTGTAAAGTAAATAGCAAAGTCATAAGGAAAAGGCATCTCTAATGTAGGTGTGGCAGGAAAATTAGTGGAGGTTAGCAGACATATGAAAGAGAATAGTTTGCAAGGAAATGGTATTGAAATGTTGCTCTGTGAGGCAGCGTAGACTCAATGGGTCAAATATTCCCCTATATCATAAGGACTTTTATGAGGACACACATAATGCTAATAGTCTTAATCCTAGAACATCATATTTTTATCTGATCTTTTTTATTGTAATGCTTTATCATCAGGATTTTGTGGTAAATGTGTTTGAAGCAGAGCAGATTCAATAGTAACGTTCAGGAGGGTATTGGATATATAACTGAATAGTAGAAATCTAAAGGGGCAAGACTGGGACTAATTGTATGGCACTTTCCAAGTGTCAATATATACATTGCCTGCTGTGCAGCAAGAATCAGTGATTCTGTATATATAGAAATGATACTGTATTTTAAATTATTTAAATTATGGCTATTTAACATAAGATTAAAACATTTTGTGTTTTATTTTGAAGAACTTTGAAAGAATTGGTAACTGGAGGTACAACTTTCATTAACCATTGCCTCATATTTATTAGTTGTTCTCATGTGCCTTTATTGTAATGGACACAATTGTCTGGAAATACTCCAACCTAGTTGTGCACTCAGATTTGGTTCTTTTGACTTCACTGGAGTTGAAATTTGAAAAAGGAGCAGAGTTGGATGGCGATACCTTACTCTATTGACCAGGATGAATTTCTCAGCAAATTTCTGACTACGTCAACACGCTTGAGTGCCAAATAACATGAACTTTGCTGGAAAATGTAGTTCATAAGATGAAGATTGAACAATGTAGAAAATCAATCTTTTATGGAAGAATTGTAAATATTTTCCACTGTGTAAATGTTCATATTATGTCAATAAAGAATACAAAGTCAATAATACCACGTCAGCAATTAATTTTTCCTTCCTCATTAATTACTTACATATTAACTTCTTACTTATTAACTGAATACAAACTAGATCTAAAGACACCGTTGTGAAACATGTTAGTCCTACATTTTAATGTACTACTTCCCTGGTGGACTCACACTGGCTTTTAAAGATTAAGCCCGAGAGGTCATGAGTGAAAACATTTTCTATTATTATTTTTGAACTCCTATTGTATAATGTTAAGAAGTCATGAATACACTGATATAACAAAGGGTATGGAGCACTGTAGAAGATAGTTAATGACAAGACGTCAGTGGATAGAGAGCCATAAAATTAAGGTCATGGGAACTGTTGACAGATTTATTTGCCATGATGATGTTTTTGTAGAACAAAAGCAAAATCACCCTGAAACAAATGACCACAAAGCAGAGGTGAGGTTTACAAGGCAACATTTTGGTTAATTAGCACTGAACTGGCACAGATTAGCACAGAGGACAGAATAGGCACAGAGGAATGATTTATGTTGTGTAAAATCTACAACATTGCCAACTTATTTAACAGAACGTAATAAAGTCAAAGGATTAGTGCTGACAGAACTAAAAAGATGAGAAATTAGCAGGTAATTGCAGCGACCATGCTTCTGTGCGGCTATCAAACCCACAGAGCTGTCTTGAATGTCCAGGGCTTTAAGTTTAATATCCTGGACTCTGCATTGTTCACTTCAACATTCTGAGTGTAGGACTGTGACCCTGTAGAATTAAATATTTACAAAGAGGACACCTCTCAACAGACAAGAAGATCAAACATTATAAGGTCATAGCGCAATACAGCATAGAAACAAATACTTCAGCCCACCTTGTTCATGTTGCCCAAGTTGTCATTCTGGAAACCAAGAAGGTTCATGAGGGCAAGGTTGTAGACACAATCTATATAGATTTCAGCAAGATCTTTGATCCACGTGGTAGGCTGCTCTCGAAGGTTAAATTGCATGATTAGAGCAAGAGCTTGCTAACTTGACACAGAATTGGCTTCAGAGTAGCCTTTAGAGCATACAGTGATAGTCAAAGATTGTTTATTGAACTGAAGGCCTGGAACCAGTGGTGTGCCTCATGGATTAGTACTTGGCCCATTGCTGTAAGTCATCTATATTAACGATTTGGATGTGAATGTACAGGGATGGTTAGTAAGCTGCAGACGGCACTAAAATAGGTAGTGTCGTGCATAATGAAGATGGTTATCAAAAACTGCAGCATGATCTTTAACAGCTGGCAAAGTGGGCCAAAGAATGGCTAATGGTGTTTAATTCATTTAGACATAAGGTGTTGCATTCTGGGAAGTCAAACATAGAAACACAGAAACATAGAAAATAGGTGCAGGAGTAGGCCATTCGGCCCTTCGAGCCTGCACCGCCATTCAATATGATCATGGCTGATCATCCAACTCAGTATCCTGTACCTGCCTTCTCTCCATACCCCCTGATCCCTTTAGCCACAAGGGCCACATCTAACTCCCTCTTAAATATAGCCAATGAACTGGCCTCAACTACCTTCTGTGGCAGAGAATTCCAGAGATTCACCACTCTCTGTGTGAAACATGTTTTCCTCATCTTGGTCCTAAAAGATTTCTCCCTTATCCTTAAACTGTGACCCCTTGTTCTGGACTTCCCCAACATCGGAAACAATCTTCCTGCATCTAGCCTGTCCAACCCCTTAAGAATTTTTTAAGTTTCTATAAAATCCGCCCTCAATCTTCTAAATTCTAGCGAGCACAAGCCGAGTCTATCCAGTCTTTCTTCATATGAAAGTCCTGACATCCCAGGAATCAGTCTGGTGAACCTTCTCTGTACTCCCTCTATGACAAGAATGTCTTTCCTCAGATTAGGAGACCAAAACTGTATGCAATACTCCAGGTGTGGTCTCACCAATACCCTGTACAACTGCAATCGAACCTCCCTGCTCCTATACTCAAATCCTTTTGCTATGAATGCTCACATACCATTCGCAAGATGTGGCTAATTAGCTACCATGCAACACATTTTTGGGGGATGAAGGGAGAAAACAGGGCAATGGAGGAAATACATGTGTTCACAGGGAGTACTTGCAAACCTAACACAGCCAATACCTGAGGTCAGGATTGAACCTAATTCACTGGAGTTGTGAGGCAGTATCTCTCTAAGCTGCACCACCGTTTTGATCTTAATTTTTCACTTTACTACCTGTACAATGATTCATAAAAAAAAACTTCCCATCACCAGAAATGTGCCCAGTATAATTAAGCCCCATGTCCCACTGAACGAGTTTTCCACTGATTCTAACTCGGAGAATGTCCGTAGCGGGTCCGTAGGAGTTTGTGGATGTCTCGTAGCGGCTCGTAATGCTAACGGTACGTACTCGGGACACCCGGTAAACTCGTGACATTTTTTTCATCTCTGTAAAAAATGCCCACGAGTAAATAAATACTCGTGATGCAAATAATTGTTACTTTTTATTCATACGAGCCGCTACGAGTCTCAAACAAACTCCTACGGTTCCGCTACGGACTTCCTCCGAGTTCGAATCAGCGGAAAACGTGGGAGAATTCGTGAATTACCTCGTACAGTGGGACAGGGGCTTTAGTTTAAGGCCATGGTCCACAATCTTTATTGGGCAATTCTCAGGACACTGATTGCAAAATGGTTCAAATGACGACCATCCTAATGGCACAGATCCCTCTTCTTTCATCTGACTGTTCTATCATCTGTCAGTCACTTGCTTTTCTTTCAAATAATGCACAAATCATTCTAAATAATATTTCCACTGATCTTTTGCAATGTTTGGGTCAGTAATATTAAGCGTCACCCAGCCAAGAACCTATCTGTGATTCAACTAGTTTTCTTTAGATTCTCTTGTAGTTCTTAAGAAATGAGCAATGCATGCCCTATGTTAACCTTACTTTGGGGGAAGTCTGGAGATTTGCTTGTGATCAGGAAATCATGCTGATGCATGCTCATTCTCAGGGGATTCATCGCACTGGAAACACAGAGTTTCCAATTTTTAGTCACCATGCACAGATTTGCTAATATTGTATTTTTGTATGTATTATGAACATGTCCAATACATCTCAGAGTGATACAGATTGAAATAGAAAGCCACTAACTTGTTGAGTCAAGCACTTGTCTGGGATTTCCAGCAATTGCAATTCTTTGCTCCAATTATTCAAAACGGAGATGGTTTATTTTTGTTTTCTGTTGAAGTATCCAACTCACACAAAAACCATCTTAACATAGTTCAAGGCCCTGTGCACAACCTTTTCATCAACACGGTTCAAATGACAACCATCCCAGTGGAACAAATACCTCTTCTCTCATCTGACATTTCCATCATCTGCCATTTTGTTTTCATTCAGACAGTGTATGTCATTCAAAATCAACTTTCCATTAAACTTTGCACTGGCAAGCACAGAACTATGCACATAAATATTAAGTGTCATGTGGAAAAGATTAATTTCTGAGATTATTGCCATTCAACCTAATTTCTTTGTATTCTTTTCTACTTCTTATGAAATGAATTTTGCCATCCATTTGTTAGTATTTATTCTCCAGAAGTGTTACAAACCCATCTCATACATTTGTTGTCAGGAAATCATGCTGATGCATGCTCTGGAATCTCATTGCACTGAAAACACAAAGTTGATAATTTCAGCCACCTCTCTATAGCAAATTCGTAATATAGATTTTTATTAAAGACAAAATCATGTAACTTTGGGTTGAATCAATGGGTTAAGAAACACTGCAGGTTCGTATAAAACAAAGATCAGGACAATGTTGTAACATTGACACTTCTTGCAAGGAGTTATTGCAAAAAAAGTTCTAACTGTGTCTGTGTCATATTACTGGAATTTAAAGGCTTTTTTCATGGTTGGAAAGCTATTTCCTGGAGATGGGATACATAGATTTAAAAGGCAAATGTAAACTCAATATAAGCAAAGCGGAAAAATCTTCCCAAAAATCAAATTCAATGTAATTCATACTTCTTACACACAATGATAATCCCTGACAGGCAATTAACAGCTCACCAAATTCTATCATGGCCGTGAGATTAGGTGGGCACATTTTGTGAGATTAGGTGGCCAAGTAGACCAGAGGCATTTATGTCTCAATTATTCCAAATACGTTTGCTTTAAAATGTCCAGTCTGGACCACGTGTTTGTCAGATCCAATAACTGCATATGGATTGAGCTCTCCCAATTCTTGCTCATATTCTGATCACTGAGTCATGGATTGTTCTTTGTAAGTCCAATCTCTCATAAAGACCATGACGGATATTTTGGACCATAGATGTTATTAATGCCCAGCCCTTTCAAGACCCCTGCGTCACTGTTTCACTTCCCCCGCTAAAACTGTGGTATTGTGTAGGAAGGAACTGCAGATGCCGGTTTAAACTGAAGAAAGACACAAAAATCTGGAGTAACTCAGCGGGACAAGCAGCATCTCTGGAGAGAAGGAATGGGTGATGTTCTTCTGAATAAGGGTCTCGATGCGAAACATCACTCATTCTTTCTCTCCAGAGATGCTGCCTGTCCTGCTGAGTTACTCCAGCTTTTTCTGTCTATCTAAAGCTGTGGTATTGTTCTTGCTACAGACATTCCTCACTCGCCCGTGCATCATCCAACACACTGAGCTACGCTGCCTCATGTATTCTACAGGCATTTATCTTTTACCAAAACATATCCCACTTTAGGTGCATCTGGAAGATTTCAATCATCATCCCTACTGCACGCCAGAACTACATATTTCCACACACATCTTAGAGAGAGGGAAGCTCGGACAGAATGCTCCATTTTCCCCTGGGTTGAAGGGTTCACGATGATGAAATAAGTGTGAGTGGCTGGATGGTGTCATCAGGGTTCTGAGCCTGCCATCAACTAGTCTCAGTGGGTGTCTTCCTAATAAACACTGTTGGATCTAGACTGCCCCACAGGCTGGTATATTCCTACTTGTTGACTTCCTGAGCTAGTGCTCCCCAATCCACCTTGTTACCTTCCTCTTTGGCTTGTGCCATGGCTGTTACTCAGCGAGCACCCACCCCAAGGGCTACATTCTATTTTTCTCTAGTTCTGCCCCAATGCCAGAATAATTCATCCTATTCCTGATGTAATCTTTACTGTCCCATGTACCCTCCTCTCACAGTAAATGCTCCAACGGCTCCTGATATTTATCTATCTGTACATGTGCACACTCTAACTGGTCTCTGTACCTTGGCTTTCCGTAGCTCTGCTTTTTATGCCTAATGTTTTCTTGTGCTGCACTGTGATATGAGTTCACTCTCCAAATACACGTGAAATAAAATGAATGCTACTATGTCTCCTTTGCTCATCAATTCACATTTCCACCATTGCTCGCACGCTCCAAGGAATAGAGTTCTAGCCTGCCCAGCCTCTCCCTATAGCTCAGCCACTCAAGTCCTGACAACATCCTGAATGTTAGTCTCTTGCAAGAGCTCCAGGCCTTAATGTATCCCGTGTTGAACTTCCTCATGGTTTTGCACTCATTTTTGCCATTAAGTTCATGACTCCCTGAAGAATTCCCCATCAAATGGAATGTGTCATTATTACACAATGGTTTCAGTACAAGAATAAAGATGTATTGTTCCAGTAACATAAATCCCTAAGTGACTGCATCTGGAGTATTGAGCACTGGTCTCCTAACCAAAGAAATATACATCTGCAATTGAGGGAGTTCAGTAAAGATTTGTTGGATTGACTCCAGGGGAAACTGGTTTGACATAACATAGAGGTTAAGCAGAATGTGTCTACACTCCAAGGCTCACGAGCAATTTCAAATTCCAGACATTCCTCTGATTTCCGGATAACAGTTTTCACTTCCTTAAATGTTACCAAAGCTTTATCTGGTTATCAGACCTCACTTTAACTGACAACAGTTAAAGTGTGTAGTAATGGCAGAACAAAATTAAATATAAACTTCAAAAATGTACACTAACTTCACTACTTCTCCAATGGGAGCCCTTTACATTTGCCAGCCTTCTACCTCACTCCTGCTTCATATCATCCATATTCCAGTTTACTTAATCTCAGTGTAACAAAATATTTTTATCCCCATGAATCATTTTGCAGATACCAGTGATGGTTTGTGTTCAGAAGATCATGTAAGTAGAATCATTGTCTCTTTCTCCACCACAGTTATTCATTACTTAACATTTAGGACCCTTATCAGATTGCATTTCTGACCTCTGTTTTTGAGGTAAAAGAAAGATGGACAATTCAGTCTTTTCAGAGAGTTCCTATATTATAATTTTAAATTTATGTAGCAATATATAACTGCTTATAAATTTTCAATGCGAAAAATAGACTAAGCTTAGTAATCTTAAAAGTTGTTCATCCAAGAATGTATATAAGATTCCACGTGGCCAACATATTGACAGATTGATACGCTATCCCATACCGTTTTTGCGCAAATAGAAAAAACGTGCAAACTGGAAGATAACAAGAGGATGGATGGATGGATGGATGGATGGATGGATGGATGGATGGATGGATGGATGGATAGGGATGGATAGGGATGGATGGATGAATGGGTGGATGGATGGATAGATAGATGTACATGGAAAGAATAGGTTTAGCGGAATATGGGCCAAAAGCAATTTTTAAACCATGATCCCTAGTTCGCAACAGGAAACATATTCTTCACTTCCACCCAATCAAGACTCAACTGGATTTCTTATATTTCAATGATCACCCAATACAACTGAAATATATCCCCCCTCATTTTGCATTCAATTTCCTTCACAATGAATACTAACACTTTGTTGGTACAAAAGAATGTGAGAAACAGGTGTAGGTTACTTGGACTTGAAGTCGCTCCTAGTCAAAGGAGTATCTCTGGCTTCTTAAAGGTTGTCTCCATTCCTTCTCCCTCCTTCTCCTCCGTTATCCCCCCCTCCCCCCCCCCCCCCCCTTTTAAAGGACTCACAGTTCACTGTGCTTTAGCCGTCTTAATTACAGCGCCAACCTTCCTGTTCATCGCGGTGTGTGTCTGTATTACCTTGGCTTTGCACCGTGCGAATTTCATTCAGACAGCGCTCCCCCCGCTTGCCCTGTCCCCCGCCTGCAGAACGGGCTGGTGAAGGAAGCGATGTGTGTATGAGTGTGTGTGTGTTGCACTCTGACAGTCGCCGTTCCAATTGTCAGTTTTTCATACGACTGCCGGCAACTTAACAGAAAATCTTCTTTGACGTGGCTCTTGTTAGGTTGCTTTAGGGGACAACTGATTTGCTATAAAAGGTAATATTAATCAGATTAAACGTGATCTCTGGTGACGGCAGGGAATCACAAATCATTCTAATTTCCAGACAGCAGTCATACACTAGCTTAATGTTTACCAATGCTTTGGAAATTATCTGTACTCATGTTAATATTAACAATCAAATAATAACACCCGCAAAAGTGTGAGATATTTCATGAGCATCAAGATGATGATCCTCTCTGTCTCTCCCATGTCATTTCCCTTCAGAACCTTACTGCTCTGATATGACCATTTCTTGTTCTTTCAAACTTCAATGAGGATAGGTTCAATTTGTTCAACTTCTCTTTATACTCCCTTATACTTGGAATCAATCTGGAATCCTTTTCTTCACCACTTCCAATTCAAGGATATTCTTTATTAAACACAGAAAACAAAACAGCAAATTGTACTGCACAATGTCACTGTGCCCAGTAAAGTTATTGGAAAGATGTAGTAAATTGTACTCTTGGTCCATCACCTTTCCTAATTATTTCTGTATCTTTCCTTCACATTTGGACGTTGAGATCCTTTTACACTTCGAAGCTCTTTCATCCCTCACATCTTTTGCATTATTCCTGTCAATGTACCATTGACAAAACGATGGCGGACTGCAGGAGTGGGGCGTCGTTGTGTATGGCTGCTCTGCCTGCAGTCCGTCCATTCACCCTTTTTAAATTTTGTTTTAGTCCTGTTAAAAACAAAATGTTTGTTGGAGGTCTTCTTTTATGTGGTGGGTGGGGGGAGGGGAAGGGGAAACTTTATTTCCTAGTCCCTACCTGGTCGGAGAGGCGGCTTCCCTCCGAGCTGCTTTTCGCCCAACATCGGACTGGAGCGGCGTTTCCTGATTATGATCAATAGTGGCATGCGGATGGTATTCATGCTTAGAATGGATTCTTAGAATTCACACCGACATTCTCTGGCGCAGAGAATGAAAAGTTAATTCCTTTCAGTATCTTTTACATTGCTCAATAGGGTTTGTCAAGGGATCATTGGTTTGCCATTAAATGTGAGATTAGCCAGATTAAGACTGTTCTGTGGAAATAGCAGACAATTATATATTACTCTGATTTACAGAAAGCAGTCATACATCATCCTAATGTTTACCAATGCTTTGAAAATGCTCTGAACAAAAATAACAATTACAGTAAATCACACACCTGCAATAAATCACATTGAAATGTAAACTGTCTCTAATGAATATCTATTTCCAGCAATTCTCCACATGCCCTTTCCTGTTATGGCACCAGGTTTTGAGGTTCTCAATCTCCTTCCTGTGCTACATCTCGTCATTATTTGAAATCTGGCCAACTGCATGGCAGGTATAGTTTCTCTGCATTTTGCTGCATTGCCTCCAAATCAACAATGTTCTATCTTAAATATGGAGACCAAAACTGCAGACGGTGCTCCTGATGTGATCTCTTCAATAGACAATAGACAATAGACAGTAGGTGCAGGAGTAGGCCATTCGGCCCTTCAAGCCAGCACCGCCATTCAATGGGATCATGGCTGATCATCCACGATCAGTATCCCATTCCTGCCTTCTCTCCATATCCTCTGACTCCGCTATCTTCAAGAGCCTTATCTAGCTCACTCTGGAACTGACCTCCACCACCCTCTGAGGCAGAGAAGTCCATAGACTCACAACACTGTGTGAAAAAGTGTTTCCTCATCTCTGTTCTAAATGGCTTACTGCTTATTCTTAAACTGTGGCCCCTGGTTCTGGACTCCCTCAACTTCGGGAACATGTTTCCTGCCTCTAGCGTGTCCAAACCCATAATAATCTTATATGTTTCAATAGAGTATACAAGCCCAGCTGCTCCATTCTCTCAGCGTATGACAGTCCCACCATCCTGGGAATTAACCTTGTGAACCTACGCTGCGCTCCCTCAATAGCAAGAATGTACATCCTCAAATTGGGAGACCAAAACTGCACATAATACTCAAGGTGTGGTCTCACTGTGGCGCTGTACAGCTGCAGAAGGACCTCTTTGCTCCTATACTCAACTTTCTTCACTGCCTGCTGTACCTGCATTCTTACTTTCATTGACTGATGAACAAGGACACCCAGATCCCGTTGCACGTCTGCTGTTCCCATCTTGACACCACTTAGATAATAATCTTCCTTCCTGTTTTTGCTACCAAAGTGGATAACCTCACATTTATCCACATTAAATTGCATTAAATTGCATCTGCCATGCATCTGCCCACTCACCCAACCTGTCCAAGTCAACCTGCATTCTCATAGCATCCTACTCACAGTTCACACTGCCACCCAGCTTTGTGTCATCTGCAAATTTGCTAATGTTCCTTGTATTCCCTTCATCTAAATCATTAATATATATTGTAAATAGCTGCGGTCCCAGCACCGAGCCTTGCTGTACAATGTCCAGTAAATTTGTTTCAAAACCTCTCTACTTTAAACTCTGGTTTCCTTGTAGCAAAGCCAATGTTCCAGCAGCTTTCCTATTTACCTACTCTCTATCTATTAGCCCTAATTGAATGACAGAGTAGACTTGGCATTACCTTATGACTGCACCCAATTTCCAAGAAACAGAGTGACTATGAGGGATAAAGAAAGACTCCTTGACTTTTCGTTACACTGCATTATCAAATGTTCCATGACAAGTGCATGCAGTTTAAAAATTTCCTCACAGAAATTGCGCAAGGAATTGAATTGTGTAACATCCTTTAACTTAGCATCGCAAGACTCTACTGATGCACAATTTGCTTTCCAAAACGCAATGGGAACACTTTCACTTTTTGTGAGCTTTACCAATACCAGTTATACACAAAAGTTTGCTGTGGTCTTCTGACCCCCGTGCTTCCACATGGCATAGTGTGTGACCTTCTCACATACATTTTGTAACTTAGTAAGAAGGAACTGAAGCTCACAATGCCTATAACCTGTTCAGGCCATTCATTTCAGTCAGCAGTGGCTGGTTCAAGCCATATTTTGTGTTTGTAACCTTTCAGTCAGCCTGTGAGGTTGTTGATGACCCCTGCCCAAGTGCAGGAGAATCCACCTCCCTTTCCTGTGTCAAGGGCAGCACAGGCTGCAGATTAGCCCATGTAGTGAATTTCCAATGTGTCAGAGAGAGAGGCGAGTCGTATACATGTGATTAAAAAAAACATGGTATATTATACTGGATTTGAACGTGAAAGATGTCAGTGTTGAGTGGAACGTTGGTCTGATACACAAATCTCTGCACATTGCCATGTAGGTTCATGAATTGATTAAGAAACATTTTGGTCCTTATTGCAAAGTGATTTGAGTACAAGTGGAGAGATGTATTGAGCAAAAAGAATACTGTTGAGGAAATTCAGTGGCTCAGGCAGCGTCTGTGGGGGATATTTTCAGGCAACCTTTCTGGTTGGCATCCTTCCTTAGACTGATGGAGTAGAGGGGAGATAGTTGGTAGAAATAGTTGAGGGGTGGGGGTAGGGCAAGGGTAATGCCCCGTCCCACTTAGGAAACTTGAACGGAAACGTCTGGAGACTTTGTGCCCCACCCAAGGTTTCTGGAGGTTGCAGGTAATGGAAGCAGGTAGGGAGACTGACAAAAATCTCCGGGAACGGCACGGAAACCTTGGGTGCAGTGCAAAGTCTCCAGAGGTCTCCGTTCAGGTTTCCTAAGTGGGACAGGGGCATAACGCAAATGAGTAAGGTGGGTGAGTGAAGGGTGGAGATGACGTGGAGGAGACAAAGAAGTGTAAATGGTGGAATCTGATAAGAAAAGGTGGGAAGTGAAATGGAGATCCTGACGGAGGGATGGAGAGTAGAAAAGAATGGTGTGGGAGTGAAAGATGGGAAGCCCAGAGTGGGGAGAGGTGGGTGTTGAGGAGATGGAGGAGGTGACGGGGTGGGGGGGGGTGTAAAGAAAGGTATGCGCATCTGGAGCAGGAAGCGGGTGGGGGGAGCAGGATAAACAAGGAATAGAGGCGAGTCCACCATAGGTTTGTTAGATTGTTTTGTTATATTATATATATATATATAAAACCAGAATATACCTGTTCTCTGCAGACGACAGGCAATCACTGATTTTTTTTAAAGCAGTTAGATGATGACTTAATATTTTCCAATGCTTTTGAGGTTATCTGCTCATGTTAATGATGACAACAAAAACACACACCTGTAACAATGACACAACAAAATTACATTAAATCTTCCTTGAATGTACACTATCTAATTCCAGTAATAAAATAATAACAAAATGACACACCTGTAGCAATCACTTTGAAATGTAAACTACCCCAAATGTTCTCTATCTAATTCCAGTAATTCTTACCACGTTCGCTTCCCGTGTCCATGGAGACAGCATGGCCATGGGCATGTTAACTTACTTAACTTTTGAACAAATTCCTTCAAGTGCTAAGATCACCAAGCATGGTTTATTTGAAGGCCCAAAGATGGACGTAGAGACTGGATCTTTTCAATTGTCATTGGCAATTTGGCAGAATAGCAATTCAATCTTTATACTGGATAAATTGTACAGTGATCATAGACCAGTGTACTCTCGGTATGCTAATTTTCCTCAGACCATCCCATTGTCCCGTCAGGAACTATAGTATCCTAGACTAGATTATGGGCTGTAATGATTAATTTACTTTTCTGTTCACAATTTTGATTCATCCTTGGGCTCCTTCATTCTACCATTAAAATAAAATGACCTTTGCATCATGCATCAACATTGTGCACCTCATTTAAAGAATATTTCTAACAAACTACTGATTTGGGGAAATATTTAGCAGACTCCTATCCCATCCCTGTTTCACTCTTCCAAAACTTCTCAAGAACTTCTCAAGAACTTAGATATTTCAACCAATTGACATTATACTCTTATAAATCCCAGCAGAAAGAAGCCCCCCCCCCCGCCCACCAAGAAGAAGGGTTCTGACCTAAAACGTCCTGAAGAAGACTTCCTACCCGAAATGTCACCTAATCAGCCATGATCATATTGAATGGCGGTGCAGGCTCGAAGGGCCGAATGGCCTACTCTGCACCTATTTTCTATGTTTCTGTGTTTCTAATCCTTTTCTTCAGTGATGCAGCCTGACCCACTGAGTTACTCCAGCATGTTGTGTCTATCTCCCCTGAAGACGGGTCTCGACCCAAAACATCGCCTATTCCTTTTCTCCAGAGATGCTCCAGAGTAAGCAGTTCAATCTGTTTTCATAAGACAGCCTCCATATCATTCTTCGTGTTGTCCAGTAAACCTTCTCCAAACTATTTCTCACGCATTAACATACTTCCTTGGAAAATAGGAGCCAATGCAGTGCGTGTGTGTGTCCTACATAACTGAAATATATTCCTCAATGTTTGGATTCAGTCTTTGCTGCAATATGAAGACCATTCAGTCACCTCCACAGCTCTCTGGGCTGGAGAATCCCACAGTCATCACCCTTCGATGTGGCAATCATGTGGCATATATTTCTGCAACCACATCTTCAGCAGACACAGCAGCAATATAGGGAGGAGAGAATCTCCCAATATTTCATCATATTGTATCATGGAACATTACATCAACAGATATTGCATGGAGGACGGTGTCTGTACTGAGTTTGTACGTTCTCCCCATGACCTGCGTGGGTTTTCCTTGGGAGTTACAGTTTCCTCCCACAAATTCTCCCAATTTTGCTAGCCCTTGCTGTCTCCTCCCCTTCCTTAACCCTCGAGCTGTCTCCTCCCATCCCCCCACCCTCGGGCTCCTCCTCCTCCCTTTTTCCTTCCTTCTCCCCCCCCCTACCCTCCATCAGTCTGAAGAAGGGTTTTGGCCCGAAACGTCGCCTATTTTCTTCGCTCCATAGATGCTGCTGCATCTCGCTGAGTTTCTCCAGCAATTTTGTGTACCTTTAAAAAGTCCCTAGTGTGCGTAGGATAGTGTTAGTGTGCGGGGTTCACTGTTGGGCACGGACTCTGTGGGCTGAAGGGCCTGTTTCCACACTAGATCTCAAAACTAAAACTAAATTAAAAATATTGCCCTTGGAATAGAACTGTGTAACAATATTTAAATGGCTGGCAATTATTATGTAACGCTGCTGTCTAGTTCTAGATTATCCCACTTGGGTAAAACATTTCTCTGCATTCCCCCTGTTAATTTCCTTCAGAATCTTATGTGTTCATTTAAGATCTCTGGTCATTCTCTGAAACTCCAATGAGTATATGTCTCCCCAATTTTAATTCATTTCAAAAATCCTCTGTATCATTGATGGAATCAACCTCATGTGCCCTCTCTTCACTGCCACAAATTCAAGTGGATTCTTCATTAAATCGGGGGGGGGGGGGGGGGGGGGGCGGGACCCCTGTGAAAGGATGCAAAGTCAAGAACTCCCATGTAAACACAGTACTTCATTTGTAACTAAAGTTGCTCATGTAAATCCTTTCCCCATTATAGTAAATCCTTCTCATTAGTCTTCTGTAAGCAGGGAGCTTGCAGCCTCACAATTCCAGAATTTCCACAAGCCGTTAATGTACCTTTGTAGCATTTACAATACCACTATTTAAAAGGCCAAGAGAGAAAGCAGGCAACTGGAGAAGAGGTAGCATATCAGCAATTGTTGGGAAAATGGTGGAATCTATGGCTATGTAGTGTAACAGCGTACTTACAACATCATAGTTACATTAGAGTCAGCAACGGATGATAGACCTACCCCAAAAACATACTTTCCAGAGCAATCAAACACCTATGTGGTTTGCTTGCATTACACAGTTGCATGGCCTCTCTGAAGATATCTTGCACCATTTGTTTAATTGGAATTGGGTGGAGAAAAACTGGTTAAGCTGAAAGTTTCAACTGACTAAGATATTATTTATTCAGCCCGATTGGTCGTTATAGTTCCAGAATTTCTTCAGGATACAGCCATCTCGTTATCCATTACATTCAAAGATTAAGGGGAGAAGGCAGAAGAATGGGGTTGAGAGGGAAAGATAGATCAGCCATGATTGAATGGCGGCATAGACTTAATGGGCTGAATGTCCTAATCCTGCTCCTAGGACTTATGAACTTAACGCTGAAGATATCCTAAAATAGTTTATAAGTTTGTAAGTTCAATCAGATGAAACTGGAGCTCTCAGAGAGATTAATTAATAATAAATCAAACTGAAATTTCTTAATACACAATCATAAATTAATGGAATGTAATTATCGTAGCAGTCTTTTGACAATTCACCAGAGATCATGAGAGGACATTAATCTTTGTGACAATTTCACCATTGATTACTGAATTATTGTAGTCTTTGATGCAATTCCACAGCAATAAGGGACTATGATGTCATTTCAAACAAGAACATGTAGAAACATAGAAAATAGGTGCAGGAGGAGGCCATTTGGCCCTTCAAGCCAGCACCGCCATTCATTGTGATCATGGCTGATCATCCACAATCAGTAACCCGTGCCTGCCTTCTCCCCATATCCCCTTGATTCCGCTAGCCCCTAGAGCTCTATCTATCTTTTAAATTCATCCAGTGAATTGGCCTCTACTGCTTTCTGCGGCAGAGATTTCCATAAATTCACAACTCTCATATTGACTTGCTGAGGTAAAAATAGGTTCAGGTTTGCTCCAACTAATAAAGTGGCTGTCTCTGGGATAATAGAGTTGCAAATATAGATAATTGGCTTCTGTTGAAAAAGAAAGGAGCCGGAAATATTTCAAATGTCATTAGAAACGGGAATAGTCCCCGAGGATTGGCGTACTGCGCATGTTGTTCCATTGTTTAAAAAGGGTTCTAAGAGTAAACCTAGGAATTATAGACCTGTTAGTTTGACTTCAGTGGTGGGCAAATTAATGGAAAAGATACTTAGAGATAATATATATAAGCATCTGGATAAACAGGGTCTGATTAGGAACAGTCAACATGGATTTGTGCCTGGAAGGTCATGTTTGACTAATCTTCTTGAATTTTTTGAAGGGGTTACTAGGGAAATTGACGAGGGTAAAGCAGTGGATGTTGTCTATATGGACTTTAGTAAGGCCTTTGACAAGGTTCCTCATGGAAGGTTGGTTAAGAAGGTTCAACTGTTGGGTATAAATGCAGGAATAGCAAGATGGATTCAACAGTGGCTGAATGGGAGAAGCTAGAGGGTAATGGCGGATGGCTGTTTATCGGGTTGGAGGCAGGTGACTAGTGGGGTGCCTCAGGGATCTGTGTTGGGTCCTTTGTTGTTTGTCATGTACATCAATGATCTGGATGAAGGTGTGGTAAATTGGATTAGTAAGTATGCAGATGATACCAAGATAGGGGGTGTTGTGGATAATGAAGAGGATTTCCAAAGTCTACAGAGTGATTTAGGCCATTTGGAAAAATGGGCTGAAAGATGGCAGATGGAGTATAATGCTGATAAATGTGAGGTGCTACACCTTGGCAGGACAAATCAAAATAGGACGTACATGGTAAATGGTAGGGAATTGAAGAATACAGTTGAACAGAGGGATCTGGGAATAACCGTGCATAGTTCCTTGAAGGTGGAATCTCATATAGATAGGGTGGTAAAGAAAGCTTTTGGTATGCTAGCCTTTATAAATCAGAGCATTGAGTATAGAAGTTGGGATGTAATGTTAAAATTGTACAAGGCATTGGTGAGACCAAATCTGGAGTATGGTGTACAATTCTGGTTGCCCAATTATAGGAAGGATGTCAACAAAATAGAGAGAGTACAGAGGAGATTTACTAGAATGTTGCCTGGGTTTCAACAACTAAGTTACAGAGATAGGTTGAATAAGTTAGGTCTTTATTCTCTGGAGCACAGAAGGTTAAGGGGGGACTTGATAGAGGTCTTTAAAATGATGGGAGGGATAGACAGAGTTGATGTGGACAAGCTTTTCCCTTTGAGAATAGGGAAGATTCAAACAAGAGGACATGACTTCAGAATGAAAGGACAGAAGTTTAGGGGTAACATGAGGGGGAACTTCTTTACTCAGAGAGTGGTAGCGGTGTGGAATGAGCTTCCAGTGAAAGTGGTGGAGGCAGGTTCGTTGGTATCATTTAAAAATAAATTGGATAGGCATATGGATGAGAAGGGAATGGAGGGTTATGGTATGAGTGCAGGCAGGTGGGACTAAGGGAAAAAAAGTTGTGTCGGCACGGACTTGTAGGGCCGAGATGGCCTGTTTCCGTGCTGTAATTGTTATATGGTTATATGGTTATACGGAAAGAAAGAGGGGAAATCCCAAACATAATCCCAGAGGGCATGGCTAGTAATTAACGTCCAGCCGAACTGACTATTTGGCTAATTGATTGAATTAACGTCAGTAATTACCCTTAGGTAAATCTAGAATTTCCCAATTCTTCCTTGAAACAAAGAGGGTTACTTGAAACCGCATATTTGAACTAGAGGACAGACCATAATGAACCTTGTATTGTGAAACAAGCCTGATCAGATTACTCGTGTTTCAGTGAGAGAGCAGTTTGGGAATAGCCATTACAACCTCGTATGTTTTAAGATATTCCTGAATAGAGTGAGAAAAGTAATAAATTGGGCGAGGGAAAATGACAAAATTTATTAGGCAGGAGCTAGGAAGAGTAAATTGGAAAGAACCATTGCTAGATAAATCCACATCTTCAAGTGGTAGTAATTCAAAGACCAGTAAACCAAAGTGCAGCATTAAAGTAGAAACAAAGAACTGCAGATGCTGGTTTATACCAAAGATAGATACTAAGTGCTGGAGTAACTCAATGGATCTGGCAGCATTTCTGGAGAAAAAGGATTGAAGAGGGATTCAATCTGAAGAAGGGTCCCGACCCATCCTTTTTCTCCAGAGATGCTGCCTGACCCGCTGAGTCACTCAAGCACTTTGTGCCTATCAGAATTCAGCTTATTCTGGTAAGGAAGAGGGATGTTGGCAGCCTCCTTACAAGGTAAGGGAACCTTGGATGACAAGAAACTTTGTAAATTTGGACAAAAAAAATGAAACATTTCTAAAGTTTAGAAAGATGAAATTAGACAGGGTCTTTGAGGGCCATAAAGAAAGCAGGATAGAATTCAGGGAGGAATTAGGCCATGAAATGTCCATGGCAAATAGGAGTAAAGAAAAAGCCCAAGACATTGTATACATACATTAAAGACAAGAGTGAGGATTACTCAGGGATAAAGGAGTGAATTGATGCATGAAGTCAGAGGATAGAGTAGAGGTGAGGTGGCAAACAAGTACTTTGTATTGATATTCGTCAAAAAGAAGATTGTGGAGGATAGTGAGATCAGTGTAGTGTCTGCGAATATGCTCAGGGATTTTAAAATCAAAAAGGAAGTGGTTAGGTCTCATTAGAAGTTTGGATTCTGAACTTATTCATAGAAGACAGGGGTTAATGGTGGAAGATGTAATTTTGGTTGGAGGTTTATGAATAGTGGTGTTCCACAGGAATCAGTATCAAGTTGTTTGTGATATATTTGAATGACATACAAAAATGTTGATGGACTGGTTAGTAACTTTGCAGATGACACAGAAATTGGTGGAGGTATAGGACAGGAAAATGCTGTCAAAGAACATAGCAGAACATAGATCAGTTATAGATATGGACCGGAGAAAAGGTAGATAAAGTTTAATCCGGGCAAGTGTGAAGTTTGCACTTGAGAGATCAAATATGAGGGGCAAGTAGACAGTTAGTGGCAGAACCCTTAAAAGCATTGATGTACTTGCGGTCCAAATCCATCGCTCATTGAAAGTAGCAACACAAGTAGACAGAGTGATAAAGAAAGTGTATGGTATTCGAGCCTTCATCAGTCAGAGCAACGAGTATAAGAGTCACAAAGTCATGTTAAAACATTACAAAACTTTGGTTAAGCCACTTTTGGAGCATAATATGTGCGCTATTACAGGAAGGATGTGGAGGCTTCAGCAAGGGTAAAGAAGATAATTAACAGGATGTAACCTAGATTAGAGACCATCAGCTATAAAGAGAGGTTGGATAAACTGGATTGTTTTCAATGGGGCATCAGAGACCTGGGGGAAACTGTTATAATTTTATAAAATTTATGAGAGATATATAGTATAGGGTGGACAATCAGATTTTTCCCACGATGGGAAACTGACTAACTTTTTTTATGATCAGATTCTGATCATTGACAGAAGTTTCAGCTCTGGCTGTTTAAAGGTTAAGACGTTACCTTTATTAAAATGTTAATCTATGATGCGTAGGCTTAGAATTGGATGGCGCAGGTGTGGCAAGGTGTGGCAAGGTATGGCAAGATTGTAATAAACATTTTATAACTTGGGGTTTTTAATTCATCACGGAACTCTGTATTTTGGTGACTTCCTTGCATATGTTCCAATAAACAAGTGAGTAAAGGAAATGAGTTAGCATCAGTTAATGTTGGGAACACAAACTGCTTAACCAATTAAAATTGATGTTGCAATAGGATTTGTAGATTGGAACACTCCTCTACCAATTATCATTTTTTAGGTCACCTATCATCCCTCTTCTGTTTCACCACTTCCCTCGCCTCTTTAGACTGTCAATCATCCTCATTCCAATGTCAGTCCCGATTTAGGGTTTTGCCATAGATGCCGGCCATTCCTATCCGCACATACATTGTGCTCAACTCACTGAGTTTATCCAGCAGATTGTTTGTTGCTCCAGGTTCAAGCACAAATGTTTGTTTGAATCATTCGCCAATGAATGGTCTACATGTGACAGGAAGGTTGGGTGTAATAGCAAATATGGACAGAATTAGATAAATTCTTATTGGGTAAATCATTGGATGTTAGAGCCTTGAGTCAACAGAGGATCTAAGGTAAAGTGAGGAACAGTTGAAGCTGGGAAACATAGAAAATAGGTGCAGGAGTAGGCCATTTGGCCCTTCGAGCCTGCACCGCCATTCAATATGATCGTGGCTGATCATCCAACTCAGTATCCTGTGCCAGCCTTCTCTCCATACCCCCGATCCCTTTAGTCCCAAGGGCCACATCTAACTCCCTCTTAAATATTGCCAATGAACTGGCCTCAACTACCTTCTGTGGCAGAGAATTGCAGAGATTCACCACTCTCTGTGTGAAAAATGTTTTTCTCATCTCGGTCCTAAAAGATTTCCCCCTTATCCTTAAACTGTGACCCCTTGTTCTGGACCTCCCCAACTTCGGGAACAATCTTCTTGCATCTAGCCTGTCCAACCCCTTAAGAATTTTGTGAGTTTCTATAAGATCCCCCCTCAATCTTCTAAATTCTAGCGAGTACAAGCCGAGTCTATCCAGTCTTTCTTCATATGAAATTCCTGACATCACAGGAATCAGTCTGGTGAACCTTCTCTGTACTCCCTCTATGGCAAGAATGCCTTTCCTCAGATTAGGAACTCAAGATCAGAGACGTACGGGGAGCTAAGAGAAAGTTGCTGCTTCACAATGTTTAAAAATGTAGAAAAGAAAAGTGCAGGAGGAGACAGGAGCTAAAGCTGAGACAAGGACCAATTAGCAAGCAACACTTCAATCTGTCCCTTCCATCCCTGTGAAATAATTGTATTCTTGAATATTGTTAATATTCACAACGTTTATATAGGGGTAAAAAGTAAATGAATCCTAGTTTCTAATTATTTGCTTGTTCAAAATGAAATAATATATCTGATGTGTGAATTAGAAAGCTATGTAAAGCTTTATCTATCAACTATATTTGTGGTTACTATTGAAAGTTGTTGGATGTTTGTGTGGTTGAAATGCTGCTAGCCTGGAAGAAACCCCTCAGATAAGTTACAAAGACAGCTCTCTTGTCCTAGTTGTCTAACTTTAACTGGAAGAATTAACTCTGGGGATGTTAAATTGATTCCGTTCTTTTTTTAAATGGATGATCATGATAGAAGCTGCATTCAGATCTAGCATTTTCCAGTCAATTAAAAAAAATAAGCAGCTTTCTACAAACATACATCTTGTGACACATTAGGCTTTATCTGCCAGGAACATGGACCTAATATGTTGCTGGGTTGTTTACTATTTTCTGGGACAAGGTGTACACAGAGAAATTTACATTAGGTCGGAATGAATGATCAAACTTTTATAGAAGTTTAAAAAGTAGTGCATTATGGTTTCGCTGCACCAGGGCAGTTAAAAGCAAAGGAGGCCTAATAGTTTCCAATGATCACTTCTGGGTGGCAGCAAATTTAGAAAGGAACATTAAAAAAAAGTTGACATCAATTTTGCCAGTGAAACTCTATCTGCATATTACTTTTTCAAACATTTGAGAAACTGTGGAATGACCAAAACAACATTTATTAGCTCTGTGTATCTGTTGTGACGATAATGATTTGTACAGTTAATTCTCGTTAATCCAACATTCATATATTAAATTACTCCCTATACAACACTGATCTGTGCGTATTTGATCTTAATCCAGCACAGATGTACTCTTTAATCCAACAATTTGCTAATCAATTGTTGACAACATTACATCATATTCTTTGTCGTTCTTCTAGGGAGATGCTAACTGCTTTTCGTTGTCTCTGTACTGTACACTGCACAATGACAATAAAGTTTGAATCTGAATCTGAATACATTTCAATAACATTACACCAAGGACCCACATCATCCTGGCCACTCACTCATCTCCCCGCTGCCTTGAGGGAGAAAGTACAGGAGCCTGAAATCTGCAACATCCAGATTCAGGAATAGCTGCTTCCCCACAGCCATCAGGCTATTAAACTCAACTCAAACAAAACTCTGATCATTAATAGGTACACAAACAAATGCTGGAGAAACTCAGCGGGTGCAGCAGTATCTATGGAACGAAGGAAATAGGCAACATTTTGGGCCGAAACTTCTTCAGACCATTAATAGCCCATTGCACTTCATCTGTTTATTTATGTGAGTATATATATATATATTCATTGGTATATGGTCACACTGATCAGTTCTGTTCTGTATTTATTTATGCCTACTATTTTCTGTTGTGCTGAAGAAAGCAAGAATTTCATTGTCCTATCTGGGACACATGACAATAAATAGAATCTTGAATCTTGAATCTAGTTTATCTGAAATAGCACAAAACAAATATTTCAGGCCACATGCTTCCAATTCTTCAACAACTTTCAGTCAATCAAAAGACATTTATAATTATCCTGCCCATTCTCAGTTATAAGATCACAGTGTACTGTCCTTCTCACAGCCAATCACAGTGTGATTAGTGATAACTTTAATATCGATATTCGGAATCTCAATTGCAACATCTACATTCTCTTGGTTTTTAGCAGTGTTTATACATAAAAATAAATCAAAATTTAATCTATAACACCCAAAAGTTTTCCAACTTAATAACCACTTTCTGAATAAGGGGGTAGACTCCACCTGAAAGAAGATCTCATATCATACAAGCACAATGACATGTACAACCGGGACAAAACTGATTTTTTTTCCCGGACAGTTGATGTGAAGTCAGTAACTTTGGAGATCATAAAATTTGATAATCTGACATATTTGATATTCCAACATATACACATTGTAACAGATTGTGTCGGATTAATGTGAATTAACTGTAGAATACTTACTCCACCCATCAGCCAATCAACCCACTCCCACACCTGTATCCACCTATCACTTGCCCAGCTTTGTTACACTCACCTCTTGTCCCCTACTTCCATTGGTCAGAAGAAGGATCCCCACCCAAAACATTATCTGTCCATTTCCTCCACAGATGCTGCCTAACCCCTTGACATCCTCCAACCCTTTGTATTTTGTTCAAGGTTTCAGCATCTGCAATACCTTGTGTCTACATTTTTATGTTCAAGATGTTCCTGGAGTCCTTTAATCTGTGTCTCTGATCAACAATGTAGTTCAGTGGAATCAGGAACCCCCATGTGGTTTCCTTGGACTATTTGCCATGTATCAACAGTGGAGTTCATATGAGATGATGTTTAAGATACGAGACATGATTACGATTGTATGAAATGTGGAAACAGAACAAATGTCCGTACCCTGGTAAATAAATTAAACCTGTTTTCTCTCATTAAACTGACTGTTACAATTAGGACTTATATGAAAATAAATTAATTGTTGAGATGATTCCGAATGGAATGTCTATGTAGACATAAAATGCCCACATACTTGTTCCTGAAAAAATTAATCTCTGTAATGGAAGGAGATGTGCTGACTTTGGAAAGACATCTGATTACAACAAGAAATATGGACACACATAAAATGTTGAGTACAATACAGCATTGAAGAGATTCAATGCTGGATGCTGGATAGATTAAAGGCATGATTTGTTTTGATGATATTCTGAACAGGGGCAGAGGTCTCGTGTCCAGTTATTCAAAAAGTTAATAGATGAATATTGGAAGACTGATCCAGAAAATGTTCATGTGTGATGTTAAACCTTTAGAATTGGATGATACAGGTCACGTAAAGACAGAGGATAGGCAACTTGCCATGTTTCAACAGAGCACTTAATAGTAGGGGATTTTTATGGTATGTACCATGACAAAGATGATATAAAAAATAATGTAAAATTCTAGAATAGACTTTGTACCAACAGTACCCTGCTAAATAAATTAAAGCTTGTTTCGCAAAATACATTACTAATGTAACTGTGGCTCACTGTTAATGCCTGCAACACAACAAGGACATTATATGAAATAAATTAATTGTTGAGATGATAAATCCGAATGGAATGTCTATTTAGACATAAAATGCCCATAATACTTGTTCCTGAAAAAATAAATCTCTGTAATGGAAGGAGATGTGCTGACTTTGGAAAGACATCTGATTACAACAAGAAATATGGACACACATAAAATGTTGAGTACAATACAGCATTGAAGAGATTCAATGCTGGATGCTGGATGGATTAAAGGCACGATTTGTTTTGATGATATTCTGATCAGGGGCAGAGGTCTCGTGTCCAGTTATTCAAAAAGTTAATAGATGAATATTGGAAGACTGATCCAGAAAATGTTCATGTGTGATGTTAAACCTTTAGAATTGGATGATACAGGTCACGTAAAGACAGAGGATAGGCAACTTGCCATGTTTCAACAGAGCACTTAATAGTAGGGGATTTTTATGGTATGTACCATGACAAAGATGATATAAAAAATAATGTAAAATTCTAGAATAGACTAAACTTATTCACAAAAAATAATACCAACAGCAAAGATGCTCCAAAGAATTATGGTTAAAGCTTGTATGGCGCAAAATACAGAGCACTAATGTAGACTGTGGCTCACTGTTAATGCCTGCAACACAACAACCACATTAAATCTACCAGCAGTACACTAATGATATGTGGACATTGAGAGTCATAAATCCCAAACAGAAATATACATTTGAGAGGAGACGTGGTTTGGGGTCAAATGTGAAATAATATTAAGCATTATTTTTCCTTGAAATAGATATTTCCTTTCCTCAGGTTAATAAAGATACTAGTTGTGATATCAAGTGTTCTACTGGACATTTGATCTTAATGTTGACAAATGGAGGTCACGCACCTAACTGGGAAGTTTTCCAAAACTTTTCTTGAATGGGATTAAAGATTGATTCCCTCCGTACAAGTCACTGAAGATATGACATTTTATTTGGTGATAGCATCACACTAGTTGTCATTAAATATCATTTATTATTCTCTTTAAACATACAAATCTATGCCCCGGCCCAATTGCTGCACACATAGACATGCCTAGATCTACAGATATTTTGTTTTCATTTCAAGATAACGTAAAAGCCAAAGGTTAGTCATCAATTGTTGACACATGTAATATGTTGTTCAGATACTGTACTAAATGTGACTGGGTGTAAGTGAGACAGGGAACAATGGAAATACATGTTGATTTTACATTGAAGAATAAATTTGACATGCTCAGTATACTATATGCAGAAGTGGCTATTTCAGCCCAGAAGAAACATAAAATATTAAGCCATCAATGCATTTCTCACAAATTGAACAGAGAAAGTGAATTGGAAACATTTAAATTGACCAAACTATATGAGAACAAATTAAGGTTGTGAGTTAAAAGAGGTTGATATTTTGGGTTCTACGGTTGAAAGATAGGGAGAACTGATTACCTATGAATTGAACCACTTACAAAAGGAGCCTCAAGAAACATTTATGTCACATCAAACTTTGTCAGTGTAATATATAACAGGACATATAAAAACTATAAATTAGCATGTGACCTAGAAAGGGCAAATACACTATTAGACAACTAATAAAACACTTTACAATTAATTTCTGCTCCACTGGCCTAGAATACCTGTTAATATAATGCCGTATCAGTGCTGCGGTGCAGGCTCGAAGGGCCTGATGGCCTATTTACTATTTCTATTTCTATGTATCCTTTATTTACTGAATTAACCTCTATCATTTTATTACATAACACTCATACATATTACCCCAATCCAATGCTAAGATGGAACTGGATGAATTATACTTGGACGTCAACTCTCTTTGGACAACAAACCCCGATGCCCTATTTATCATCGCTGTCAAGCTAACTTCACGAACATATTCCCAAACTATCATCAGCTTGTCTCCGGTCCCACAAAGGGCAATAACAGTAAAGATCACTACTACTCCACCATCAAATATGCCCATCGCTCCATCCCTCGCCCTCTTTGTGACCAGCAGCATCATTTGCCGCTCAGTGCTGCTCCTGCCAGCTTACGGGCAGCGATTGAAACGTTCAGTATCAAAAATGAGAGTAAAGCAACAGTACTCTGCGGAGGCTGATGGTCTACTTCAGGACAGCCTAGAGGTGGTGAACTGGAACACATATGCAAGAGCAATTCATCCAGCCTGAACGTGCATACCACAGTCGTCACTAGTTATATCAAGAAGTGCATTGACAACTACGTTCTGACAAAGACCATTAGGGTTAATCCTAACCAGCAACCTTGGATGAGCTGGGAGATTTACTCCCTGCTAAAGAACAGATTCGAGACTTCTAAGATGAATGACCATATACTTTGAAGATGGCCAATAACGATCTTCATAAGGCATGAAGGATGCCAAGAAAGAACTAATTAGTGGCTCAATCAATTAAATGATTGCCAGATGACTGTAGCATGGCTTGAATACCATCACAGTCTATGTCAAAATCAGAGACAATCTCTTGCAACAGCCTATCTTTGCCAAATGAACTTAAGGACTTTTATGGCCATTTTGAACAGGCAAACACCATACAAGAATTTGGAAGAAAAATCCACTTGACAAAGGGCGTTTGATTAATTGAGTTTCTATTTACTTGAGATCATTAAAATCTGTAACCGCCTTCTTCAGCATAAATACCTTTTGCAAAGAAAGAAAGAGAACAAACAACCTCCATCCTTAATATCACAATAATTCCTGCAGTAATGGAACGCTGCAGGGATGTTCTTCAAGTTTCACCATAAAGTTTAATTATCATTTTCTGTGAATCTGCCAAAGTAAGCACATCATAGAATCTGCCAAAGTAAGCACATCATAGAATCTGCCAAAGTAAGCACATCATAGAATCTGCCAAAGTAAGCACATCCTATTCTCATCTGATATTTCTTGCAACACACAAGGGCACACACACATGTACTTAAAACCTTATACCTGAGTTGTTCACATTCATAGCCTATGAATCTCTCCTGCAGATTTGGCACATCAATTGAGGGGAGGGGAGCTGCAATGATAACGAGAATGGTGGCGCACGATAATCAAGGTAATGATCAGGAAGGAACTGATCAAGAGAATGGAAACTCAGAGAGTGAAGTCACAGGCATTGATAACATACTGTAACCTCCCCTCATATGATTACCCACTTGTACTCTTTGTGCCATGTTCTCTGTGGTCGTCGTAGGAACGTGCATCTTATTGTGCAACTCCATGGGAATATGAGTCGGGACTGGAGAAGGCAGCGAGCGTCTCCTAGAAACCAGTTCTTCGATATTACCCATGTTGTTTCCAGACAGCCAAAATTCGTCAGTAGAATCATCGAGAACAAAGTGGGACCCGGTGTGTGGGGGGAGGGGGGGAAGGGGTTGGGGACAAAGGGAGACCATTGGGGTCTAAATGGAATACTTTGTAACTTTGTCGGAGCCCAATATGTGGTGACTCTTTGCAGACTAGTCTACGCAAAACAAGGAATCTCATTGCGACATGTCGTATGTGATTATAAAGTATCATTCATTCATTAATGTACAATTTGGTCAGTTAGTTTACCAATGATCAATGTCTCTGTGCATAGTGTAAAGGATCATACTGGTGTAATCAGTTGCACCAATTTAAATGCTAAATATTAGGTGGCATTTATGACATTAGGGGCATTGTGACATTCTCCTACAATCACGGAGCTCTCCGCTGAAATGTTTTATCTTCCTCCCACATACCAAAGACAAGCTGGTTGACAGGCTAATTGGCCACTCTAGATCATCTCATGTCATGAGTGGTATATTCTGGGGAAGTTGATGAGGATGTAGGAATAATACAAATGAAGATAACGTAGGATTGTAAAATGGTGCACGCCGGGTTGATTACATTCGTCGAAACAGGGCGGACCTCATGCAGGTTGTAATCTTACACCCCAGAACACTGATTAAGAGATAGAGAGAACAAAAGAGCAGTTGAAATATCCAAAGAATTGACTACTGAAGTAAACAGCATTTGTCGCAGAATAAGCGACATGTTACTTAGGGCTTTCATTCATGGAATCGAATCATAGAGGCATACAGCAATGAAACAGGCCATTCATCCCAACCTGTCCATGCCACACAAAATGTCCCATCTAACCTAGTCCCATTGACTCACATATCTCTGGCCCACATCCCTCGAAACCCATCCCATTCATGTGCCGGTCCAAATGTCTAAATGTTATTGTACCTGCTTCAATTACTTAACAGTGTAATTAAATCTGATTATTATTTTCAGAGAAGTTTGTGTCCATGTCTCTGAACATAGAAACATAGAAACATAGAAAATAGGTGCAGGAGTAGGCCATTCGGCCCTTCGAGCCTGCACCGTCATTCAATATGATCATGGCTGATCATCCAACTCAGTATCATGTACCTGCCTTCTCTCCATATCCCCTGATCCCTTTAGCCACAAGGGCCACATCTAACTTCCTCTTAAATATAGCCAATGAACTGGCCTCAACTTCCTTCTGTGGCAGAGAATTCCAGAGATTCACCACTCTCTGTGTGAAAAATGTTTTCCTCATCTCGGTCCTAAAAGATTTCCCTCTTATCCTTAAACTGTGACCCCTTGTTCTTCCCCAACATTGGGAACCATCTTCCTGCATCTAGCCTGTCCAACCCCTTAAGAATTTTGTAAGTTTCTATAAGATCCTCCCTCAATCTTCTAAATTCTAGCGAGTACAAGCCGAGTCTATCCAGTCTTTCTTCATATGAAAGTCCTGACATCCCAGGAATCAGTCTGGTGAACCTTCTCTGTACTCCCTCAAGAATGGCAAGAATGTCTTTCCTCAGATTAGGAGACCAAAACTGTACGCAATACTCCAGGTGTGGTCTCACCAAGACCCTGCAACTGCAGTAGAACCTCCCTGCTCCTATACTCAAATTATTTTGCTATCAATGCTAACATACCATTCGCTTTCTGCACTGCCTGCTGCACCTGCATGCCTACTTTTAATGACTGGTGTACCATGACACCCAGGTCTCGTTGCATCTCCCCTTTTCCTAATCGGCCACCATTCAGATAATAGTCTACTTTCCTGTTTTTGCCACCAAAGTGGATAACCTCACATTTATCCACATTATACTGCATCTGCCATGCATTTGCCCACTCACCCAGCCTATCCAAGTCACCTTGCAGCCTCCTAGCATCCTCCACACAGCTAATAATGCCCCCCAGCTTAGGAGAATTGTATTTGATATTATGTCCACCGTCTGAGATATAGAGAGGTAAGTCCAAGCCTACAGAATACTATGGTGAGCTCTTTGGAAGATTACGTGGAAGGGATAGGTGCTTTGCATTGGATAACACGATACTAAAGTGAAATACAAATATGATTGATTGTGTGAGGCATTGTACTGTGGAAATACATCATGAATTTACAACCAAGAACAAATCTCTGACCTCAGCAGCAAGTTGTAAATGATTAATCTAGTTCAGGAGATTAAATAGCAATCAAAACCACCAATAAATAGACACAAACCCCACAGAAAAACTGACTATGAAACATTAGTCAAAACATACTGGAACAAATCAAAATTAGTAGTTAGAGGAGAGCTGGAAAGGGTGCAGAGAAGATTTACGACGATGCTGCCAGGACTCGAGGGCCTGAGCAATAGGGAAAGATCATCCTCCTGCACTCCTTGGAGCGCAGGAGGATGAGGGATAATCTTTTAGAGGTGTACAAAATCATGAGAGGAATAGATTAGGTAGATGCACAGTATCTCTTACCCAGAGTAGGAGAATCAAGAACCAGAGGACATAGGTTTAAGGTGAGGGGGGAAAGATTTAATAGGAATCGGAGGGGTAACTTTTTCACACCAAGTGTAGTAAATGCATGGAACGAGCTGCTGAAGGAAATAGTTTAGGACAGGTTTAGAGGGATATGGGTCAAATCCAGGTGGGTGGAACTCATGTAGATGGGACATGCTGGCCAGTGTGGGCAAGTTAGGCCAAAGGGCCTGTTTCCACACTGTAAGACTCCATGACGCATAGATTTTGGATATATTCATTTGAAAGTAGAGATAATATTGTGGTGATCACCAATGGGATGGAAGTGAAACACTGGAAAAAGCTATTGTTCAGTTTAGTGTTTTGAGATACATCGCGGAAACAGGTTCTTTGACCAACTGAATCTGCACCAACCAGCAATCAACCTGTATACCAATACTATCATACACATTAAGCACAATTTACAATTCTTTTTTACCGAAGCTAATTATCCCTCAAACCTGCATGTATTTGGAGTGTGATAGGAAACCACAGCACTCAGAAAAGAAGCACAAACTCCATACAGACATGACCCATAGCCAGGATCGAACCTGGGTGTCTGAAACTATAAGGCAGCAGTTCTATCACTGTGCCACTCTGCCAGCGTCAATTTTTGTGAATTATTCATGTGATACCAAACTACGTATAAATTGGAAGTCTGAATGAGTTGCATTCAGTCAAATATAATGTTAACTAAAGAAAAAGTGTTGAAACAGAATTATGTTTAAAACATGCGAGATAGAAACATAGAAACATAAAAAATAGGTGCAGGGGTAGGCCATTCGGCCCTTCGAGCCTCCACCGCCATTCGATATGATCATGGCTGATCATCCAACTCAGTATCCCATCCCTGCCTTCTCTCCATACCCCATGATCCCTTTAGCCACAAGGGCCACATCTAACTCCCTCTTAAATATAGCCAATGAACTGGCCTCAACTACCTTATGTGGCAGAGAATTCCACAGATTCACCACTCTGTGTAAAAAATGATTTTCTCATCTCAGTCCTAAAATACTTCCCTCTTATCCTTAAACTGTGAATCAGGAATAATCTTCCTGCATCTAGCCTGTCCAACCCCTTAAGAATTTTGTAAGTTTCTATAAGATATTAATAATAATAATAATACATTTTATTTTCGGGCGCCTTTCAAATCTCAAGGTCACCTTACAAAGATTAAACAGAAGAGAAAAAAAACATGGAGTCGGAGAAAAATAAATAATAAGGACATCATCAATACACAAATTAAAGATAGAAATCGCTCCAAAGACACAAAATCAAAAAATCAAAAAAAATACAATGTGAAGAGAGAGCAGCGGCAGCTAAAGCGTGCCAGCGTCCACTCTCTCTTCCGACAGCCATCTTGGACACAGACTAACAAAGTACCTTACACACAGAAAAATCATCCCCCACAGGCACGTCCACCCCCCTCTGTTTTGAGAGACACCCCATTTTTTGTAATCCGGATTTTAAAACCCGGTGAGAGTGTGGGGGTGAGACTGCTGATCGAGGGCGCCGATTGGACGAGAGAGACGTCGATCAGCAGGCAATGGGGGGCGGGACATGATGATTGAGTGCGATGATTGGAGGAGGGAGGTGTTCCCAGGTCATAGGGTCACATCGGCAGTCCTAGACACCAAAGATAGGATCTCCGCTATAGGATCTTTGCTGGACACAGACCTGCACCTCATCTGCAGCTAGGATCGATCCCGGGTCTCCGGCGCTGCAATCGCTGCCGAACCTCCACTGGACTATCCCTGTCCCCACCCGAGTGCCCCCCCCCCCCCATGCCCGGGGGTTGCCAGAGACGTCGGGAGTCAGATGGTCGCGGTGCCCGCAGGCCCACAGACAGCGCAGAGAAGCAGCGCTAAACCCAGCTCAACTCTGGCTCACCCGCCGGGTTAACCTACAGCCCTGCCTGGACTTAAGGGAAATATGGCCCAGATTTACAGCCAGTGCAGAGAATCAGCGCTAGCTCCACGGCTCCGGACTGGTATTCCGTCAGTCCAGGCAGGGCTGTAGGTTAACCCGGCGAGACAGGCAGAGTTGAGCTGCATTTAGCGCAGGATTGAGCTGTAATTACCGTTCACAGGGCCCACGGCAGAAGCCTTGGAAGCAAAGATTTTAGCTCCTCTATAATCTTTGCTTCGAAGCCTCGTGTGTGTGTGGGTGTGTGTGTGAGAGTGTGCACATGCGCGCGTGGCTGCCAAGAAATTGTGTCCCCCCTGTCCCCCCATCCCCTCCATATTTTGATAGCGATTTCCATTACTGCATATACCTTTGCTTTAATATGTCCAGTCTGGACCACTCGTTTGTCAGATCCAATAACTGCATATGGATTTAGCTCTCCCAATTCTTGCTCATATTCTGATCACTGAGTCATGGATTGTTTTTCGTAAGCCTAATCTCTCATAAAAACCATGACGGATATTTTGAACCATAGATGTTATTAATGCCCAGCCCTTTCATGACCCCTGCGTTACTGTTTCACTTCCCCTGCTAAAACGTTGGTATTGTGTAGGAAGGAACTGCAGATGCCGGTTTAAACCAAAGATAGACAGAAAAAGCTGGAGTAACACAGCGGGACAGGCAGCATCTCTGGAGAGAAGGAATGGGTGACGTGTTTCTGAGAAGGGTCTCTTCTTTTTCTATCGTGTGGCGTGCACAGCCTAAAGTTGTTGGACAACTTGTTCTAAGTGATCTTCCGTTTGTGCATGTCGAGTTGATTGTATTAGTCGAAATAGGGTGGATCACGTGAAGGTTGCAATCTTCTACCCCAAGAAGGGTCTCAATGTGAAACGTCACCCATTCTTTCTCTCCAGAGATGCTGCCTGTCCTGCTGAGTTACTCCATCTTTTTGTGTCTATCTAAAGCTGTGGTATTGTTCTTGCTACAGACATTCCTCACTCGCCCGTGCATCATCCCACACACTGAGCTACGCTGCCTCATGTATTCTACAGGCATTTATCTTTTACCAAAACATATCCCACTTTAGGTGCATCTGGAATATTTCAATCATCATCCCTACTGCACGCCAGAACTACATATTTCCACACACATCTTAGAGAGAGGGAAGCTCGGACAGAATGCTCCATTTTCCCCTGGGTTGAAGGGTTCACGATGATGAAATAAGTGTGAGTGGCTGGATGGTGTCATCAGGGTTCTGAGCCTGCCATCAACTAGTCTCAGTGGGTGTCTTCCTGATAAACACTGTTGGATCTAGACTGTCCCACAGGCTGGTATATTCCTACTTGTTGACCTCCTGAGCTAGTGCTCCCCAATCCACCTTGCTACCTTCCTCTTTGGCTTGTGCCATGGCTGTTACTTAGCGAGCACCCACCCCAAGGGCTACATTCTATTTTTCTTTAGTTCTGCCCCAATGCCTGAATAATTCATCCTATTCCTGATGTAATCTTTACTGTCCCATGTACCCTCCTCTCACAGTAAATGCTCCAACGGCTCCTGATATTTATCTATCTGTACATGTGCACACTCTAACTGGTCTCTGTACCTTGGCTTTCCGTAGCTCTGCTTTTTATGCCTAATGTTTTCTTGTGCTGCACTGTGATATGAGTTCACTCTCCAAATACACATGAAATAAAATGAGTGCTACTATGTCTCCTTTGCTTATCAATTCCCATTTCTATCATTGCTGATGTTCCTCCAGCCCCAGGCCGTGATGCATCCCGTGTTGAACCTCCTCATGGTTTTACTTTCATTTTTGCCGTTAAGTTCCTGAAGAATTCCCCATATCATGGATTGTGTCATATGTTCCTGCACTGCTGACCATATTGATCCCCGACTCAAAATCGAACTTTTATTTTTGCATACACTTCAAAATGTAACTTTTGCATACACTGTTAAAGAAAACTTTAAAACACAAGGTTGGGGTACGGCAATCCAAGCTATACTTTATGTAAAAGCGTCAAGTACAACGACCGTTGGGAACATCCAAGCTAGACTGTTCACCAAACAAAGATTCATGTGATCTTTTATACAGTTTTTTCCTTTATTATTTATTTAACCATTAACCATAACAGATTTCACACGGGCACTACAGAATTCTTATTCTCAGAATGCTCTAAAAATAGCTATAAATTCTACACATCATGTGCTTGGGTTTTCTTCAAAACCAACCCCCATGGCAGCTATCAGCCGTCCTGTTACGTTTTCACCTCATTCTCCAGCTTCTCCTCAATGATTGTTGTCTTTTACAGTTTTATTCTTTTACAACACCTGCAAACACAGACATGCACGCACACATTCAGCATAAACATTTATACAGATAAACACCCTGCTGTGAATATAATCTAAATTAGTATACGTGACTTCTTTGATGATCCGAATGTTACACTTGCTACTGATTGTCCTCAATCTATGCCACATTAACAAAGATAGGAGTGTCCACCAAACAATTATCTGGCCAGCAGTGCATTCAGAGACTAATATTTCCAAATAGGTCTGAATTAGGGTCTCGACCCGAAACGCCACCCAATCCTTCTCTCCAGAGATGCTGCCTGTCCTGCTGAGTTACTCCAGCTTTTTGTGTCTATCTTTTTTTCCAAATAAGGTAACCACAGCCAACTGCTGCTGAACAGCTCTCTCGATCAACCTGTGCCACACCTCTCTGCCTGTGGACATGAAACTCACAGTAGTCGTGGTCTCAATTTTAACCTGCAGTTTGAAATACAACACATAACTTAAGGAGCTTGCCTGAAGCAGTGACGATATCTCCAGAGCATTTTCTATGAACATTGTTTCCTGATTTCAACCTGAGTGGAATTGTTGCAAAATCATCAAGGCCGGATTTAGAGATGAAGAGAGGCCCTAAGCTATTTCACTTTCACCCCCCCCCCCCCCCCCCCCCCCCCCCCCCCCCCCCCAATCCCCCACCCCCACGACTAGAGGACCATGACTACCTGACAGTGACAATGTGACTGTTGTGCAACTTCACTGTGCACAGTACCTCATATTTTTTAATTGGTTTCAAGTGCATCTAGTATAGGAATAAAGGATTTTATCCTAAACTTATCTCTTGAAGAGAGTATATCTAAAGCATCAGGACCAGATGCACCTCCATCATTTCCTTGCCATTTCCTTACTCTTTGTCTTCCTGTGACAGTTCTGTAGTTAACGTCTGGCAAGGTGGCCTTTGCTTGTTTCTTTAGCTTACAAAATCCTGAAGTGAACTGTACAAACTTGCACAAGTACTCAATAACAGTTTTGATTTCTGAATGGCTTTGTTGACCTTGTGGAAATGACCTAACAGACGGGTCCAAAAATGCAGCATAAACACAAATTCCAGTTCTTCCATTTTCTGCAAAAGATTGTTAGCTTGAAGCCTGGTACCACCCTTCACATTAACATCAGAGTACAAATGACTGAGGGCATCAGTGATAGCGCTGTAACTTTCCAAAATAGCTTCTGCAGCTTTTGCATGTGTCTCCCACCTAGTATCTGACAAATATTTAGCCACTTTTGACTGAGGTTGCAAAAATGATTTTAGAACTGCCCATCTCTTTGTGGAGGATGAAAAGAAGGTATACATTGTAATGATAATTCCAAAACAGTTCACTTCATCAAGGCAGCAATCAACAGCCGAACGGCCCACCAAATTTAATGAGTGAGCAGCGCATGGAATAAATCTTGCGAAAGGATTTTTTGCTGCATACCCTTGTACTTACTAGTCATGTTGGCAGTATTGTCATAAGACTGCCCTCGGTAGAAGAGCTCCAAATCGCAGCGGGCGCAGAACTCATTGAGGTGAGGACGGAGGCCACAGCCAGCGCACAGAAGCAGCACTAAACCCAGCTCAACTCTGGCTCACCCGCCGGGTTAACCTACAGCCCTGCCTGGACTTAAGGGAAATATGGCCCAGATTTACAGCCAGTGCGGAGAATCAGCGCTAGCTCCACGGCACCGGACTGGTATTCCGTCAGTCCAGGCAGGGCTGTAGGTTAACCCGGCGAGACAGGCAGAGTTGAGCTGCATTTAGCGCAGGATTGAGCTGTAATTACCGTTCACAGGGCCCACGGCAGAAGCCTTGGAAGCAAAGATTTTGGCTCCTCTATAATCTTTGCTTCGAAGCCTCGTGTGTGTGTGGGTGTGTGTGTGAGAGTGTGCGCATGCGCGCGCGGCTGCCAAGAAATTGTGTCCCCCTTGTCGCCCCATCCCCTCCATATTTTGATAGCGATTTCCTTTTTTTTTGTTTTTGTTTATTTTATTAGAAGTTAATACAGCACAAAACAGTACAGTGGCACCTAATTTTAGGTGCCAACTATGTAATACCGTAATCCATTCTATGTACAACCTCTAGTTTTATGTTATAAGAAAGAAGTAAGCAGAACAAGAAAAAGAAAGCAATAGAAAGGGGAAAAAGTGGAAAAATAGACGGTAGAGAGTAGAAAAACGTGAAGTGTGTATATAAAAAGTAAAAAAAGGAAGAGAGAAAGAGGAAAGTAGAAATAGAAGAGAAGGCCCCTTAGAAGAGAATTTTTCAAATCTGTATTCGGAGATGTAGCTCTATCCGCGTCATGAACTGAAATCGGCAATCCTTACGGCACCGCTGCATCACATGATTCCAAAAAGTCGATGAAAGGAGACCAACTCTTTAAGAATTGGTCATATTTATCTATTAGTCGGAGTCTCATTTCTTCAAGGCGTGCTATGTCCATCATATTCCTAATCCACATTTTAACAGTTGGTGTGGTTGTATTTTTCCAAAATTTAAGTATCAATTTCTTTCCAATTATTAACCCATAATTAAAAAAAACATTTTGATCTTTATTTAAATTGGTATCTTCTCCTATTATTCCAAATATAATCCATTCCGTTTTGGGTTCTATTCTTGACTTGAAAATCTTTGTAAATATATCAAATATATCACTCCAAAATTTATTCAACTTTGTACATCCAACAAATGAGTGTGTTATATTAGCGTTTTGAAACAAACATTTATCGCATCTGGGAGAGACATTTGGATAAAATTTATTCAACCTCGTTTTTGAATAATATAGTCTATGTAATAATTTGAATTGAATTAAATTATCTTGCATTGATAGAACAGTTATGTGTATTCATCAAATATTTTTCCCATCTATCCTTCGAGATCTTTGTCATTAGCTCTTGTTCCCAATCTTCCCTTAATGCTTCTGTTGAGGGTGATTCTCTATTTAATATATTATTATAAAAGTATGATATTAATTTTTGTGAATCAGCCTTGATATTCATTGCTTCTTCTAAAGGATCTAAAAATATAGTTTGAAATCTATGTGTATGTTTCTTCATAAAGTCACATACCTGTATATATTTAAAATATTGATTATCCTTCAATTTAAATTTTAATTTTAATTGTTGAAATGATAACAGTTTGCCCACTTCATACATGTCCCCTACTTTCCTAATCCCCAGTCTATCCCATTGTTGATATGTGTTGTCGATAAGAGAAGGTTTGAATGCGGGGTTGTTCAATAGTGGGGTTAGTACTGATAAATTATTTAATTTCAAGGATGCTTTTATTTGTTTCCAAATTCTTATTATATTGTGAATAATTGGGTTCTTCTTATATATTATACTATTCAATTTTATCGGTGAGAGCAGGATCGTTCCTATATCGTGCGGATAGCACTCCTCTTTCTCCATTCTTATCCACTCCAACTGCTGAGTGGAACTATCTAGCCAGTTGATAGCGATTTCCATTACTGCAAATACCTTTGCTTTAAAATGTCCAGTCTGGACCACTCGTTTGTCAGATCCAATAACTGCATATGGATTTAGCTCTCCCAATTCCTGCTCATATTCTGATCACTGAGTCATGGATTGTTTTTCGTAAGCCTAATCTCTCATAAAAACCATGACGGATATTTTGAACCATAGATGTTATTAATGCCCAGCCCTTTCATGAACCCTGCGTTACTGTTTCACTTCCCCTGCTAAAACGTTGGTATTGTGTAGGAAGGAACTGCAGATGCCGGTTTAAACCAAAGATAGACAGAAAAAGCTGGAGTAACTCAGCGGGACAGGCAGCATCTCTGGAGAGAAGGAATGGGTGACGTTTTTCTGAGAAGGGTCTCTTCTTCTTCTATCGTGTGGCGTGCACAGCCTAAAGTTGTTGGACAACTTGTTCTAAGTGATCTTCCGTTTGTGCACGTCGAGTTGATTGCATTAGTCGAAACAGGGTGGATCACGTGAAGGTTGCAATCTTCTACCCCAAGAAGGGTCTCAATGTGAAACGTCACCCATTCTTTCTCTCCAGAGATGCTGCCTGTCCTGCTGAGTTACTCCATCTTTTTGTGTCTATCTAAAGCTGTGGTATTGTTCTTGCTACAGACATTCCTCACTCGCCCGTGCATCATCCCACACACTGAGCTACGCTGTCTCATGTATTCTACAAGCATTTATCTTTTACCAAAACATATCCCACTTTAGGTGCATCTGGAACATTTCAATCATCATCCCTACTGCACGCCAGAACTACATATTTCCACACACATCTTAGAGAGAGGGAAGCTCGGACAGAATGCTCCATTTTCCCCTGGGTTGAAGGGTTCACGATGATGAAATAAGTGTGAGTGGCTGGATGGTGTCATCAGGGTCCTGAGCCTGCCATCAACTAGTCTCAGTGGGTGTCTTCCTGATAAACACTGTTGGATCTAGACTGTCCCACAGGCTGGTATATTCCTACTTGTTGACCTCCTGAACTAGTGCTCCCCAATCCACCTTGTTACCTTCCTCTTTGGCTTGTGCCATGGCTGTTACTCAGCGACCACCCACCCCTAGGGCTACATTCTATTTTACTTTAGTTCTGCCCCAATGCCTGAATAATTCATCCTATTCCTGATGTAATCTTTACTGTCCCATGTACCCTCCTCTCACAGTAAATGCTCCAACGGCTCCTGATATTTATCTATCTGTACATGTGCACACTCTAACTGGTCTCTGTACCTTGGCTTTCCGTAGCTCTGCTTTTTATGCCTAATGTTTTCTTGTGCTGCACTGTGATATGAGTTCACTCTCCAAATACACATTAAATGAAATGAATGCTACTATGTCTCCTTTGCTCATCAATTCCCATTTCTATCATTGCTGATGTTCCTCCAGCTCCAGGCCGTGATGCATCCCGTGTTGAACCTCCTCATTGTTTTGCTTTCATTTTTGCCGTTAAGCTCATGACTCCCTGAAGAATTCCCCATATCATGGATTGTGCCATATGTTCCTGCACTGCTGACCATATTGATCCCCGACTCAAAATCTTACTTTTATTTTTGCATACACTTCAAAATGTAACTTTTTCATACACTGTTAAAGAAATCTTTAAAACACAAGGTTGGGGTACGGCAATCCAAGCTATACTTTATGTAAAAGCGTCAAGTACAACGACCGTTGGGAACAGCCAAGCTAGACTGTTCACCAAACAAAGATTCATGTGATCTTTTATACAGTTTTTTCCTTTATTATTTATTTAACCATTAACCATAACAGATTTCACACAGGCACTACAGAATACTTATTCTCAGAATGCTCTAAAAATAGCTATAAATTCTACACATCATGTGCTTGGGTTTTCTTCAAAACCAACCCCCATGGCAGCTATCAGCCGTCCTGTTACGTTTTCACCTCATTCTCCACCTTCTCCTCAATGATTGTTGTCTTTTACAGTTTTATTCTTTTACAACACCTGCAAACACAGACATGCACGCACACATTCAGCATAACCATTTATACAGACAAACACCCTGCTGTGAATATAATCTAAATTAGTATACGTGACTTCTTTGATGATCCGAATGTTACACTTGTTACTGATTGTCCTCAATCTATGCCACACTAACAAAGATAGAAGTGCCCACCAAACAATTATCTGGCCAGCAGTGCATTCAGAGACTAATATTTCCAAATAGGTCTGAATTAGGGTCTCAACCCGAAACGCCACCCAATCCTTCTCTCCAGAGATGCTGCCTGTCCTGCTGAGTTACTCCAGCTTTTTGTGTCTATCTTTTTTTCCAAATAAGGTAACCACAGCCAACTGCTGCTGAACAGCTCTCTTGATCAACCTGTGCCACACCTCTCTGCCTGTGGACATGAAACTCACAGTAGTCGTGGTCTCAATTTTAACCTGCAGTTTGAAATACAACACATAACTTAAGGAGCTTGCCTGAAGCAGTGACGATATCTCCAGAGCATTTTCTATGAACATTGTTTCCTGATTTCAACCTGGGTGGAATTGTTGCAAAATCATCAAGGCCGGATTTAGATGAAGAGAGGCCCTAAGCTATTTCACTTGTGAGCCCCCCCCCCCCCCCCCCCCCCCCCCCCCCCCCCCATCCCCCACCCCCACGACTAGAGGACCATGACTACCTGACAGTGACAATGTGACTGTTGTGCAACTTCACTGTGCACAGTACCTCTTATTTTTTAATTGGTTTCAAGTGCATCTAGTATAGGAATAAAGGATTTTATCCTAAACTTATCCCTTGAAGAGAGTATATCTAAAGCATCAGGACCAGATGCACCTCCATCATTTCCTTGCCATTTCCTTACTCTTTGTCTTCCTGTGACAGTTCTGTAGTTAACGTCTGGCAAGGTGGCCTTTGCTTGTTTCTTTAGCTTACAAAATCCTGAAGTGAACTGTACAAACTTGCACAAGTACTCAATAACAGTTTTGATTTCTTAATGGCTTTGTTGACCTTGTGGAAATGACCTAACAGACGGGTCCAAAAATGCAGCATAAACACAAATTCCAGTTCTTCCATTTTCTGCAAAAGATTGTTAGCTTGAAGCCTGGTATCACCCTTCACATTAACATCAGAGTACAAATGACTGAGGGCATCAGTGATAGCGCTGTAACTTTCCAAAATAGCTTCCGCAGCTTTTGCATGACTCTCCCACCTAGTATCTGACAAATATTTAGCCACTTTTGATTGAGGTTGCAAAAATGATTTTAGAACTGCCCATCTCTTTGTGGAGGATGAAAAGAAGGTATACATTTTAATGATAATTCCAAAACAGTTCACTTCATCAAGGCAGCAATCAACAGCCGAACGGCCCACCAAATTTAATGAGTGAGCAGCGCATGGAATAAATCTTGCAAATTTATTTTTTTCGAGGATTTTTTGCTGCATACCCTTGTACTTACCAGTCATGTTGGCAGTATTGTCATAAGACTGCCCTCGGTAGAAGAGCTCCAAATCGCAGCGGGCGCAGAACTCATTGAGGTGGGGACGGAGGCCACAGCCAGCGCACAGAAGCAGCGCTAAACCCAGCTCAACTCTGGCTCACCCGCCGGGTTAACCTACAGCCCTGCCTGGACTTAAGGGAAATATGGCCCAGGTTTACAGCCAGTGCGGAGAATCAGCGCTAGCTCCACGGCTCCGGACTGGTATTTCGTCAGTCCAGGCAGGGCTGTAGGTTAACCCGGCGAGACAGGCAGAGTTGAGTTACATTTAGCGCAGGATTGAGCTGTAATTACCGTTCACAGGGCCCACGGCAGAAACCTTGGAAGCAAAGATTTTAGCTCCTCTATAATCTTTGCTTTGAAGCCTCGTGTGTGTGTGGGTGTGTGTGTGAGAGTGTGCGCATGCGCGCGCGGCTGCCAAGAAATTGTGTCCCCCCCGTCATCCCATCCCCTCCATATTTTGATAGCGATTTCCATTACTGCAAATACCTTTGCTTTAATATGTCCAGTCTGGACCACTCGTTTGTCAGATCCAATAACTGCATATGGATTTAGCTCTCCCAATTCTTGCTCATATTCTGATCACTGAGTCATGGATTGTTTTTCGTAAGCCTAATCTCTCATAAAAACCATGACGGATATTTTGAATCATAGATGTTATTAATGCCCAGCCCTTTCATGACCCCTGCGTTACTGTTTCACTTCCCCCGCTAAAACGTTGGTATTGTGTAGGAAGGAACTGCAGATGCCGGTTTAAACCAAAGATAGACAGAAAAAGCTGGAGTAACTCAACGGGACAGGCAGCATCTCTGGAGAGAAGGAATGGGTGACGTTTTTCTGAGAAGGGTCTCTTCTTCTTCTATCGTGTGGCGTGCACAGCCTAAAGTTGTTGGACAACTTGTTCTAAGTGATCTTCCGTTTGTGCACGTCAAGTTGATTGCATTAGTCGAAACAGGGTGGATCACGTGAAGGTTGCAATCTTCTACCCCAAGAAGGGTCTCAATGTGAAACGTCACCCATTCTTTCTCTCCAGAGATGCTGCCTGTCCTGCTGAGTTACTCCAGCTTTTTGTGTCTATCTAAAGCTGTGGTATTGTTCTTGCTACAGACATTCCTCACTCGCCCGTGCATCATCCCACACACTGAGCTATGCTGTCTCATGTATTCTACAGGCATTTATCTTTTACCAAAACATATCCCACTTTAGGTGCATCTGGAAGATTTCAATCATCATCCCTACTGCACGCCAGAACTACATATTTCCACACACATCTTAGAGAGAGGGAAGCTCGGACAGTATGCTCCATTTTCCCCTGGATTGAAGGGTTCACGATGATGAAATGTGTGAGTGGCTGGATGGTGTCATCAGGGTTCTGAGCCTGCCATCAACTAGTCTCAGTGGGTGTCTTCCTGATAAACACTGTTGGATCTAGACTGTCCCACAGGCTGGTATATTCCTACTTGTTGACCTCCTGAGCTAGTGCTCCCCAATCCACCTTGTTACCTTCCTCTTTGGCTTGTGCCATGGCTGTTACTCAGCGACCACCCACCCCAAGGGCTACATTCTATTTTTCTTTAATTCTGTCCCAATGCCTGAATAATTAATCCTATTCCTGATGTAATCTTTACTGTCCCATGTACCCTCCTCTCACAGTAAATGCTCCAACGGCTCCTGATATTTATCTATCTGTACATGTGCACACTCTAACTGGTCTCTGTACCTTGGCTTTCCGTAGCTCTGCTTTTTATGCCTAATGTTTTCTTGTGCTGCACTGTGATATGAGTTCACTCTCCAAATACACATTAAATAAAATGAATGCTACTATGTCTCCTTTGCTTATCAATTCCCATTTCTATCATTGCTGATGTTCCTCCAGCTCCAGGCCGTGATGCATCCCGTGTTGAACCTCCTCATGGTTTTGCTTTCATTTTTGCCGTTAAGCTCATGACTCCCTGAAGAATTCCCCATATCATGGATTGTGTCATATGTTCCTGCACTGCTGACCATATTGATCCCCGACTCAAAATCGAACTTTTATTTTTGCATACACTTCAAAATGTAACTTTTGCATACACTGTTAAAGAAAACTTTAAAACACAAGGTTGGGGTACGGCAATCCAAGCTATACTTTATGTAAAAGCGTCAAGTACAACGACCGTTGGCAACAGCCAAGCTAGACTGTTCACCAAACAAAGATTCATGTGATCTTTTGTACAGTTTTTTCCTTTATTATTTATTTAACCATTAACCATAACAGATTTCACACGGGCACTACAGAATTCTTATTAACCTTATAACAATAACCATATAACAATTACAGCACGGAAACAGGCCATCTCGACCCTTCTATTCCGTGCCGAACACATAATCTCCCCTAGTCCCATATACCTGCGCTCAGACCATAACCCTCCATTCCCTTCCCATCCATATAACTATCCAATTTATTTTTAAATGATAAAAACGAACCTGCCTCCACCACCTTCACTGGAAGCTCATTCCACACAGCTACCACTCTCTGAGTAAAGAAGTTCCCCCGCATGTTACCCCTAAACTTCAGTCCCTTAATTGTCATGTCATGTCCCCTTGTTTGAATCTTCCCTACTCTCAGTGGGAAAAGCTTTTCCACGTCAACTCTGTCTATCCCTCTCATCATTTTAAAAACCTCTATCAAGTCCCCCCTTAACCTTCTGCGCTCCAAAGAATAAAGCCCTAACTTTGTTCAACCTTTCTCTGTAACTTAGTTGCTGAAACCCAGGCAACATTCTAGTAAATCTCCTCTGTACTCTCTCTATTTTGTTGACATCCTTCCTATAATTAGGCAACCAAAATTGTACACCATACTCCAGAATTGGCCTCAGCAATGCCTTGTACAATTTTAACATTACATCCCAACTTCTATACTCAATGCTCTGATTTATAAAGGCCAGCACACCAAAAGCTTTCTTTACCACCCTATCTACATGAGATTCCACTTTCAGGGAACTGTGCACAGTTATTCCCAGATCCTTCTGTTCACCTACATTCTTCAATTCCCTACCATTTACCATGTACGTCCTATTTTGATTTGTCCTGCCAAGATGTAGCACCTCACACTTATCAGCATTAAACTCCATCTACCATCTTTCAGCCCACTCTTCCAACTGGCATAAATCTCTCTGTAGACTTTGAAACTCTACTTCATTACCCACAACCCCACCTATCTTAGTATCATCTGCATACTTACTAATCCAATTTACCACACCATCATCCAGATCATTGACAAACAACAGTGGACCCAACACAGATCCCTGTGGCACCCCACTCGTCACTGGCCTCCAACCTGACAAACAACCATCCACCATTACTCTCTGGCATCTCCCATTCAGCCACTGTTGAATCCATCTTGCTACTCCACCATTAATAGCCAACCATTGAACCTTCTTAACCAACCTTCCATGAGGAACCTTGTCAAAGGCCTTACTGAAGTCCATATACACAACATCCACTGCTTTACCCTCATCAATTTCCCGAGTAACATCTTCAAAAAATTCAAGAAGATTAGTTAAACATGACCTTCCAGGCACAAATCCATGTTGACTGTTCCTAATCAGACCCTGTTTATCCAGATGCTTATATATATTATCTCTAAGTATTCTTTCCATTAATTTGCCCACCACTGACGTCAAACTAACAGGTCTATAATTGCTAGGTTTACTCTTAGACCCCTTTTTAAACAATGGAACAACATGCGCAGTACGCCAATCCTCCGGCACGATTCCCTTATTCTCAGAATGCTCTAAAAATAGCTATAAATTCTACACATCATGTACTTGGGTTTTGTTCAAAACCAACCCCCATGGCGGTTATCAGTGATAGCGTTGTAACTTTCCAAAATAGCTTCCGCAGCTTTTGCATGTGTCTCCCACCTAGTATCTGACAAATATTTAGCCACTTTTGACTGAGGTTGCAAAAATGATTTTAGAACTGCCCATCTGCTTTTTATGCCTAATGTTTTCTTGTGCTGCACTGTGATATGAGTTCACTCTCCAAATACACATTAAATAAAATGAATGCTACTATGTCTCCTTTGCTTATCAATTCCCATTTCTATCATTGCTGATGTTCCTCCAGCTCCAGGCCGTGATGCATCCCGTGTTGAACCTCCTCATGGTTTTGCTTTCATTTTTGCCGTTAAGTTCCTGAAGAATTCCCTATATCATGGATTGTGTCATATGTTCCTGCACTGCTGACCATATTGATCCCCGACTCAAAATCGAACTTTTATTTTTGCATACACTTCAAAATGTAACTTTTGCATACACTGTTAAAGAAAACTTTAAAACACAAGGTTGGGGTACGGCAATCCAAGCTAGACTTTATGTAAAAGCGTCAAGTACAACGACCGTTGGGAACAGCCAAGCTAGACTGTTCACCAAACAAAGATTCATGTGATCTTTTATACAGTTTTTTCCTTTATTATTTATTTAACCATTAACCATAACAGATTTCACACGGGCACTACAGAATTCTTATTCTCAGAATGCTCTAAAAATAGCTATAAATTCTACACATCATGTGCTTGGGTTTTCTTCAAAACCAACCCCCATGGCAGCTATCAGCCGTCCTGTTACGTTTTCACCTCATTCTCCAGCTTCTCCTCAATGATTGTTGTCTTTTACAGTTTTATTCTTTTACAACACCTGCAAACACAGACATGCACGCACACATTCAGCATAAACAATTATACAGATAAACACCCTGCTGTGAATATAATCTAAATTAGTATACGTGACCTCTTTGATGATCCGTATGTTACACTTGTTACTGATTGTCCTCAATCTATGCCACACTAACAAAGATAGAAGTGCCCACCAAACAATTATCTGGCCAGCAGAGCATTCAGAGACTAATATTTCCAAATAGGTCTGAATTAGGGTCTCGACCCGAAACACCACCCAATCCTTCTCTCCAGAGATGCTGCCTGTCCTGCTGAGTTACTCCAGCTTTTTGTGTCTATCTTTTTTTTCCAAATAAGGTAACCACAGCCAACTGCTGCTGAACAGCTCTCTCGATCAACCTGTGCCACACCTCTCTGCCTGAGGACATGAAACTCACAGTAGTCGTGGTCTCAATTTTAACCTGCAGTTTGAAATACAACACGTAACTTAAGGAGCTTGCCTGAAGCAGTGACGATATCTCCAGAGCATTTTCTATGAACATTGTTTCCTGATTTCAACCTGGGTGGAATTGTTGCAAAATCATCAAGGCCGGATTTAGATGAAGAGAGGCCCTAAGCTATTTCACTTGTGAGCCCCCCCCCCCCAATCCCCCACCCCCACGACTAGAGGACCATGACTACCTGACAGTGACAATGTGACTGTTGTGCAACTTCACTGTGCACAGTACCTCTTAATTTTTAATTGGTTTCAAGTGCATCTAGTATAGGAATAAAGGATTTTATCCTAAACTTATCTCTTGAAGAGAGTATATCTAAAGCATCAGGACCAGATGCACCTCCATCATTTCCTTGCCATTTCCTTACTCTTTGTCTTCCTGTGACAGTTCTGTAGTTAACGTCTGGCAAGGTGGCCTTTGCTTGTTTCTTTAGCTTACAAAATCCTGAAGTGAACTGTACAAACTTGCACAAGTACTCAATAACAGTTTTGATTTCTGAATGGCTTTGTTGACCTTGTGGAAATGACCTAGCAGACGGGTCCAAAAATGCAGCATAAACACAAATTCCAATTCTTCCATTTTCTGCAAAAGATTGTTAGCTTGAAGCCTGGTACCACCCTTCACATTAACATCAGAGTACAAATGACTGAGGGCATCAGTGATAGCGCTGTAACTTTCCAAAATAGCTTCTGCAGCTTTTGCATGTGTCTCCCACCTAGTATCTGACAAATATTTAGCCACTTTTGATTGAGGTTGCAAAAATGATTTTAGAACTGCCCATCTCTTTGTGGAGGATGAAAAGAAGGTATAAATTTTATTGATAATTCCAAAACAGTTCACTTCATCAAGGCAGCAATCAACAGCCGAACGGCCCACCAAATTTAATGAGTGAGCAGCGCATGGAATAAATCTTGCAAATTTATTTTTTTCGAGGATTTTTTGCTGCATACCCTTGTACTTACCAGTCATGTTGGCAGTATTGTCATAAGACTGCCCTCGGTAGAAGAGCTCCAAATCGCAGCGGGCGCAGAACTCATTGAGGTGGGGACGGAGGGGGACAAAGGTGAGGCCTCTGCTGCGTCAGACCGTTCGGTATCTGAGAGGGGGAGGTGAGGGGGGATGATGAACACACGGCAGGGATGGAGATTGGGACCAGAGGAAGGCAGATGAGTGGACTGGGGCCGAGGCGATATCTGGTGGGGGGCTGGTAGGTGGTCAGGGGGCAGGGGGGTATGAGGACTGTAGTGTGGGTGGGGAAGAGCTGGGGTCACATGGTTTGAGGGGAATGGGCAAGGCCCAGTGGAACAGCCACTGAGGGTACCAGTGTTGGGGGGGGGGGGACTAGCACTAGGACCCAGCCCAGTCCAACTCAGGGGAGTTGGAGTCTGCAGCGTAGAAGCTTCAAGCCCAGTGCTGAGTTCAGGCTGCAGGTAAGGCGACGGCTGTGGGCTGCTGGAGGGCGGTGGAGTGACCAGGGTCAGCGGGCAAAGCGTGGGAGGTCCCGGTGGGCGGGAAACCAGCCCCAGCAGAAACTGTGAGCAGGGTTAATTATAGAAAGGACCATTCTGCCTATCGTAGCGGGTGGCGGCTCGTTCCCACCCACCCTTTACCCCGCCCGAAGCCTTATCTCTTCTGCCCTGAAGCAGGCAGTATGGGCGCAATCGGGGCTGGTTCTTGCATTGTTAAACTTGCAGCCGCGCACTGACTCGAACACTTCTCACTGTTGAAAGGACAAGGCTCAGAAAATACGAATACGTCAAAAGTTTTATACACCTTGGTGGAGCGGGCCGAGGCCCCCTAGATTTCGAGGCCCTAAGCTTAAGCTTGTCTACCTTATACGTAAATCCGGCCCTAAAAATCATCCTCAGCCAACCTGAGCACTTGGAAGAATGGTTGGTTCCCTTGCTTTCGCCAGCAGTATTGCTGCATTCCACACAATCAGTTGTGATTACGGAGTCATGTACATATTTAGGTGTGTCACATACTGGAAAACTAATATTTCCACCCATTTCCTTATGGAAAATATCTAACCTGATGATATTCTAAATTTAACAGGAAAACGTGCATCACATTTCAAAGTAATGCACACTTCATTTGGCATTTGTAGGTTATGAGACTTTTCCTTTTGGGCAGGAGATAGAGGGTGAGAAAAGGAGAGGAACTCCCTGACCGTTCTTTGAACAGCTTCTTGGGATCTTTGACTGAGGACAGGGAGGCCTTCAATTTTTAGCATCATTCGGCATTGTCTAAGGTATATCTTTCCCTGTGATGTTGTAGGTCTCCATTTGTGCACAATTTGCATCATGTTTCATAATCTTCAAGTCAAGTCAAGAGAGTTTATTGTTTGCTGCAGCACAACGGAATATTGGAAGCATAAATACATTGTAGATCAGTGTGTCCATACACCATAGAATATATTTATACACACATAAATAAACAGATAAAGTGCAATAGGCTGTTATAGTTCAGAGTGTTCAAGAAGGAACTGCAGATGCTGGAAAATCGAAGGTACACAAAAATGCTGGAGAAACTCAGCGGGTGCAGCAGCATCTATGGACCTTTGCTCCATAGATGCTGCTGCACCCGCTGAGTTTCTCAGGCATTTTTGTGTACTTTCTGTTATAGTTCAGAGTTCAAGTTGTGTTTAATAGTCTGATGGTTGTGGGGAAGAAGCTGTTCCTGAACCTGGACGTTGCAGATTTCAGGCTCCTGTGCCTTCTACCTGATGGTAGCGGAGAGATGAGTGTGTGGCCAGGATGGTGTGGGTCCTTGATGATCTGAAAATTATATCATCAATTCACAAGGCTTAATCAGCATTGCGTGCATATTTGTGGAAGAAAATATTAAGATCCTTCCTTACTTAATTTTGATTGGAATTTCGGGCTGAGCAAAGGTGTTCAATGAAACGATCACTCAGTCTGTGTTTGGTCTTGCCGATGTGTAAGGGTCCACATCTTGAACAACGGATACAGTAGATGAGGTTGGAGGAGGTGCAAGTGAAGCTTAAAGGATTGCTGGGGTCCCTGGACAGAGTCGAGGGAGGCGGTATAGCGACAGCTGTTGAATCTTCTGCTGGGGAGGGGGTGGAAGGTAAGAACTAGGGGTCTCTGTCTCTGTTGCGACTAGGGGGAGGCGGAGCATGGGCAGGGCTGTGGCATACCAAGGAGACACGAGTGACGGAATCCCCCGTTCCCTAAAGAATGAGGACATCTCGGATGTTCTAGTAAGAAACACTTGAGCGCAGATCACCAGGGGTGCCAATACGATTGATAGCCTCGACAACGGTCTGTCTGTTTATTCGTCTTTATTTTTGTTTTTTTAGTGTGGTTTAAAAGTTTGTGTAAATGGTCTCTGGTTTGTTTTATGTGGGGGGTGGGAGGTCGGGTTCGGGGAAACTTTTTTTCAATCTTTGACCTTGCCGGAGATGTGATAGTTTTCCGGGTCGTATCCCCGGTCGCTCTGTGGCTTAACATCGTGGAGCTGGAGGCCATCTCTGGACTGACTTTGGGCCCCACCATGGGGCGTGGACTTACCATCAGAGCCGATCTCTTGCCTAGGATTGACGCTCCAACCGCGGCCTGCGGACTTTAACATCAGTCTTGGAAGAGACTGATTTAGGAAGCTCCAGAAGCCGTACGACGTTTGACTAGCTCCGACCCGACGTCAGATCGCCAGTGTGGGGGAGCTGAGATTCCCCCCCAGATGCAGGAGCTTGATCACCCCGACGAGGATGGCCCGCTGCCGGCTATGGGAGTAAGATCGGCCCGTCAACGGAAGGCTTGAGGCACCCGACCACTGGAGGATAAAGAAGGGAAGAGATTGAACGTTTTTTCACCTTCCATCACAGGAACGTGGAGGAGTAACTGTGTTGGATGTTTATGTTAAAATGTATTTTATGTGTTCTGTTGCTTTTTATTTGCATGGCTGACTTGGCAAATGAAATTCCTCGTATGTTACATGGCTAATAAAGTATTATTGTATTGTATTGTATTGATGCGGCGTAGATGGAGGAATTGGGAGTAGGGGATAGAGTCCTTGCAGGAAACAGGGTGAGAAGAAGTGTTGTTGAGATAGTTGTGGGAGTCAGTGGGTTTGTAATAGACGTCAGTCACTAGGCTATAACACACTCCTTTGTTTCCTGCATAAAACTTTATAGATTTTGGAGTGATATTTTCGAAATATTTACAAAATTATTCAAGATAAGAATGGAACCTAATACTGAAATTATTATATTTGGAGTAATGGAAGATGGGAATAAATTGAACACATCCCAACATTTATTTTTTAATTATGGTTTAATAATAGCAAAAATATTAATACTTAAATTTTGGAAAAATACATCAATACCAACGCTTAAAAAATGTGGATTGCAAGTATGTTGGACACTGCACATATTGAGGAAATGCGATTCCTCCTAAATAGATAAATCAGACCAATTCATAACGAGTTGGTCTCCATTTGTCGTCTTTTTGGAATCATATGGTGCAACACAATTGTAAAAGCTAACTGTTTCAGGACTGGACGAGGGATGGTCAAGATTATAAACTATGATCGCCTTACCCTTTTTTTTTTTCTTTATGTCTTATTCTCTTTTTTCTATTTTCTTTTCCGCAACTTTCTTCACTCATTCGTCTTTTTTCTTTTTCCTCACACACTATATATCTCACGTCTTTCTATCCTTTACTATCTAATTTATTTTTCTTATTCCCATCTTTCTTTATTATAACAAAAATAATAAGAAGCTGTACGTAAAATGTATTATGAAAATATATATTAGGCACTTTGGTGCCATATGATTGTACTTCTAATAAAATAAAATATTATTAAAAAAAAAATAGGCTAATTCTTGTGATGGAGACTGTGAGATCTAGAAAGGGGAGGGAGGTGTTGGAGATGGTCCAAGTAAATTTGAATGCAGGATGAAAATTGGTGGTGAAGGTGATGAAGTCCATGCCTTCTGCATGGGTGCAGGAGGTAGCACCGATGCAGTCATCAATGTAACTGAGATAGAGTTCGGGGATAGGGCCAGTGTACGCCTGGAACAGGGATTGTTCAGCGTACCCTACAAAGAGGCAGGCATAGCTGGGGCCTATGTGGGTGCCCATAGCTTCGCCTTGGCTTGGAGGAAGTAGGAAGAGTCAAAAGAGAAGTTGTTGAGGGTGAGGACTAGCTCTGCTAGGCGTAGTTTTGGTAGAGGGAAATTGAATGGTTCTGCGGTTGAGGAAGAAACGGAGGGTTTTAAGGCCTTCCTGGTGGAGGATGGTGTAGTGACTGAAAGTCCATAGTAAAGATGAGGGAGTGAGGGCTTGGAATGTGGAAAGCAATATATTGTGGTGCTCGAAACACATAGAGGCAGAACACTGATTAAGAGATAGTGAGAACAAAAGAGGAGTAGAAAAATCCAAATCTTTTTTTACTAAAGTAAACAACATTTGCCACTGAGTAATCAACATCTGGCTTAAGGCAATCATTCAAGGAATAGAATCATAGCGTCATACAGCAACGAAACTGGCCTTTCAGTCCAACGTGTCCGTGCCAAACAAAATGCCCCACATCTAAGATAGTCTTATTCATTTACGTTTTGTCTATATCCCTCTCAACCTTTCTTATCCATGTAACTGTCCAAATGCCTAAATGCTATTGTATCTGCCTTAACTACTTCTGGCAGCTCTTTCCACATACCCACACCTTCTGTGTGAAGAATTGCCCTCCAGGTTGCTATTGAATCTTTTCCCTATCATTTTAAATCTATGCCATCTAGTTCTTGATTCCCTATGGGAAAAGACTGTGCATTCACCCTATCATTTCTCCTCAAGATTTTACACACCTCTTTAAGATGTCCCTTCAGCCTTCTGCATTCCGAAGAATAAATTCCCGATGTGCTCAACCTCTCCTTATATAACACAAGACTTCAATCCTGGCAACAATCCCATAAATCTTCTGTGAATTAAACTAACGTAGAAGTATGTTCTCCCTGTGACCTGGGTGGGTTTTCTCCAGAATCTCTGGTTTCCTCCCATAATCCAGACTTACAAGTTTGTAGTTTCTATGGCTCGATAGGATTGGAAATTATCCCTAGTTTGTGTAAGATAGTGAATCTGCAAGGGGATCGCTGGTCGGCGTGGACTTACTGGGCCGAAGGTCCTGATCCCGCTCTGTATCTCTAAACTTTCACTTAGATCATTTTGGACACACTACAAGCCGCCTAAGTCTGCAACAATAATGTGAGTGGTGGAATACCAGCAGTTCCCTTTGAATCTACTCATCATAACCAGCTCAGTCCTGTAGAGTTACTGTCTTACAGTGCCAGAAACCCGGGTTCGATCCTGACCACGGGGCCTATCTATACGGAGTTTGTTCATTTTCCACGTGACTGTGTAGGTGTTCCCTGGGTGCTCCGGTTCCCTCTCACACTCCACAAGACGTACATGTTTGTAGGTTAATTGACCTCGATAAAGATTGTAAATTGTCTCTAATGTGTAGGATAGAGGTGATTGCTGGTCGGTGTCGACTCGGTGGGCCAAAGGGCCTGTTTCCACGCTGTATCTCTAAACTAAACTAAACTAAAATAAATAGCATTGGATATGTATCTGATCCTTGATAATGAAACGGCAACAGAAAGTTTCATGCAATTGAAAGAATTGAAACTCTATGCTGGCATGTAAAATACACTAATTCCCAAACATGGAATACTTAACTTTTTGAAATTAGGGAACGTATTGGACCTGAAGTTGAGCAATGAGCTTGGCCAGGCGACTGGTGTTTCAGTGGAAAAGCATTTTGGGAATAATGATCACAAACCCAAGAATTTTAAGTAATGATTTAGGTCATCTATCCATATTCTCCCTGGGTAACCACTGGGTACTGAGTAACCAGGAGAAGGTGAGACTGCTCAAGGATAATTCCCGATTAATTCCAGGGATGGCGGGACTGTCATATGCTGAGAGAATGGAGCAGCTGGGCTTCTACACTCTGGAGATTAGAAGGATGAGAGGGTTTCTCATTAAAACATATAAGATTGTTAAGGGCTTGGGCACGCTAGAGGCAGGAAACATGTTCCCGATGTTGGGGGAGTCCAGAACCAGGGGCCACAGTTTAACAATAAGGAGTAAGCCATTTAGAACGGAGACGAGGAAACACTTTTTCTCATAGAGAGTGGTGAGCCTGTGGAATTCTCTGCCTCAGAGGGCGGTGGAGGCAGGTTCTCTGGATGCTTTCAAGATAGGGCTCTTAAAAATAGCGGAGTCAGGGGATATGGGGAGAAGGCAGGAACGGGGTACTGATTGGAGATGATCAAACATCACATTGAATGGCGGTGCAGGTTAGAAGCGCCAAATGGCCTACTCCTGCACCCATTGTCTATTGTCCATTGATAAAAGAGGGAATTTAGGATAGGAGTCAGGGTCCGTACGCTAGGTACTAAATAAGTACTGTTTTCACCATGGTATGCTTGCCTTCATGGGTCAGGGCATTTGAGTATAAGAGTCAGGAGTGTCCATACAGAAGACGAGATGCTGCCCCTCAAACTTACTTTGAGCTTCATTATAACAAGGCAGCACAGATCCATACAATGCCAGAGCCCAGGGTTCGATCACAACTACTGGTGATATCTGTACAGAGTTTATACTTTCTCCCTGTGACCGCGTGCGTGTACTTTCTCCCTGTCACCAGGTGCTCCGATTTCCTCCCACCTCCCAAAGACGTACAGGTTTGGAGGTTAATTGGCTTAGATAAGTTGTAAAATTTCCACACTGTATCTATAATGTCTAAACAGCACAAGAGGCCACAGATGGATTGGTCAGAGTGACAGTAGGATGGAGAATTACAGGGCCAGGCAACAATTGCTCACATCATTCCGAAGAACTGCTCCACGAAGCAGTAGACGAGGACACATTGTGAATAAGAACTACGGTACACTCAGATACAAGAAGTGTACGTGAATCATTGCTTCACCAGAAAAGATGGCTTGGCTTCTGGGATTGTGAGAAAGGAAGTGAAAAATGTGTTACAAACTCAGCAGTTGCAAGTGTGCAATTTCTGCCAATTCCAGTAAGATTGCACCACTAGACTCATTTTCCCACTTCAGCATTTTGAAAGGAGAGTTTCCTCCATGCCTCCCTGGCACACTCGTCCAAAACCAATCAATTATGGCACTTTCCCATGCAACTGCAGGAGATCCAGACCATGTCTTCCTTACCCACCATCTCAGCATTCACACATCCTTTCATTTATTTTCTCTCTATCTGATTCTCATCATTAATTTGTAAATCAGACAACTTTCACAAATTATTGCCACGGCAGTTTTGGACACACTCTATTATGAATGTCTCCACAATATCCACCCCCATCCACTGTTCAACTTAAAGCTAACTTGCTTTCTCACTTTTCCATTGCAGATGAAAGTCTTTGTCTCGAAACATTAACTATCGGCAGACACGGATAACATCCTACATCAATGTTTTGAGTCAGTGAACTTGTCCATCTTCATGGTTTCTGCAGCCATTCTGAATGAGCACGTCACTGGCGTGACTAACTTCATCAGCAAGTGCGTATTGGAGAGCATGCCAAAGAAGGCAATCCAAGTGTTCCCCAACTGGAAACCATGGATGAACCGTGAAATACATTCCCAGGTGAAGGCCAGGTCCACTGGATACAAGTCTGGAGCAGCACATCCGTGTCTGCCGATAGTTAATGTTTCAAGGAAAAGACTTTCATCTGCAATGGAAAAGTGAGAGAGCAAATTTAGGATTGGAGTCAGGGTCCGTACGCTAGGTACTAAATGAGTACTGTTTTCACCATGGTATGCTTGCCTTCATGGGCCAGGGCGTTTGAGTATAAGAGTCAGGAGGTTGTGCTAGGACTTTGGTTTGGCCACATTTGGAATATTTGTCAGAAGTCTTGCATAGCCCTGTGTAACTAGGAATTAATTGCACAATGTAATTCCTGCAAAATCCAGTTTTGCCTCCCACCACCCTCAATGTCTACCATGCCTCTCCTTAATTTTAAACATATTTATTTAATTACTCAGTCTTCATTTTAAGACAGATTATTCATTTGGAGTATTGTGTGTCGTGAGGGGGTAGCATGGGTTGTTAAAGGGCAGTTAGAGGGTGACAAGGAAGTGTAGTATGGCAAATATGGAATCCATATAGAAGCATAGAAAATAGGTGCAGGAGTAGGCCATTCGGTCCTTCGAGCCTGCGCCGCCATTCAATATGATCATGGCCGAACATCCAACTCAGTATCCTGTACCTGCCTTCTCTCCATACCCCCTGATCCCTTTATCCACAAGGGCCACATCTAACTCCCTCTTAAATATGAACTGGCCTCAACTATCTTCTGTGGCAGAGAATTCCACAGATTCACCACTCTCTGTGTAACAAATGATTTTCTCATCTCGGTCCTAAAAGACTTCCCCCTTATCCTTAAACTGTGACCCCTTGTTCTGGACATATAAGGTTATCCAGATATGGAGCAGGAAAAAAACCTCAGCATACAAGATGTGGCTGTTACAGAGTAAGTGGCCACATCTGATAGAAACAAAGAAAGCAAGTTATGTAGTGTGAGCCAAAGGGCCTGTTCCGGTGGCATACTTTTCTTTTCTATTACACTTTGGGAATTTGGTTGTTGGAAAAATACAAGTGTCCATACAGAAGACGAGATGCTGCCCCTCAAACTTACTTTGAGCTTCATTATAACAAGGCAGCACAGATCCATACAATGCCAGAGCCCAGGGTTCGATCACAACTACTGGTGATATCTGTACAGAGTTTATACTTTCCCCCTGTGACCGCGTGCGTGTACTTTCTCCCTGTCACCAGGTGCTCCGATTTCCTCCCACCTCCCAAAGACGTACAGGTTTGGAGGTTAATTGGCTTAGATAAGTTGTAAAATTTCCACACTGTATCTATAATGTCTAAACAGCACAAGAGGCCACAGATGGATTGGTCAGAGTGACAGTGGGATGGAGAATTACAGGGCCAGGCAACAATTGCTCACATCATTCCGAAGAACTGCTCCACGAGGCAGTAGACGAGGACATATTGTGAATAAGAACTACGGTACACTCAGATACAAGAAGTGTACGTGAATCATTGCTTCACCAGAAAAGATGGCTTGGGTTCTGGGATTGTGAGAAAGGAAGTGAAAAATGTGGTACAAACTCAGCAGTTGCAAGTGTGGAATTTCTGCCAATTCCAGTAAGATTGCACCACTAGACACATTTTCCCACTTCAGCATTTTGAAAGGAGAGTTTCCTCCATGCCTCCCTGGCACACTCGTCCAAAACCAATCAATTATGGCACTTTCCCATGCAACTGCAGGAGATCCAGACCACGTCTTCCTTACCCACCATCTCAGCATTCACACATCCTTTCATTTATTTTCTCTCTATCTGATTCTCATCATTAATTTGTAAATCAGACAACTTTCACAAATTCTTGCCACGGCAGTTTTGGACACACCCTATTATGAATGTCTCCACAATATCCACCCCCATCCACTGTTCAACTTAAAGCTAACTTGCTTTCTCACTTTTCCATTGCAGATGAAAGTCTTTGTCTCGAAACATTAACTGTCGGCAGACATGGATAACATCCTACATCAATGTTTTGAGTCAGTGAACTTGTCCATCTTCATGGTTTCTGCAGCCATTCTGAATGAGCACGTCACTGGCGTGACTAACTTCATCAGCAAGTGCGTATTGGAGAGCATGCCAAAGAAGGCAATCCATGTGTTCCCCAACCGGAAACCATGGATGAACCGTGAAATACATTCCCAGGTGAAGGCCAGGTCCACTGCATACAAGTCTGGAGCAGCACATCCGTGTCTGCCGATAGTTAATGTTTCAAGACAAAGACTTTCATCTGCAATGGAAAAGTGAGAAAGCAAGTTAGCTTAGCAAGTTAGCTTTAAGTTGAACAATTGATGGGGATGGATATGATGGAAACATTCATGATAGGGTGTGTCTAAAGCTGCCGTGGCAATAAACTGCATGGACCAACTAGCGGGTATGTTCATGGACATCTTTAATCTCTTCCCACTGTTCTTTTTTCAATATATTTTTTAAATAATATTTTTATTAGAAGCAAGTACATATCATAATAAAAACATTTCATGTATATCAGTCATACGTTGCTAATAGATGGCGATCCAGCTATCAAAATAATAGTGGTCCTCCTTTATCAGTTGTATATTGACACTGCTTCAATTTGGGTTTTTTTTATATGGATAGAAAATAAGAAAGAAAAAAAAAGCATGATAAAGAAGAATGGAGTAATCTACCAATAATACAACATTGGAGATATGTCGGTAGGTTATAAAGTATAACTATTCATCTAATCCTCCGTTCTGAGGCACCCACCTACTTCAGGAAGATCACTATTGTCCATGGTCTGAAGAAAAGCAAATTCTCATGCCTTAATGACTTCCGTCCAGTTGCCTTGACATCCACCATCATGAAGTGCTTGAAAGGGTGGTTATGGAACGCATTAGATCCAGTCTAACAAGCAACCTTGATCCAATCGCAGTTCTCCTACTGCCAGGAGAGGTCCACAGCTTATGCCATCTCCCTGGCCCTGCACTCATCCCTGGAACATCTCGACAAGAGAGACTCCTATGTGAGACTTTTATCGAAGATTACTACTCTGTTTTCAATATCATTATCCCATCCAAGCTCAACTCCAAACTCATTGAACTCGGAGTCAGTACTCATCTCTACAACTGGATCGTTGACTTCCAAACCAATGGACCAGCAAGGATAGGTGATAAATCATCCTCTATGAAAATCCTCAGCATTGGTGCCCTGCACAGATGTGTTCTCAACCCCCTTCTTTACTTTTATACACCCACAACTGTACAGCCAAATATAAATCTAACTCAATTTACAAATTTGCAGACGACACCACCATTGTGGGATGGATATCAAATAATGATGAGACAGAGTACAGTAAGTAGCAATGTTACAACATTTTGAGATTTAAAAAATCAAGTCTGTAATGTATTCCATCAGATAAAGCATAAAAAGAAGTTTAATTTGACACCTAATTCACTTTCATATCTCAAGTATTTAAAAAGTTATGGCCATTTTCATACTCGGAAATTAGCATCTTGTTCCCTATTGATTTTCTATGGACATAACAAAAAAGCTGTGATTGTGAACAGTCAAAAGCACATAACTTTCTTAAAAATTAAGAGAACTGAACGAAATTTTCAGTTATCATAGATTGAAGCATTCTGAAACAAATATAAAATAATCTTACTCGGATGACCTGAAATTAAAGCATATAATTAGTTAGTTCCCCACTTGTAGCTAATTTCAAACTTCAATTATTAGATCTAAACATCTATCCATTTCTTAATAAATTATTAACATTTTTAAATAGCCTAAGTGTCCAAATAATATTCACAAATAATTCACAATAAAACATGATTTTTAAATCTAATTTACATTAATTTATAGGCCAAATGGAAGGAATTTAGTGTTCAATTGCTGTGAATTAAAGTCCATTTTAAATCAGCTTTCCAGTGGGTTCCTGTGAACGCGCTGGTTTAGAACGTTCACATTGCGGTAGATTTGTGCCCTCAAATGCCCAGAAAAATACTGCGGGATATAATGGGCCCAAAATTAGCTACTCGCAATATTAAACTTTGTATAAAGTGATCTTAAGAAGCCCTTTTTAATGTAAAAATGTTACTGCTACCCTTCAGATTTCTGCTCTATAGACCCAGCTGGTTGCGAGCCGTCGGGGGTTTAGAGGTTAATTTTTAAACTACTATAGCACTTAGGAAAAACTCGTAAAACTAATAATAGCTCATGTGAGGGAACCTACCAGCGAATTTTCGTTAATAATTAACTAGGCTGAACAAACTCGATTTGAACAGCCTAGAGAAAATCGCGTTTTAAACCCGCCCCCCTCTAAACGGCGTCAAAATCGAGCACACGGGCTGGGACAGATTTTCAGCGACACTTCAGGTACACTTTGCAACATACCTACAGTAAGTAGATTGAGAACCTTGTGTCCAACAACAACCTCTCCCTTAATGTCAAAACAACAACCTCTCCCTTAATGTCAAAACAACAACCTCTCCCTTAATGTCAAAACAACAACCTCTCCCTTAATGTCAACAAGGCAAATGAGATTGTGATCGACTTCAGGAAGCTATGCGGTACACATACCCGTGTCTTGGTGAGGCCACCAGCATAATCAAGGACAAGACGTCACTCTTTCTTCTTCCCTCTCCCATCAAGCAAGAGTACAGACGTGTGAAAATGCATACCTCCATATTCAGGGACTATGTTATCAGGCGACTATCATCAACTAGAGAGCAGCCCTGACTTACCATCTACTTATCAGAGACCTTCAGACTCTTATCGGACTTTATCTTGCACTAAACGTTATTCCCTTTAGCCTGTATCTGTACGTAATTGCAAATGATGCAAATAATTACTTCCAATTTTCAGATTTACATTTTGATGCCACTGCAATGGACATAATTATATATGATAAAGGAGTCAATTTAGTGATCAGATATCTTATTTAACTTGTGTTTCCTTTCCAAGAACTGCAGGTATTCAAGGATAAATATAACCTCATTGCATCTTGTAAATTTAAGTGACTCATTCAGTCTGTCACAGTGAGTTACAATTACATTTACACACCCAATGAGATTTGTTCCAATTCTTATTGCATGATGCTAGATTATTCCACTAGTCCACCTTTCCCATTTAATCACTTACAATTAGCTGTTGAGTAATCATTTGTGTCATTTGCAATTACTTGTAAGGGCAGACAATAATACAATTTAAGGCACCCTTCACCATAGATTACGTGTACTATTCCATTCAAACTGTTTGAAGATTTTAATAAACTACCAGCTCGTACCTGTTGCTTCATCTGCATAGCGACCACTGATTTACAAAATGAAAGTGCCCATCTAGTGCTAATAAATATGTTTTTTATTCTAATGGTTTGTTTCTGGCAAATATCATTGCAGCTCACCAACAACTATGTGAAGTCAGCCTGTACCACCTGAAGATAAGGTGAAGTGTTTGCTGCAAGCTCTGGCAGGGATTAGAGTCATCGAGTCATAGAGTTATATAACACTGAAACAGGATCTTTGGCCAAACTCGTCCATGCCAACCAGAATGCCACACCTCAGCTAGTCCAATTTGTCAGTGTTTGGCCCATATCCCTCTGACCATTTTATTTCCATGTACCTGACCAAATGTTGTATTTGTATCTGTCTCTACCACTTCCTCTACCATTTCTTCCACAAATGCAAGACCTTCTGTGTGGAAAAGTTGCCCCTCAGGTTGCTCCATTAAATCTTTTCCTCTCACTTTAACTACATGCCTTCTAATTTTAGACGTCCCTATCCTGTCAAAACTACCTGTCCGACAGATCAGAAATACTCTTCAGGAGTTGGGTGTGGATTTGACAATGCCCATTGTCTGCAGAAGACTTCATGAACAGAAATACAGAGGCTACACCACAAGATGCAAACCACTGGTTAGCCGCAAATATAGGATGGTCAGTTTACAGTTTGCCAAGAAGTACTTAAAAGAGCAACCACAGTTCTAGAAAAAGGTATTGTGGACAGATGAGATGAAGATTAACATATCAGAGTGATGGCAAGAGCAAAGTATGGAGGAGAGAAGGAACTGCCCAAGATCCAAAGCATGCCACATGTGAAACACGGTGGTAGGGGTATTATGGCCCAGGCATTTATGGCTGCTGAAGGTACTGGCTCACTTATCTTCATTGATGATACAACTGCTGAAGGTAGTAGCATAATTAATTCTGAATTGTATAGACACATCCTATCTGCTCAAGTTCAAACAAATACCTCAAAACGCATTGGCCAGCGGTTCATTCTACAGCAAGATAATGATCCCAAATATACTGCTAAAGCAACAGAGTTTTTTCAAAGCTAAAAAAGATCAATTCTTAAGTGGCCAAGTCAATCTCCCGATCTGAACCCAATTGAGCATGCCTTTTATATGCTGAAGAGAAAATTGAAGGGGACTAGCCCCCGAAACAAGCATAAGCTAAAGATGAGCTGCAATACAGGTCTGGTAGAGCATCACCAGAGAAGACACCCAGCAACTGGTGATGTCCATGAATCGCAGACTTCAAGTAGTCATTGCATGCAAAGGATATGCAACCGAATACTAAACATTTACATGACATTGCTGTGTCCCAAACATTATGGTGCCCTGAAATGGGGGCATTATGTATAAACAGTGCTGTAATTTCTACATGGTGAAACCAAAATGTATAAAAATGGCCTTTATTAAAATCTGACAATGTGCACTTTCACTGCATGTGATTTTTTTTCTGTTAGAAATCTCAAATTGTGGACTACAGAGGCAAATAAATGAATGATGGATCTTAGTCGCAAGCATTATGGAGGGTACTGTACATGCTAACAAGCACATATGAAATAAATGGTCGTGTAGATGCACGTATATCATTGGGGTACCCCAAGTGGTACCTCCCTTCATTGGACCCAGAAGTAGACTGGTGGTTTGTTCAGTTAGGTCCACGTCATGTCAGGAAGGCTCAACAGTTGGTTCTGAAGACCCAAAACAACCTCCCTCAATACCTCAACCCCATGCTCACATCACCTATGCTGCCAGTATCTACTAATTAAAGGAAACTACAGACTCTTAATTCACTCGAACAAATGCTAAACACTTGCATCCTATCTTCCACTTATCCGAAGCCATCATTAAACCCCTGTCCCACTTACAAGACCTAAACAGCAACCACTGGTGACTTTGCCTGCCACCCAAGGTTTCCATGAGGTCAGGCAGGTTCCAGGCAGGTACGGGATACTGAGTTGGATGATCAGCCATGATCATATTGAATGGCGGTGCAGGCTCGAAGGGCCGAATGGCCTACTCCTGCACCTAATTTCTATGTTTCTATGTCACCGGAGGATTTGGTCACTCCGCGTGGTCGATGCTTCATCTAGGTTGCTGCTATTTTTTCATCATGATTAAAACTGGCCTTGGCTAAAAATAGGTTGCCGTTTTTTAGTCGCAGGTCTAGTCGAAGCAGGTTTTCTTCATAGTCAAGGTGTCAACATATGCCTGGGAGGTTGCAGGTCACCTCGACCTTGATTTTTTGTTGGGTGGCGGGCAAGGTCACCAGAGTTGTTGTTTAGGTCTCCTAAGTGGGGCAGGGGCTTAACACTCCACAAATATCAACCTTGCATGAAACCAGGATACACTTACATTCTTAAAATTTAACTGAAAGGAAACAAAATAATGTCAGGTTATCAAAAACAAGGGTATATTATCATTTCGAGTTTCTTTTTGGATTTTCCATAATTTGAATTACCTTATGCCACCAAGCCCTGAACATTTGTTACTGATTACTGAAAGGTGTTTATGAAAGATCGAAGATTGGCCTTGAAGCTTAATAAAGAGGTTTATGTTAGTGTAATCAAAGTGGTATTGAGATATCTTATTGTTGATGTTGTTTAACGTGAAATTCGAGAAAGATGGTGCGCCTCCGTGTTTACACAATTCAGTCGCAGCAGCAGCAATCAGCTGCTAATGTACAGAGAATACGGTGTTGCAATTTCAATGCAGGAAGTAGTGACGATCTCCCGACGGTAAAGTCCTGCAACGTCATGGCGCTTTTGAAAGGGTTGCTTCCTAGAGCTTTCCGATATCACAATGCTTATTGTCAGGTAAACCTTTTCTCCGGCTTCATATGGGAAAGTAGTCAAGAAAGGAAGGAAGGTCGGGCGTGTTGCGAATTGGGGGACTTCACTGAATCTTACACGAAACGACAGGGCGGCCCGGATCCGACCTCCTCCGTGGAAGCGGTTTCATTCCCGAAACCTTCCCAAAACCCCATCCCATCCATCCTGATCCTGATCCTGAACCTTAATCCTAACCAAGCGGCTACTCCGAGAGGAGTGCGGTCCCAACCCGAGTACACAAATCCGGGGCGTGTGATCGCTCTTTACAACGTGAGTTGGAAAACACTGATGAATAGCAGTGAAATCGTCCCAAATGCATCCATTCCAGAATCGGCTCCCCAGAATCAGGCACTCAGAGAAGGGGGCCGTTGTGCTTGAAAGGACACGTCGTGCTTGAAAGAACACACTGTCCCATATCCTAAAAAACATTTAAATCATTTCTGTCAGCTGCTAATCTTTCTTCAATGGGCAGTCTGACTGCAATCTCCCTTGGTAAACCTGCCTGTCCCTTTCTAAGCCCATTTCTGGGAAGCCCAGTACCAATAATGACCGGTTATATGCATGAGCTAGGAAGCAAATACAGCATTTATGATGTTTTTGTTGAACTTCAAGTAATAAACCCAAGCTAGAAGGGACAGATACTATATTTCTAATGCTCTTATTTTGCTTTATTTTTAACTACCTGACAACATGTGTCTTGCCAACACGTGACTCCCAGATTAATAAAATGAACATCTACCTCTTAGTAAACATAAGAAACATAAATAGCAAAGACCATTCAGTCCCTTGCACCCCCTACTCTACCTTTCAATAAGATTATTGGTGATCTCTTGTCACAGTGCCACTTTGATGCTCTTCCTTAAAGGATATTCCTTTAATATCCATAAATATATCAATGAATGGCTGTAGTGACCGAGCCACACAGCCCTCTGGGTGAAGAATTCCAAGATTCACCAGCCGTTATGTGAAGATATCATTTTTCTTATTTTCACACTATATCCCTGATTCAAGACAATGTGACAGGGAACGCATCACCCAAAGCACTGGAGGAACACAGGCTGGATCTGGGGAGGGAATGGACAGGCAACATTTGGCGCGGGACCCTTCTTCAGATGGGAAGCACAATCTGCATCTACCCATTCGAGTCCTGTAGTGTTTTTGTTTGTGCTTAATCCTCATTATGCTGTGGATAACAAAGAAGCATTGTAACCATTAATTATGCATTTTCAGAAATTGGGGAAGTCCTCCATAGATAATACAACTTACATGCGGGTTTCAGCTCGCATGCACATATAAGGACTTGGGACCCCTGGTTCCAATCATAAGCTCTGGACCTGACCAATGCTCCTGACACCAGATGTTCGTCCCCAATCCCAGCTTCTGCTATACATTGATTAGTAAGAGTGTCAACGGTTATGGGGAGAAGGTAGAAGGCGGGTTGAGAGGGAAAGATAGATCAGCCATGATTGAATGACAGATTAAACTTGATGGGCCGAATGGCCTAATTCTGCTCTTATGACTTATGGACAATGCCTGGTGATATTTCACCACTCACCAGCATAAGACATCAAATGCTATCTGTTCCTTGGCAAACAGGATTCAATTATAACATGGCACATTCACACGGTCACAGATATGTGGATAGTCAGTTGGCTGCTAATGAGAACCGAGTATGTGACAATGACATCACCTCTCATTCCCAGACACTAAAACCCCAGTTTGCTCAATCACACCATCAGAGTACCAAACCTGTCCCCACACCCAACCCATAAATCAAAATTATCTATGTTTGGTTTACTCCTTCCCTCCCAAATATATCTTTCGTTAGGTGGGGAGACCAGACCAGTACACAACATTCCAATTTCATAAGATTTCTTTACTCCTGTATTCAGATCATCTTCAAATCAGTCACTATATTGTTTGCTTCACTCACTATTGGAATGGAAAACTTCAGTGATTCATGCACAATGGCATCCAATTCCCTTTCAACCCCACACATTAGAATCTCTCATCTACTGTATTTTTTCTAATCCACCTTTTTTATTTTGGTCTGCCAAAGTTGATGATCTCAGAATTTTCCACAAAACATTCCATCTGCCACGTCCTCTTGCATTCAGTGGACCTGTTCATGTGGTCAAGAAATACTCTGATTCTTCTGCTAAACCCACCTCACCATCCAGCTTTGTATAAGAAGGAACTGCAGATGCTGGAAAAATCGAAGGTAGACAAAAATGTTGGAGAAACTCAGCGGGTGAGGCAGCATCTATGGAGTGAAGGAATAGGTGACGTTTCGGGTTGAGACCTTTCTTCAGACTGATTTTTGGTCTACCTATCCAGCTTTGTATCATCAGCACACTTTATGGGCTGCACGGTGGTTGCTGCCTTACAAAGCCAGAGACTTGAGTTCAATCTGACTACGGGTGCTCTCTATATGGAGTTTATTTGTTCTCCTTGTGACAGTGTGGATTTCCCCCCGGTGCTCTGGTTTCCTCCCACATTCCAAAGATGTATGGGTTTGTATGCCCTAATTTTGTTTAACACTGTATCAATGACTTTCTGAAACTCCAAATAGGCCAAATCCAAATGGCATTATCTATTCTAATAGCCACACCCTCAAAAACCAAATAGATCAGTCAAATATGATTTTCCTTACATATTTCAATCCTAGTTCTGGTCAACCCTAATGCAGCTTTTAGTGCCAGATACAACTTCAATAATAAATGCTAGCATGTTCCCGGCTACCGATGTTAACTGTCTGGTCGAAAGTTTCCTGATTTTCTCTTTCTCGCCTGTCTTAAATTACGGAACTTCATTTACTGCCTTCTAATTAATGGGAACCATTATAAAATCTATAGAATAACTGCACAACAATCTCTCTATGGTCCAGCTTTCTAATTAGAAGGACTAACATTACTTTCACCCTTTTGATTATATACTTGTGCCAGGGCTGACAACTATATTTTTGTGATTTGTGGGCCTGGACATTCAGAATCTCTTTGGATCTGTACTTAACCTTTTCACAACTCTTCCTAAATGGTTTTTTTCCTCCCATCTGCTCAATTTACTATATGGCCAAAATTTCTATCAATAACCAATTTGGTTTAATGACTTTCTTCTGTACTGATTGTTGACTATAATGTTTGCATACTCATTGTAAACGCTGTATTTTATTGTCCAACTAATCTACCAACTGATTTTAGATTCCTACAGTTGTACAGCACAGAAATGGGCCATTTGTCCCACCACATGCATGTCCCAGCCCTTTGCCCATCTACACTAATCTCATTTGCCCACTTTAGATCTGCACTCATTCTATGCTTAAATTATTTGAAGTATCTGTTCAAAATAACAATTGTATCTGATTCCACGATCTCCTCTGGCAGTGAATTCCAGATATCAATCTCTTTCTATGTTTAAAAATACGTAGAATAATTTAGTTTGTACCGAACATTTGAATAATAAATTTTCTGTGCTTTTCAGTATGAAGAAATCCATAGTGGACGGCACAGTAAAGCAGCTACTTCACTTCTCTATTGCCCTGTGCTCAATTCTCACCTCTAGTGAGAAGTTTGCACAAATTCCTTGTGATGGCATAGATTTCCCCTAGGTACTCTGGCTTTCTGTTTGAGAACCTCTAGTGAGAAGTTTGCACAAATTCCATGGCATAAAGACTCTGGCGCCTCCAATCCTTTAAGCAAGTTTAAAAAAGTGGGGGGGGGGGGGGGGGGGGGGGGGGGGGGGGGGGGTACTTGATAGGAATGTGCCAGGGAATGGCTTGCACTGTGAGTCAGCATTGACTTGATGGCCTGCATCCATGTCTGAAGGAAATATAGAAATATTGAAGTAGTAATGGGTGACCAGAGCTTAGTATAGGACAGCGGTTAGAGCTGTGGACTTTCAAAATGACGGATAATTCCGTACAAATTTGTATTTTTTTAAATGTTACATTTCTCATAGACATTAGTCCGGTTAAGTCAGAGAAACTTTACTTCGCCAGTCCAGATCAAAGGATTGGACCATCTCGTTCTGACAGTAAAGAGCATTGAAAATACTACTGCGTTCTACTCTCAAACACTGGGAATGCAAGTCGTCACTTTCAAGGTAAACTTACTTTTCATCAGTTTGACTTCCAAATGTGTAAATCTTGATTTCTTCAACCGCTTTTGACCCTATTAAGTTATATCCATAGGCCAAAAGTACTTCCAAATTTACAAAACCTGTTCTCACAATCCTCTCTTCTCTTTCTTATTTTGTTGGTAATTTAGCTCTTAAGTACATATACAGTGCCCTCCATAATGTTTGGGACAAAGACCCACCATTTAGTTATTTGCCTCTGTACTCCACAATTTGAGATTTGTAATAGAAAAAAAATCACATGTGGTTGAAGTGCACATTGTCAGAGGCCATTTTTATACATTTTGGTTTCACCATGTAGAAATTACACCAGTGTTTATACATAGTCCCCCGATGGGGAATAGGATTTCCATTCAATTAGTTGCTTTGTCCTAGAAAGTGATTATTTATTCCCCCGATGGGGACAACGCTCATCAAGCCTTTCCATTCATTAGTTGCTTTGTTGATGGTGGAAACTGATTATTTATTCGAAGGGTCATTTATTGGAACATACGTTCCTCAAGCTCTAGCCGTTGGAGAGTAGTGGTCCACAGTTTATGTTTCAGATTGTTGATGGTGGAAAGGCTTTGGGTGTCAAGGGTCATTTACCACACGATACCCAGCCTCTACCTGCTGCTTATGTGAATGGAATTGAACACTGAAATCTTCAATGAGCATATCCACTTCTAACCTTATGATGGAAGGAAGGTGATTGGTAAAGAGACTGTGGTTAATAAAGAAAGTGGTTGAGCCTAGGACAGTTATCTGAGGAACCCTGGCAATGTTGCCCTGATGATGAGATGGTTCATCTCCACAAACCATGATCATCTTCTTCTGTGTGAGATACAATGGGATATTTTCCTTTGATGCCCATTGACTTAAGTACTACAAGTGTCTTCATACCATGCACAGTCAAATTCACAATCTCCTGCCTTCTCCCCATAACCTCTGACACCTGTATTAATCAAGAATCTATTTATCACTGCCTTTAAAGTATCCACTGACTTGGCGCCCACAGCCTCTGTTGCAAAGAATTCCATAGATTCACCACCATTTGACTAAAAAAATTTCTTCTCATCTCCTTCCTAAAAGAACGTCCTTTAATTCTGAGGCTATTACTTCTAGTCTAGATTCTCCCACTAGTGGAAACATCCTCTCCACACCCACTATTCAAGCCTTTCACTATTCAGTATGTTTCAATGAGATCCCCCCTCATTCTTCTAAACTCCAGCCGAGTGCCTAGTGCTGACAAACGCTCATCATTGGTTAACTTACTCATTCCTGGGATCATTCTTGTAAGCCTCCTCTGGACCCTCTCCAGAGCCAGCACATCCTACCTCAGATATGGTGCCCAAAATTCCAAATATTCCAAATGCGGCCTTACCAGAGCCTTAGCATTACATCCCTGTTTTGTATACAATCCCTCTTGAAATAATTGAGTTTGCTTTCTGTTCTACCGATAGGAAATGTTATTAACGGTCATCTCTTCAGTACCTCTGGCTGAAAATGGCCCTGCATGTTTCAGCCTTTTCTATGGTGCTCAAATGCAGAGACCTACTCCACTGAAGACGAGGATATTTGAGAACAGGAACAAAAACTCTTACACTGCCTTCTTAGGCATTAGGGATCTTAGGTCAGGCAGCAAATCTGGAGAAAAGGAATAGGTGACATTTCAGGTCGGAACCCTTCCTCAGACATCTGAAGGATTCAGATCTGAAACATCACCTATTCCTTTTCACCAGAAATGCTGCCTGACCCACTGAGTTACTCCAGTATTTTGTGTTTATCTCCAATAGAAATCAGCATTTGCAGTTCATTCCTACACAGTACTGTCTTTAGTACAAGCTGCAGTACAAACCTTTCAAATAGCTCCATTGACACTTCCAATCTAAGTTGCCAAAAGTTTAAGGCTTGAATACAGAATTTTATAACCTAGAGGCAAGTTGACTGAGTTGTCATTAGCATGTTATCGATACTTTGATAAAAAGCTTTTTGCCAAGAATGCTGGTAAATATATTTTGTTTGGTGCACTTGCAACAGGGTAATCGCAAAGCACTGTCCTTTGGGGATCAGAAATTCAACTTGCATGAAATTGGGAAGGAATTTGAGCCAAAAGCACACAAGCCTACAGCAGGGTCCATGGATCTATGTCTAATCACAGACACACCTCTAAGTAAAGTGATTGAACATCTTAAGGTCAGTCAATTACTGATTAATTTATGGTTTAAAGGAAACTGATTCTAAGAATGGAGATCTTGATAAACTAAGGTGTCTGAAACATGGTTTAAGATTTTATTTAATTACAGGAACAGATGTTTGGAAATATTTTCCTTATCAGTATTAAATGTAGCTGTGATTCTAGATAGAGTTGTTTTGATCAGCATTTGGATATTTTCAAATTGAAGGTTTCCATTTATATATTAATTGGTAAAAAGGGGGCATGTTAAACATTGTTCATCAAGAAATGATTATGAAAAATTTGAAAAAAACATGAAATGTGAACATTTGTCAAATATTATTCTTTGCATAATATCTTGCTGTGAGAAACCTGCTTTGAAGTTTACTGTTTAGAGATACAGTTTGGTAATAGGCCTTTTGGCCCACCGCATCCACACCGACCAACGATCACCCTTACACAAGTTCTATGTCATCCCAGCTTTGCATCATACACACTATGGACAATTTACAGAAACCAATCAAACTACAAAGCTGCATGTCTTTGGTATATGGGAGGAAATCAGAGCACCCGGAGAAAATCCACGTGGTCACGGAGAGAATGTACAAACTCCATAGAGACAGCACCCATAGTCAGGTTCGAATCCACGTGTCTGGGGCTGTCAGGCAGCAACTCTACCATTGTGCCACTCTGCCGTCCTGAACTTAATGCTTACTTTATACAGGATGAATCACTTTAATAGATATATTGTAGGGACACACCTAATTCCAGTTCTATCACTTTGGCATATTGCATCAAATTGGTTAAAAGAATGATAGGAAATGTGAATTCACTTGAGCAAGTCTCACGATGAACAATGTACATTGCTTGTTATTCTGCATGCCTTTTTGTTATTTGTTATTTTTGTTCTTATCCATTCGTAGCTTCTCTTTGAAAGTAACAATTGTGTTCTTAATATTTTTTATACAGATATGTGGAGTTCACATTGAGGAAGGTCCTATTGAGCGAACTGGGGCAGTGGGTGTTATAAAGTCAGTCTACTTCAGAGATCCGGACTATAACTTAATTGAAGTTTCCAATTACCATTCTGACGAACAGTAAAGTACCACCAAATATCATTCAAATGCCTACAAGAAACAAACCTACAAGACAAGCTACTGATTTATTATGTTTAAGAAGGGACTGCAGATACTGGAAAATCGAAAGTAGACAAAAATGCTGGAGAAACTCAGCGGGTGAGGCAGCATCTATGGAGCGAAGGAAATAGGCGACGTTTCGGGTCGAGACCCTTCTTCAGACTTCAGTAACACCCGCTGAGTTTCTCCAGCATTTTTACCTACTATTGACTTATTATGGTGCGTTTAATAGTATGAACATAATTCCAGCGTCAATATTCCATGCTGTGGCATAGACAAGGAAGTTCAACATAGTGAAAATGTACATTCTGGCTTACGTTTAAGGTGAAAAGAGTAATGTCAAACTCTTAATTAATCAATAAACATTTCAAGTACTTTTTACTGGAGTATAATTTTTTGTGATCACTGTACACAACAGATGATTGGTAAATGTGTAGGAAGGTACTGCAGATAGAAACATAAATTAGATTCAGGAGGAGGCCATTTGGCCCTTCGAGCCAGCACCGCCATTCATTGTGATCATACCTGATTATCCACAATCAGTAACCCATGCCTGCCTTCTCCCCATATCCCTTGATTCCGCTAGCCCCTAGATGCTGGTTTGTACTGAAGATATACACAAAATGCTGGAGCAACTCAGCAGGTCAGGCAGCATCTCTGGAGAAAAAGAATAGGTGACATTTCAGGTCAGAATCTTTCTTCATTCTGAGTTGTTGCTGGCTCGCTGAGTTACTCCAGCATTTTGTGTCTGTCTAAAGGATAAGTAAAGATATATATGCAAAACTCATTTTCCAAAGATTTAGAAATGATAACAAATTATTTTTTTGTCTGCATTAAAAAAAAATGATTTATCAATATAAAATAAATAAATACTCTTGACTTGTACGATAAGTTAGCACACTAGCTCCTTGCTTTCAATATTTGAATTGAATTCCGGTTGATGAGAAGAAAATGTTCCCACAGGATGATTATTTTGGCAAGTTGAAATGCTCATAAGATTGTTAAAACAGCATAGTCTCTCTGTGCGGAAAGACATTTAGTTCTTTGGGTCATTTGCTGAAGAACAGCCGCTGGTAAGCTCATGGACCTAAAGATTTGTTTGCTGATGAGAAGAAAATCTCTTGCAACTGAACCCAACAGTGTACAAATGTAATTTTCATCCATCAGGTGGTGGGTCTTCTGCTTCCGTAAGTAGATGGTCTGATATTGCAAGTTAGCCTGGAAGTGAGTTTGGGTGGGTGCTGCTTTCTTGGGATGCAGTGTGCATGTCCTCCATCACTCTGAGGTGGACTGGGGAAACAAGGTAGCGACGAAAACATTTTGATTTCAAAGTCAGGGCGGAACAGTGACACCACTGCCTCACGGCGCCAGAGACCCAGGTTCAATCCTGACCTCGGGTGTTGACTGTGCGGAGTTTACACGTTCTCCATGAGACTGCGTGGGTTTCCGGTGGGTGCTCCAGTTTCCTCCCACCTTCCAAAGACGTGCAGCTGTGTAGATTCATTGCCCTCTGTAAATTGCTTCTTGTGTTTACGGAGCGGTTGAGAAAGTTAGATAAGATAGAACTGGTGTGAACAAGTGATCGATAGCCAATGCTGCATTTCTAACCAAAAGTTTGTTTTTCTTCTAACTCAAATGTCATCTATTCAAGTTTACCTCCTGAGCATTTAATCTAGACTATGTTCAGTGCAGTTTGGAAGGGCTGCTGGATTGCTAGGGGAACTGCCTTGCAGATGACATATACTTTATTTGAAAGGCACAATAAAATTAAGATATCGGTGTTTTATTATTTCTATAATGATTTTTTTAATCTCATTTATTTGAGATTTTTGAGGTGAGCTAGATTCTTGAACCACTGCCTTGTGTGTGAGATAGGCATTTCTACAGAACAGATAGATAAGCAGATTTGCAATTTTGATCTAGCAACTGGGGAATAAATTTCCAAGTCAATCAAAGCAAAGGTTATGAATTTTGACGGCGATAAGGTTAAAGCTGGCTGAGTCACTGTCTTAACGGAACTGGGGGTCCTGATGCTGAGATGATGGACCTCCAACAATTACAACCATCTATCTTCCTGCTCAGTAAATGTCATGCAGATTCTATGAGCATTATCCTCAATAATCCTCAATAATGGCAGATGAGGAAAGACTAATTTCACCTAAAGCTCCGTGAAAGATTCATCTCAGCACCCAACATACGTCACTGCTGTCACTGATACCAACTTGATTCCCTCTATTTATCTTGTGCTGGCTGAGAACCAAGGTATATGGAGTGACTCAAATTGACATCAATGATGGTGGTAACTTCACTTGGGTGCTGAACCGTATATTTCACTGGGTTCTTTAGCAAGGGAATGTTAATATTTAAGCCTCAAATCATCTACCTTTATTGAGGATGCTGAACTTCATGGAATCTGACTCTCAAATGTACTTATTCACCACTTAGATAAATTATCCACCACTATTTATTTTGAGCTGTGCCTACATTATTGAATTTTGATTGTTCAAATGTCATGTTATCACTTAGTCCATTGCAGATTGTAGCTAATCTCTAGCATTAATCTAATTCTACACTGTAGTTTTGACGCTTTGTTCTTTGCTATGTCTGTTGCAATACTTGGACATTTCTTTACATCCTCATTGAACTAGAGTTGAGTTAATTGTAATGGTAGAGTGAGTGACTAAACAGCTGCGTGCTCTGAGTATTTCAAAAAAATAGTATGAATGTATTTTCCAACTATGCAGATAATTCTGGGCCATTTAGATTTATGTGAAGAAGCAGGTCATTTACGCATGATGTCACTGCAGAACAAGACTCATTTCTAGTCAAGGAAGTAGTTGCGTATTTTATGCTAATGAAGTTTCCTGAAGTATATTTAAGCCAGCTATTTTAAACACCAACACAACTTCTGAAAGCAGAAGAGACTAAACGAGTCATCAATATGGAAAGCAAGGCAACCAACCAGAAGAATGAATATGACAGCAACGGCTACCTCACAGGAATCCAGATCCTGGACAAGAAGCAATTGGCATCGGCTCTTCAGAACTATTCAGCTTTAGAGGAGAAATTTGGTAAGTAAATATCGTTGTTTCATCTATTTCCAGTCCTTACAGTGGGCATCCATTCAGCATTCTCCACTGAGATATTGGGCAATGCAATAAAACATTTACTCGTGTAATTCAAAATGAATATCTTGTTTTAATCAAATTTTATTTCAAATGTAAACTTTCTTAATTCCTTCTGTTGTTTACATTCCAGGTAAAGTGTACACCCAGTACAACCTTCACAATATACATTTAGAGAACACTTGGGTGATGGATTTAGCCACACATCCCCAGGTCCTCCAAACCATCACTGCAGTTTTGGGTCCTAACATCATTCTTCTTGATTCCCGGTTTATCTGTAAGTATCCGGCCTCGGATGTCCCGTACAAAAACAACGTGGCCCCATTTGTTGCCTGGCACCAGGACATCAGGTGAGTGGGAATGCAGCATAGAAACAAAGAGACCAAGACTTGATTTTCTGAATATCACCGCTTTTTAAGTGATCAGACTTATCCTAATGCTGTCTTTCATCTACAGGTACTGGGGGTTTGAAGGAGGTTCTGTGGCATCTGTGTGGCTGGCACTTGATGATGTTGACCAAGAAAATGGGGTCCTCCAAGTTATTCCAGGTTAAATTTATAGACTTAATTTATATTTTCTGCTTCACCATCTCACAAATAGGAATAGAACATATGGAAACTCAATCTTTATCTGCCAGTCAATGTAAATATAGTTGAACTCTATTTGCATTTCACTGAATTTCTTTCATATCCTTGGATCCCCTTAAACAAAAAAAAACGGTGTCTTAAAATTTAACTTGACTTGGGTCCGCCGGATAAATGTAGGCAAAGTGAATCTCTCAAAATTCTCGATCTTTGAAAATCTTCTGCAATATTCTCTTCACTTAGTCTATTTTGGCTTGTGTCACCCCTCCCCACCTGCACAACTTGCTGTGCATCCTACATTAGACTTTAGAGTTACAGCACAGAATCAAGCTCTTTGGCCCATCGAGTCCATGCAGACCAGCAATCACCTAGTACACTAACCTACACAAAACTAGGAACAATTTCACAACCTACCAAAGCCAATTAACCTACAAACGTAGGTCATTGGAGTGTGGGAGTCCAACCTCTAAACTTGTGTCACAGAGCTAACTGTAGTTCCGTGCCATTCAAGTTCATGTTCACATCCATTAAGATCACACCTGTCAGGAGCCTTCTCAGAAATGTCAATTTCGGACTGACACTTCAAAACCTACATATGTTGTCAAGCTTTGCTTCTCTCGGTGCCCAGGCGCTCCTCCGTTAATAGGATTCCAGTAATTTCTCCAGAAGTGACATTAAACTGAAATGCTAAACCAAAAGTTAATGGATATTGGAAATCATAAATGAAAGGTTGAATAAGTTAGGTCTTTATTCTCTGGAGCGCAGAAGGTTAAGGGGGGACTTGATAGAGGTCTTTAAAATGATGAGAGGGATAGACAGAGTTGATGTGGACAAGCTTTTCCCTTTGAGAATAGGGAAGATTCAAACAAAAGGACATGACTTCAGAATTAAGGGACAGAAGTTTAGGGGTAACATGAGGGGGAACTTCTTTACTCAGAGAGTGGTAGCGGTGTGGAATGAGCTTCCAGTGGAAGTGGTGGAGGCAGGTTCGTTGGTATCATTTAAAAATAAATTGGATAGGCATATGGATGAGAATGGAATGGAGAGTTATGGTATGAGTCCAGGCAGGTGGGACTAAGGGAAAAAAAGTTGTTCGGCACGGACTTGTAGGGCCGAGATGGCCTGTTTCCGTGCTGTAATTGTTATATAGTTATATGGTTATATGGTTAAAGCAGAAGATGCTAGAAATACTCATCAGGTCATGCAGCATCTGTGCAGAGAAAAACAGCATCAGTGATTCGGGTAGATTGCCTCTCGTCAGAACTTCCACAAATATTACACTTGGTTTATGGTCCTTTTCCTCCCTTCCTTCTTGAATAATGGAGTGTGATCAGCAATTTCTTAATCCAATTAAATCTTTAATACTTTTATATCAATTGACTTGCAAGTATTTTCCAGAGGACTTATATGATGCTCCTTGATATTTGCAGGAAGCCACAAGCAAGGGTTATTGGAACATAGAACAAGTACAGTTGCTGGGAATATGTTGACATCCAATCAGGAAATTCCTGAGCACTTGATTGAAACAGAGAAGGCTGTCCAATGCCCTCTCAAAGTGGGAGAAATGTCGGTGAGTAGATGTTAGGTCAGGAATCAAAAATATAAATAATTTGTAGAAAATTAAGACATTTCTGGAAAAAAAAAGGGATTTTTTCACAAACGTCCCATTGTAAACTTATTTGATAATCTGTTTTTCCCCCTGAAAAATATTCAGGTCCATGATGGTTTGACAGTTCACTTTAGTGAACCTAATGTTTCAAACAGGCGTAGATGTGGCTTTGTAATCCGTTATGTCCCCACCACTGCTTATCCTGTTGACGTGAGTATTTACAATACAATACGATAAAACTTTATTCATCCCCGGAGTAAAATTGATCAGCTGACTGTCACAACGCACAAGGTGCAAAGAAACTTGAAATTAAAAGTGAAAATAAAAAGAAAAAGACAAGCGATTGTTGGATGGCTGACGTGTGCACAACGCCCTCACGGGTACAAATGAACAAACAAACAAACACAGACTTATCCCCTGGGCAGAGGATTCTAAACTAGAGTGCCCCCCCCCCCCCCCCCCCACACGGGGCCCCCATTGTTCTGCCACCGTCCCTCACAGCGTCCCTCCACTCCGGGTACCAATTGTCTTTCCCTCCCCCCTCACGCTCATTGACCGCGAGGCACCACCACTGCCAAGACATCCACTGCCGCCGAGGCTTCCATCACCACCACTGCTGAGGCTCCTTCGGCCCACACAGGCCTGGTCGCCCGGCTTCACTACAATCCCATGGGAGGCTTGTGGGGCAAGTCAGGCCTACCGGGGCGCATTCCAGTCTTAGGTCGTCATTCCAGTCGTCGGCAGCGTGGTTATTTCGCGGTGTGAATCGGGTGCGCGTGGCTCCCCGGGGCACTCTTAAAAGAACTACACTCTTAACAGATGTGTGAAGCAACTTGGTCTTCTCAGTAATCTGTATTTCCAATATATCTGTTAATTTGAAATCCTTCCCTGAAATTGAATGATCAATCCACACAAACGTGGATAACCATTGAATAGGACAACCTATCCCAACTAATAAAACATCAAGTGATTAGACATCAATGAATCCGGCAAACCAGATCAGACAAGGCTAATGAGAAAATGTGTTCACTTATAATTTGTACACATTTTTAAATTGGATGTGAATGGATTTTTCTGATAAGCCTTGCCTAATGCCAAGCCCATCTGTATCTGTGCAATGTATATTTGCACTCAACAACTTGTCGATGTAATTTCTAATGCTGATTGCTGCTTTCTTTTCAGGATCCAGATCGGCCTCGTTCTTTCCCTGCCACAGTCCTGGTTGCAGGAGAAGACAACTTCAAACACTTTAAAAACAACGCGCCGAGTACCTTTATTAAAACATTTTGAAAATATGACACCATTGAAAAGTGATTAATTTATGAATATTGTATAATTTGCTGTAATGTCGTCTGTTGTCACTGAAATGGAGCATCATTGATGTTCAGACAAAAGAAAAATCAAGTTTTGTGTATATACAATGTTGTGATTCTACTAATTATTGAACTGCGTAATATATTAATAAAAAAGGTTATTGGAATGGAAATCTAATTGTCTGCTTTTTCAAATCCTTAATTCCGAGGTTTTGCATAGCCTTATTTGGTCCTGTTCTAGGAAATAATGTCTCCTGTAGGAAGCCCGTGCAGATATGCTCAACTCGTTCTCACATATCATAGCATTGTCCACTGATATTATCTTAATGCACAGTAGTTGAGGGAGCCATGACCCAAGTCTCCATCCCAATCGTCTTTGGTCTTCTGAAGCAAATAGAGGTTGTTGTCTCCCTAAAACATATGGAGGCGGCACGTTGGCGCAGCAGTAGAGCTGCTGCCTTACAGCACCAGAAACCCCGGATCGATCCTGACTACGAATGCTGCCTGCATGGAATTTCTACATTCCCCCCGTGACCTGTGTGGGATTTCTCTGGGATCTCCGGTTTCCTCCCACACTCCAAAAACATACAGGTTTGTAGGCTAATTGGCTTTGTAAAATTTGTACATTTTTCCCAGTGTGAGTAAAGCGTCAGTGTGCGGGGATTGCTGATCGGCACGGACTAGGTGGGCCAAAGGGCCTGTTTCCTTGCTGTATCACTAAACTAAATTCAACTAAACTCTCAGAGACCTAACTAAGGTCATAAGGAATAGTAGAATTAGGCCATTCGGCCCATCAAGTCTACTCCGCCATTCAATCATGGCTGATCTATCTCTCCCTCCTAACCCCATTCTCCTGCCTCCTCCCCATAATCTCTGACACCTGTACTAATCAAGAATCTATCCATCTCTACCTTAAAAATATCCACTGACTGGGCCTCCACAGCCTTCTGTGGCAAAGAATTCCACAGATTCACCACCTGTTACAATTATTTCATAGCGCAGTGAAATAACACACTCAAGAAATAGTGGCAGCAGTCAGGAGGCCTGGCAGAAAATATGGAAATGGAACCAGAGTTCATGTTTGAAAACTCTTCATCACAACAGAACAATTCCGAGTTCAGCTCTTCAAATTGCAACATTTTCTGCCTGACTTGCTGAGATTTTGTGGCATTCTGTTCTGATTTCTTTAAACCATCTTTTTTTTATTTTAAGTATGCTACCATTTTCAGTGTAACCAGATTGACTAATCAGAGGTAAATCTCACTCCCACATGAAACATGATGCTTCACGGACATTATGGTTTATTAACAACACAATGCCATTGCCCAGAAATTGGATTGCCAGATTTCGGATGCTATTTGTGCAAAACTCAATTATAGACTTTAGAAATGCAGCGTAGAAACAGGCCCTTCAGCTCACCGAGTCCACGTTGACCAACGATCACCTGTACATTAACACTATCTTGCACTAGGGACAATTTGCAACTTACAGAAGGCAATTAACCCACCAACCTATACGTCATTGGAATATAACTAGAGTATTTGTAAGTTGTTACAGGTAAAATTGCACCAATCACAAGTATGGACACACACTTTTGGTCTCAAACCACTTTAATAACCTGACATTTTACTAGTGTCAGGCGTACATTTAAAGTCATCACTGTTTGTTTCCTACCTATTATCTCTGTACTAACTCAAAGTTCCAGATTTAAATTGTCCTTAGTTTATGATCATGCATACATCCTCATCTGGACAACAACATTGGTGTCAAATCTGCCAGTCAGGAAATCCAGAAGCCAATGGCAGATGGAGAACACAAGACCAAGATCCAGGAGTTTATAGATTAGAGTTTAGAGATAAGCTTATGCAATAATATGATGCTGCGGGTCAAGTCAGTTAATAGCATCTTGACAGAAGCGTTCTTATTGCAAGGTGGTCCAGAGCTCAATATAGTGCAAGAGAGATGACGTTCTCCACAGATCTATTTCTCCTATATGCAAATTGCAAAGGGTATAGATTTTCCAGGGTTTGACGGAGATTCGGGTCATTACTAATATTTTAAAGCATTTCATTAAGATCGATGTCAAGAGCTACTGGGCAGCAGTCATTGAGACAGGTTACTTTATTTTTCTTTGGGACAGGAATGATGGAGGTTTCCTTAAAGTAGGTGACTTTGAAGTGGGAGGTTGAAAAAGTTGGCAATAACTGGTCAGTTGATTTAAGTACCATTTCAGTACCTGTCATCTGGGCTGGCTGCTTTCCAAGAGTTTACCCTCATGAAAGCAGATGTGACTTCTGCCATTGAGACGTTTGCAACAGAGCCAGACGTGAAGCTCACCATTTGACCTGTTTTTACAAAATGTTAAATGGTCAGCTCGACATAGACTACAAGACCTACACCAACCCCAAACCAATTAGGAGCAGACGAGGGCATTCGATCCAATTTGTGATCCCAGCTACAAAGACAGATGTATACAGCAATTCGTTCTTCCCCCGCACAATTAAAGCATGGAATAATCTCCACCCAACTATAGTTACCCAACCAGATGCAACTAAATTTAAAGTAGCTCTTTCTTCCCAATAACCCTTTCTGGCTTAAGCCCTCCCTTCACCACCTCCAGTTTAAATTCCATTTGAAATATTTTGGAGGACCAAGAAACCAAGAAACCAAGCAGAGGATGGAAGCACCTGCCTTGGCTGAACATTGTTTACCTGTTCAAGGTGAGCATAAAAGGTATCAAGCTCATCAGCATTGTCAGAGATCACCACTGATTTCAACTTGTAATCCTTGATGATATTCATGCCCTGCCACACTTGCCTGGTGCCCATTTAATTTGATTGGGATTCTAACTTGTTCTGGAATCCTCCCTCAGTATAGAGTCAGAGAGTGTACAGTGTGGAAACAGGCCCTTCGGCCCAACTTGCCCACACCGGCCAACGTGTCCCAGCTACACTTGTCCCACCTGCCTGCGCTTGGTCCATATCCCTCCAAACCTGTCCTATCCATGTACCTGTCTAACTTTCTTAAACATCAGGATAGTCCCAGCCTCATCTACCTCCTCCGGCACCTTGTTCCATACACCCACACCCTTTGTGAAAACGTTACCCCTCAGTTTCCTATTAAATCTTTTCCTCTTCACCTTGAACCTATGTCCTCTGGTTCTCGATTCCCCTACTCTGGGCAAGGGACTGTTCATCTACCCGATCTATCCCTCTCATGATTTGATACACTTTTATATGCCTGTTAGCCTATTGGAGATCATACTTGGCCTTCTTGTGCAGTACAGGGCTATCCTTCTTGAAAGTCTGAAATCTAGACTTTGCAGAGAATGATTCTCTGCTCAACCGAGATTGCAGGTTCTAGTAGACATTTAGGATAGACCCTAATTGTCTAACTAATTGGTAGTTATTAGCTAACAATTGAGATTCATTCAGACTGGATGGAATGGACTTGAACATGATCAAGTTCTTGGTCTAGTTCTGTATTCCTCTCTTTGTCGGTGTCTCATGCTTCATCCTCTGTCTGTAAGCTCACAGGAGCAGCACTGACAGACGCTCCACACAATGACCATCATGGAATAGTTGCTATAGAATGAGAAGACTCCAGTGTTACTAAGTGGAACCCTGTGTTGACATTGGCAAACCTGACTAGACACTTAAGAACTCACTGCAGACTATTCGAACACCGTCCAGTCAACAGGAATGTCCTTAAGTATTTTCTCCCAAATTTAGTTGCTATGTGACACTTTCAATTGATGCCTGGGTAACTTCAGCAAATTCAGGATACTGATCTTGATGAAATCACACCAAAGGGACCAATTTACCAATTTTGGCAATAATGGAATTCTGGGAAAATTAAACAGGAGTCTCTCCTGATGTGCAGCATAGACAAAATAAAAGATAGTACATTTACATATAATCCCCTCGAAGTTCCTATGACTATGTTTCATGTGCTAAGTGACAAGACGTCTGCTATGGAAGCTTCTTGATCTAGATTACAATGGCACAAATAACCTAAACTAAAAATGAGATTTGACTTCGGACCAATTTTTGCCAACTAACATCCCTGAAGGATCCCGACGAGAAATGTCACCCACCATTTTTCTTCAAAGATGCTGCCTGGCCCACTGAGTTACTCCAGCACTTTGCGTCCATCTTTGGTATAAACCTGCACCTGCAGTTCTTCATTTCTAACATCCCCCATTGTCTTACTTTCACTTGATACATTTGACAAAGATAATGTCCTGAGGTGTGTGCTTTGTTTCTAGCCTGCGGGCTGGAGTGCCTCTGATGTCAGTGAGTTGACATGATGAGGTAGGGTGGAGAGAGAGAGCGAATTTACAGATTCAGGATTTAGAATATCTCATGGTCATGCAAATCATCTCGTGAGCACCCAGCAGCCTGTGCTTTTTTTCACTTTAGTCTTTATTGCTTTTATGCATACACAAATAAAACACAAATATAACAACGATACATACAACAATGCAGTGAAACCTACAACAGCGCAGAGGGAGGTTCAGTTTACAATTAATGATGCATTATACAGAACTATTTTCTTATTAAAAACATTTCCATTATTGTCAATAAAATTATACAGAGTTGATGTCTTTATTTCTATACCTAATCCATGTTTCCCATTTCAGCAGCCTGTGCTTAGCGTTGCAGCTTACTCATTCCATGAGGAGACAACTTAATCAGCTCCTGCCAGATGCTTCAAATGGTGACCCTCACATATTTCCTGAATATATTCCTTTGCTGTCCTGGCACTTGAGACCTATCACCTGCCACAAATTTCAAAGACTTTAGGTGTAAACCATGGAGATGCGTCCCTCTCCTCTGTAGCTCTGTCTCCTGAAAGGCAGCTGCAATTGTGTGTTGCTGCTTGCTGTTGCCAAGATGAACACACCTTTAGGGCAAAATACTCTTCTGTGATTTTTGTGCAGTAAAATATGGGAATCTCTGTTCTAATACAACACCCATCTCTCATTTTCGCAACTCTTTCTGAGAAATGTTGTCACTTTTTTGATGTAATCCTAATTAGGCACCAGCGTTAAATACAATAATGATTAATTGCACAAAAACAGGTGAAATTGAATCTCTAGGCATGTTAAATCGTGAGTTTTATTTCTTCACTGTCAATAAGACCAATATAGCTTGGAATCAAAGCAAACAGAATAAAACTGAACTTTCTCACCCATTTTTAAAATTTAAAAACAACCCACTTTTGGTCCTTGAATATTGGGTACAACAATGCATTCACTTAATTTAGAAGGGAATTAACACAAGTTATTTATTGTTAAAGTAACTTTGACTTAAGTACTTCTTTGAATTATAGGCCTTTTGAGGCAGTGACATGATGAACTGGTTTCTCTAAAATAGGACTTCTGTCTGATCATAAGGTTCATCATTAACTTGCTCAAATGTGCTGAAATTGTTACACGGGCAAGTTTATGATGTGAAGTCATCTGGGGGCCAATTTAGAAGATTCCAAAAATAGGTGCAAGGGTTGAAATGTGCAATTAACCTGCATATATTTATTACAAATTCATTCTTGCCACTCATTTTGATGCCTGGCCCGTTTTGATGCCTGACTCTCGTTTTCCCGGATGGCCCTGAGGCCCTGAGGTCATCCAGCTGCTTCTCCAGTGCCCCAACACGGTCCTTCAGGAGCTAGAGCTGGACACATTTGCCACAGTTGTAGCAGCCAGAGGCTCCATCCGTGTCCCTGGGCTCCCACATTCTGCAAGCATCACACTGTCTCATCTATCCTGTCATGTGTTCACCGGGTCCCGTGAGAGGAAGTCCCCAAGAATGTACAGTTCACTTCCCTGACAACTTTCCCAGAAGTCTACTACAAATAGGTTTGAGGTCCAGCTGATTTCCCTCGCTAGATTGCAGACTATCCTGCTTTCAGAAAATCTGTCCTGACTGTTGACCCTGTCCTGCCTGTGCTTGTCCTTTCCCAATTATGGACTTTGTGCTACCTGGAGATGTCTCATACCTGCACACTGAACTACAGACCTTGTCTTGACTGCATTGACCTTCTTCTGACTGTACACCCTGCCCTGATTGCCACTGTTATTTTAACGCAACAAAATAATAATTTGAAATTGCACGTCAGATTATCAAACGCAATTTCAATAGTTACATTGGATTATATTACTTCAAGATATTTTTGGTGTGAAGGATTGGTTCTGGAGAGCAAACCATTTACAAAAGTAGCACGTTCTAAATAAGATAACAACTACTTTCTAACATACTGCAGTAAACCCTTGTTTTAATGGATTTCTTTATAACGGATTTCGAATGTAGCGGACTGATCAACCAACAACTGCTCACGTCACCCCCAGCAGGCGCTGCCTCCTTAGCCACTTGCAGCACCGGCTGAACCAGGCCGGCCCCAGCCGGCGCTGCCTCCCCAGCCCTTTGCAGCCAACGCCGGCCCACACAGCTTCCTCGGCCACTTCAAAGCCATGCCTGCTGCTGACACCACCACCGCTGACCCTTGCGGCTAATCCGGCATCCCACAGGATGTGACCATTGACTCCGCTGATCCTCACCTATCCCCTGGCTGCCAGTAGGACAGGGCTGTCAACTCACCTGGATTTTAGGCCCATTTCCGGACCGAGAGTCTGAAGAAGTGCCTCTACCCAAAACGTAATTTATCCATGTTCTCCAGAGATGCAGCCTAACTGCTGAGTTACTCCAGCACTTTGTGTCCTTTTGTGTTTTAACCAACACTCCAGTTGTTTGTTTCTACTACTTATACAATGATAACACTTTACTCGGTTATAGTGGACAATCATCAATAACGGACACCATTCCCCACACTATGACGTGTTATCTTCTTGTTCTTGGTTCTTGGTTTCTTGGTCCTCCAAAATATTCCAAATGGAATTATAACACTGATGTTGGCTCAATCTTCCAGCCTGATGAAATACCGATTTTTTCTGATTTTACGATGGATGATGAGTATTTCAAAGCAAGAGGTACAGGTGCACAACCTTTTATCCGAAGATCCAAATAACGAAAACCTCCGAATAGCGACATTTTTTCGGTCCTTGAAAAAAGGTCCTTGAAAACGTTCACGGAGGGCGGCCCGCAGAGGTGACAGAGGAACCTCCGGTCGGTCCTCGAAGAAAGGGGAACTAAATCCCCATCCATAAAAGAGAAGGTGAGGGTATATTGCGCGGGAGGGTTAATAATTGACAATATGTTGCTGTCTGCCCGCTGAGTTAAAAAAGTTCCCACAGTAGACTCACGATACACAGTGTATCGTGAGTCTTGCGTGGGAACTTTTTTAACTCAGCGGGCAGGGAGCTGCAGATTGTCGCTCCCTTCAGTTTCACCCCACCTACACCCCTCTGCTTCCCGGCCATGTGTGTGACCCCTTCCCTCCCCTCTCCAGCTCCCCGCCCATTGCACCGGCGCGGGGGCTTTGCACTGTCTTCACGTCGGCAATGCCAGTCACCGGAGACGTCAGGACCAACGGGCCACCGACCCCCAGGCCCACTGCAAGCACGGAGATCCCAGAGACCCACAGCCAGCAGCAGCCCAGCCCCGTTCCAACTCCAGAGGAAAACTGCAAACTAGCGGGAGACATCGGGACCACCAGAAGCCGCTCCCCGATGGGCCGCTACGGCGACAAGTGGCAGTTCGCCCACAGCCCGAGCTGTGCCCCCTCATCGGGACACCGACCCCCAGGCCCACTGCAAGCACGGAGATCCCAGATCAGCAACTCCAGTCCAGCCCCGCTCCAACTCCAGAGGGGCAGCTGCTGCTGGTGCGCAAGGTGCGTCTTGTTCTCGGGCTGTGGGCGAACTGACACTTGTCGCCGTAGCGGCCCATCGGGGGGCGGATTCCTCTGGAGTTGGGGGGGGGGGGGAGGGGGAGGGGGGGTATTGTGCTGTTTGATCGCCCCCTGCTATCCAAGGGACAGGGAGACAGAACGTTCACCGAGGGCGGCCCGCAGAGGTGACAGCGGAACCTCCGGTCGGTCCTCGACGAAAGGGGAACTAAATCCCCATTCATAAAAGAGAAGGTGAGGGTACATTGACCGGGAGAGTAGGAATCCCAAGACAAAGTTGAGTGAGCGTTCACCGAGGGTGGCCCGCAGAGGTGACAGCGGAACCTCGGGTCGGTCCTGGAAGAAAGGGGAACTAAAAAGAGAAGTGGAGGGTATATTGCGCGGGAGGGTATATCGCCTACCTGGAAGAAACCAGACATTTTTTCCAGGATGTCGTCTGCACACCAAAGCTCACGTTTGGCGCCTCTGCTGCACACAGATATAAGAGTGTGAAAATGTCGCCTTAGGCCGCCTTAGGGCATGTAGCCCCGCTAGGGTGCATGAGTGCGGGAGGTGATTCAATGCTGCGGTCACATTTACAAATTCAGGAACTCATTCAACACACTGCATTTCATACAGACATTTATTCTGCAAGAAAAAAACTACACTGAAGACTCAAACTCGCGACCGAGGAACTGCCGGGATCGAGGCGCAAACTCGCTACCTTGCGGATATTAGCCGGGCACTCTACCACTGAGCCAGCCATTAAAATCTACGCTAAAAAATTTCCATTCCGAAGACCGAAAAATTCCAAATTACGAAAAGTGTCTGGTCCCAAGGCTGTCGGATAAAAGGTTGTGCACCTGTAATAAGAAAACTAGATAAATGGAAATTCTATGGAAACAATGCTAAAAGAATCCTGAAAAAACTCCCAAATCTATTCCTTTTTTATTATAATTCACCTATATTATAGTTTCAATTATTTTATTTTTCCATTTAGAATTTAATGTACTAATTCGATATATTCATATCAAAAACTGCAGCTAATTATTTTTTATGATATTGTAATCAGGAATTACCTTTGTATGAGATTTATGATTGGATCAATGTTTTTGAAAGTATTGAATAAGCTTTATCTGTTTACAAGGGAAAAAATAGTTCTTACAAATATTTATCTAAGTTGTTGAAGTACTTTTTACGGCACCTTATAAAATGACATGTAATGATTCACCAAGGGTTTCTAATTTGAGAAGATGACTCATAAATAAGAAAATAAGGACCTCAGAAATAAGGGTTATTTGTGAAAGGACCGTGTAGAATTGAGGTTTGTTTGTCTGTGCAAAGTGGAACATCTAGAACATTCTAACGTCCATGACAACAATTTATGCAGGAAGTCTATCCTGCTGTAGCTCTGAACTAACCACATTATGGAGCTGAAACTGTGAATGGATTCAAGTTGGAGGATTAGCAATGCTGGTCGTGGATAGCAGGTTTAATGAGGTGAATACACAGCACACACTGCAGGTAAAGACTTCACGGACAGGAAGGGAATGGGTGTTTGGATGTAGAGGATCTAGAAAGGCCAATGTGAACAGCCAGTGTTGGGGTACATATCCCAGCCACAAAAGGAAGAAAGGATGAGGTCTTGCAAAAATTAATTTCAATCATTCAATGGTGCATTATTTGTCACAATTGCAACTGCACAATGAAATTCCTTTTGCATATATTACACAGAATTTGAGGAGTTAGCAGACAAGTCTTAAAAAGCAGGACCTCAAAAGCAATAATCTTACAACTGCTTCCAATGCCACTTGTTAGCGAGTATAGGAGCAGTTGAATAAACCAAGTGGACACCTCGCAAACAAAATGGAGTAAGGGGAAGGGAGTTACATTGCTGGGACACCAAGACCAGTTCTCGGAAAGGCGGCAGCTGCACAAGTAGGACAAGTCGGAAGATCCAAGAGTCATCTTATCAAAGTAGAAACCGTTGATGTATCATTTCAGTGTGTGTAATTTTATATGGTGTTGTAAAAAGTGTGTCAACAACCTAGATGCTATATATATTTGTGAGATTTTGACCTGATAAACAGGCAAAACCTATTAAATAGTTTCAAAAACATTGATGCAATCTGTAATTTCACATTGAGGTAATATCTGATTACGTCAATATCATAAAAATAATTAGTTGCAGTTTTTGATGTGAATATATGGAACCAGTACAAGAAATTCTGAATGGAAAAATACAATAATCGGAAGCACAATATAGGTGAATTATAATAATAAGGACATGTTTTGTTCATTTTCAGGATTCCTTTAGCTTTGACCTTGCTGGGACATTGTACGTTCTGCTGTGAAGAATTTCAATGAGAATGGCAGGAAGATAGGATGGGCTAGTTCCTGTGCCATGCTTTTCTATGTTCTATGTTCTAAACCGGGTGACCAGGCAGAGTGAAATAAGAAAAGAAATGGAATTAAAAACTGTAGAGTGCATAATCAAAAAGACTGGGAAGTCAAAGCATGAGACAATTAGAACCGCTCTATACAAAAAAGGTAAGATGAATAAAAACAGGAAACAGCAAAGACCCACACCACCCTAGCCACACACTCATTTAACCCCTGCCATCAGGAAGAAGATACTGGTGCCTGAAAACTGTAACGTTCAGGAACAGCTTCATCCTTACAGCTATTCGGCTATTAAATGCTTCAACTTCATATATATATATATATATACATATATATATATATATATACACACACATATATATATATATATATATATATATATATATATATATATATATTTATATATATATATAGTATAGCAGCAGGTAAAGCGTAGCCTAATTAAAGTTGCCTTGCCAAATTAAAGTTACCTTGCCTAATTAAATTTGCCTTGCCTTCCATATAATTAAAAGTCTAATCTTGACCACTTCCTGTTTGCGCTTTATATTGATTTTAGAAAAAACGCTACCATGTACGGCTGTGAATTTTGGCCATCTTACTCAGAGTCCCCCTCTGCTCATCAGGAGCCGAGGATTTTTCCCATCGATGAAAAATAAAAGATTTATTAATGTTTTAAAAAAGTTGAGATTCTCTCTCCTGTCAATCACGCCATGAAGGCCACGCCCCTTCTGGTGGGAGGAGGGGAGGGACTATAAAACCCAGAAGTGCGGGCGTGGCTCAGTCTCTGCAAGATGGAGGAGGGAGAGGTCACGGTCCTCTGTCTATAGTGGCCTTGTACCCTGCTTGAAATGGTATGAAACTGCACTTGAATTTGGTGGCCTTGCACCCTATTTGAAATGGAATTTCAAGGAATAGCCGTGAGCCAACTGCCAGCCCACCAGCCGTGAGTGAGTGAGCTGCCAGCACAACAGGCTTGAGTGACTGAGCCGCCAGCCCAAGAATCCATTCGGCCCACAATGTCCATACTAGTCTTCTGGAAACCAGTCCCTTCAGCCCACAACACCCATACTAGCACTCCAGAAGGCCCCTCCCACCCATTGACCACCAATATTGGAATTGGTGGAGAGGTGGACACACACACACACACACACACACACATATAAATGCTTATTTGTAAGTATCTGAATATATATATATAAAGACACAGAATTTTTTTTCTCACGTTTAATATATTGTTTACGTGTACTATGTTCTGTTGTGCTGAATATGCACAGGTAAGAATTTCATTGTTCAATCTGGGACATATGACAATAAACAATGACTCTTGGTGTGCCCATTAGCCTGATATCTTAACTCATGTAGTAGATGAACTAATGGCAGAGTAAAAAGTAAACAGGGATGCTCTGATTGCCTTACAGAGATAAGCTTGCAAATGGATCAAAGTCCACAAGCAGCCAGACAAGCCTCCATTCATATGGAAGCAAAAAGCCATGGAATTAAGCCACAAGGGTCTCAAGTCGACTATATTGTCATATATACAATTACGATGAGGTACAGATGCAGTAAAATATCTTGCTTGCTGCTGTATCACAGGCACATAATTCAGCTAAATACAAATAAAAAATGTAAAATACACTGAAATCTTGTTTCTTTCTTTCTATCTATCTATCTATCTATCTATCTATCTATCTATCTATCTATCTATCTATCTATCTATCTATCTATCTATCTATCTATCTATCTATCTGTCTGTCTGTCTGTCTGTCTGTCTGTCTGTCTGTCTGTCTATCTATCTATCTATCTATCTATCTATCCCGGGTGCTGGTGGGGCCAGGCATTGGTGGGGCGGGGCGCTGGTGGGGCCCCTTCCCCTCTGGTCTCCCTCGCTGGCTCCTGCCCCCCTCCCACTGATGCCCCCCTCTACCCCATGGCTCTTCCCCGATGTATAGGAGTCCACACCAAGAACTACTGATACAGTAGATGAGGTTGGAGGTGCAAGTGAACCTCACTTGAAAGGATTGTTGGGGTCCCTGGATGGAGTCGCGGGAGAAGGTACAGGGACAAAGGTATAGGTAGAGATGGGACGATGTGACCAGTGGTTGGATCCCGTCAGAGGTGGCAAAAATCTCAGAGGATTATGTGATGTATGTGACGGCTGATGTGGTGAAACTTGAATGCTATTGTGGAGGAAATGTGCTCCAGTTTGTGTGCATCCGTTAATTACAAGTTTCAATTTCGTCACTCAATTCTTCAATTTGCTATTTTCTAACCAAAGCTTTGGTACCTTTGTTACTTCAAACGTTTAATCTTTCAGACACTGTAAAAATAAAATCAACAATAGTCTCATTCTGCAACTGAAGAGCACATTATTTGCATGCTATTTGGGACAGTAATTCTAACTTTTGTGTGATTCATTATTTTTAGCGTCTGTAAAAAATGGTCTGAGACCTGTTATCCAAGAGTCTCAAATTAGAAAACAGAACAGTAAACCAGGCTGTCCAGAGGTGCCACCTGTATAAATGTCTGCAGGAATAAAACTGTACATTGTGCCATCTCATTTCCCATAAAAATATCACGTTTCACATAAAATGTGTGGAACATTTCTCAACTCCTCTTACCACTCCGATTCAGAGTTTTGGATATAAATACATTGTGGGATTAGACAGGTCCGTGTATGTTTATTCTGAACACAAAGGATGTTGTGCTCAGTGTAAACACACACAGACTAAGTAAAAGAGTGCAAACTAACACCAATCTTTACATATCCCACTGGACATTTCAGAGTCTCTTTCATTTAATGGGTAGAAATAAGATTTTTAAAAATCATTTTTGTGTAATCAGTCTTTCAGCTGAAATCTTAACCCAAATAATTTGCCCTCTCATGTAAAAGAATGTGAACTATTTTGAAGAGGACCCCAAGAATCATTCCTGTGGCCAGGTAAATATTGAATCCTCAAATAACATTATTAAATAAAGCAAAGTCTAGTCTATATCACTTCCTCCATATACTCACCTTCCACTCACTCATCAAATTGAATTCAGGAGAGATGCACAAAATACTATTTGATATTGATAGACACACATGGAGTATGGAATGAGCTGGCAGAGGAGGTGGTTGAGGCAGGGGCTATTGCAAAGTTAAAGAAGCGATTAGACAGGTACATGGATAGAGCAGGTTTAGAGGGCTGTGGGCCAAACGCAGTCAAATAGGTTTAGTGTAGCTGGGACATGTTGGTCGGTGTGGGCAAGTTGGGCCGAAGGGCCCGTTTCCGCACTGTATGACTCTTTGACTGTGACTATGTATGTTTCATATCTTATTTGAGGTTTGACAAAGCTTTAATGCATCTGGAGCTGAGGTCTTATTTATACACTAGGCAATTTAGCATTGCTTTGAACTTAATGTATTCAAGGGACATGCCACTCCTGTTTCATTAAGAATGGGTCCATCACAATTACTGCTTCATTTGAGATGGCATCAGAGTGTACCTACTTGGGAATCATATCTTAAAAGCCTCTTGAGACTGGTAATAAGTTCCATAAAAGGGAATTCCCACAAATAACAATTGTATCACAGATATCTGTTTTATTGATCTTTGAAGGTAAGAGAAATTGTACTTCAGAATATTATCTAAAGGTCATCTGGTTATAGATGATTTTTAGGTACAAATTTATTTTGTAGTAATGATGAATTTCCTCCTAAGACACAAGGCTAAGGACTTAATAAAAATGTTATGTATCTACCGTGTTCATTTTTTACGTGATCCATATGCACTTTGCCTTGCTTTGTTTCTCAGTTTTAACTCTAATGAACAAGTTTAAGATCATTGAGCATGAAATCAATGCAAAAGGTTCCTAAGGAGATTGACACAATACTCTACCTTGCAAGGGTATATTATTAGGTGTAATCGATTTAAAAGAACACACCTTCTTATCTAGGAGCATCTTGGTAAATCTCCTCTGCTCCCTCTCCAAAGCCTCCACACCCTTTCTGTAATAGAGCACCCAGAACTGCACTCGTTACTCCACGTGCGGCCTAACCAAAGTCCTTTCCACTGGTTCCACACATAGATTACCACTTATTCTGTCCCCAGCTACATTTCTGCCCTTGTTGTACTGATATAATCTCCTTCATCTTATCTGCCTGGGGTATGGCTGCCTCTTGCCCTCGTAGGAGTGAGTCCAAGGACTGTATTACTGCAGATAGATTGGAAACATGAAAAAACAGTTTGAGTGTACTCACCCACTTCGGGCTGGAATAAGGAGAAACAACTTTAGTCAAAGAGTTGTAAATGTTTGGAAAGTCCTAATCCAGTGGATAATAGCCATATTGCTGTTGAGAATATACGTACAAGACTGGGGTCAGCAGCGCTTTGGAAACTAAGTAAATGAATATGGGGCCCATAAGATCTTAAGGATCAATAATAAATTTAATTGATGGCAGACGTGACAGGGGCACAGTGGCACAAGAGGTGGCACAGTCACACGGCGGTAGAGTTGCTGCCTTACTGCGTCAGAGACACGGGTACAATCATGACTATGGGTGCTGTCTGTACATAGTTTGTTTGTTCTCCCTGTGAATGCGTGGGTTTTCTCCGGGAGCTCCGGTTTCCCCTCGCACTCCAAAGACGTACAGGTTTGTAGGTTAATTGGCTTTGGTGAAATTGTAAATTGTCCCTAAAGTGTAGGATAGTGTTAGTGCACGGGGTGATTGGTGGTCAGCGCGGACTCGGTGGGTCGAAGAGCCTGTTTCCGAGCTGTTTCTGTAATATCTAAAGTAAAGTGAAAGAAAGGGAGAGGCTGACTTCCTCCTGCTACTTCCTGCTACTTCTTCATTTCTTAAGTAAGTTATTTTTTAAATCAAAGTATTTATTTTAAAGATAAATTAATTTATCTTTACTGACCTGTTACCCTTTTATGACAAAGCTAATTCCATTAGTCACCTTTCTACAACCTTTTTCTTCCCAGAACATAGCCCTTGGCTACATTAGAGGAAGACTTCCTGCTGTTTGTGACGTTTAACTTTTCGCAAGGTTTTTTCATCAGAAAAAACAGTTTGAGTGTACTCACCCACTTCGGGCTGAAATAAGGAGAAACAACTTTAGTCAAAGAGTTGTAAATGTTTGGAAAGTCCTAATCCAGTGGATAATAGCCATATTGCTGTTGAGAATATACGTACAAGACTGGGGTCAGCAGCGCTTTGGAAACTAAGTAAATGAATATGGGGCCCATAAGATCTTAAGGATCAATAATCAATTTAATTGATGGCAGACATGACAGGGGCACAGTGGCACAAGAGGTGGCACAGTCACACGGTGGTAGAGTTGCTGCCTTACTGCGTCAGAGACACGGGTACAATCATGACTATGGGTGCTGTCTGTACATAGTTTGTTTGTTCTCCCTGTGAATGCGTGGGTTTTCTCCGGGAGCTCCGGTTTCCCCTCACACTCCAAAGACGTACAGGTTTGCAGGTTAATTGGCTTTGGTGAAATTGTAAATTGTCCCTAAAGTGTAGGATAGTGTTAGTGCACGGGGTGATTGGTGGTCAGCGCGGACTCGGTGGGGTGAAGAGCCCGTTTCTGAGCTGTTTCTGTAATATCTAAAGTAAAGTGAAAGAAAGGGAGAGGCTGACTTCCTCCTGCTACTTCCTGCTACTTCTTCATTTCTTAAGTAAATTATTTTTTAAATCAAAGTATTTATTTTAAAGATAAATTAATTTATCTTTACTGACCTGTTACCCTTTTATGACAAAGCTAATTCCATTAGTCACCTTTCTACAACCTTTTTCTTCCCAGAACATAGCCCTTGGCTACATTAGAGGAAGACTTCCTGCTGTTTGTGACGTTTAACTTTTCGCAAGGTTTTTTCCCTCTATTCATTCAGTGATCATCGACCATGTTTCTAAAAGTATAACCATGCCTTTCCAAATATTTAATTGCAACCAATTTGAATCCGCTTTTCGTAAATAATTTCTCTGCTTACAATGAATTTTTGAAGCATGCAAACACTGTCATATCTTAAACAGTCATTCTTGAATGTTCTATCCCTCTGAAAAATTGTGACGTGTTTGTGCACAAAGTCTCATTTTAAACTGGTGGCCTACCTGTGTTTGGCTGCTGATTAAGTCCCACAAAAGCAACCCTCATTCCAATGGTTACTGTTACTGTCATATGACTCAGTACCATCTTCCACCAAGACAAATAGTCATGCTTCTGTGGAGTTTGGTTTGCACATGGCCTCACATATACTACTAATGAGTGAATGCCAATGGCAGATAAAGCCAGCAATGGACATTTCCAGGTTCTATGAGTAAAGGTAAATTCACTTATTCATAAAGTACAAATTTTAATAAGCGGCCTCAGCCCGGAACATTTTTCTCCACCACTGAAACCATTCACTTGAGGTGAAGCATCGAGAAGGTGGCATCTACGGAGAGATTTCCACCATCAGGTAAGGCCTGTTTCTTGCTCCTACCATCAGGAAGCAGGTGCAGAAGTCTGAAATCCTCACCACCAGATTCAGAAGCAGCTAATTTCCTGCTACTATCAGGTTCTTGAACCAACCCATGCAACCCTAATCCTACCTTAACAACATAACACTGTGTGCCACCTATTACACTAACACGGACTTGTTTTTAACCATTGTGTTTTGCACCAAGGTCTTTTTTTCTTTAGAGAGACACTAAATGCTGGAGTAACTCAGCGGGCCAGGCAGCATCTCAGGAGAGAAGGAATGGGAGACGTTTTGGGACTCAATCAGCACCCAAACACAGGATTATGGGTGGGAGAGGTTCTCAACCCGAAACATCACCTATTCCTTCTCTCCAGAGATGCTGCCTGTCCTGCTGAGTTATTCCAGCATTTTGTGCCTATCTTGGGTTTAAACCAGCATATGTAGTTCCTTCATACGCATCGTGTTTTCTTTACACTGTCTGACAATATGTATGTGTAATCAGTGCTTCTTTTGTACACAAAAGCTGCTGGTAAACATAGTGTTCCTTGTTACTGGTGTCTGTGGTAGATCACCATCTTATAAGCTGCTTAAGCTGTTTAAGGGTCTGAATGTCTAATTTAATTAATATATTTTAGTTTTTAAACTTTAGTAAACTTTTGTAATCAAATTTATAATTTAATATTCTATTAATGTGAAAATCTAGTTTTCAATTTCTAGAGGTGTCGGTTTGCTGTACCACCACCAAAAAATGTATTATATTAAATACATGTATACCACATATAATATACTACATTATATTATATATACATAATAATACAAAATATTTTAATATTACAGATAGCGTATGTGATTTATGCATATGTTATGTATAATTATAACACGATTTATGCTTTTGTGTACAGTCTGTCTTTATGCCTGTGATACTGCTACAAGCAAGATTTTCATTGTACATGAATCTAACTATATGCGTGCAAACAACTATAAACTAGAATTGAAGAAAGATCTATTAATTGTTTTAGATAAGGATCAATAGTGCTGTTGGAATGTCAGATATAACAATGGAGAGACTGGCTTAGATATGCTATTTCTTAAATTCCTTATTTTCTTGTTTGCAAAAATTCACAACAAATGAATATAGATTTACTCAAAAATCTCAATGGCCCAGACATAATCTGTAGAATGAAAAGGACAGTCATCGTTTCCGTTTGGGAGCCTTCATATGGACTGTTGGGGTGATTGTCTGGCTTGCTGAATTTTTCAAACGTTTAAATTGCTCAACAATTGATGGACCTGAACACTCAAAAATGAAAATAAATGAAAATGTGATTATATCACCTCCCTTCAACTATTTTGTGTTTCAGCATGAGAGGGATTATAACATTAGAGACATTCATCTTGCAGTGATGTGTTAATGAAGAATTGCAGACATCAAGCTGATAGTAAAAAATATATTTATTTAACAATGAGGTAAACAAGCACTGCCAATCAAACTGCTGAGGTAAAAGCTTTATCACACTTCAGGCTATCATAAAATGTGGAGCCACCAACAGAAAAAAAGTAATGCCCAAGAGGAAAAGACACACATATTAACATACAGACATTTATAAAGGACTCTAGATGTCACACCAAATGTTGAGTGGCCAACAACTAAAATAAACTAAAACTTAAACGGTTACTTAAACACTACATAAATAATTCTCAACGTCCGAGGGTTAACTGGAGTCATTGAAGTCAGCGAAACAATCTGCCCCTTCTTGAAATGGTGTTTGTGCACGGCCCTCTCCGTAAACAAAAGGCAAAGGTGAATTTCTAGCAGGCTGCTGCTCTGTAAACGTCAGTGGTGATGGTGAGTGTCTCTAGAAGGAAATTAAGAAGTACAAGTGAAAATTTTCTCACGGATCATAAAATTGCGGGACCTTTCATTAAAGTCCCTTTTATACATTTGAGTTATTTTCTTGAATCTCATTAAGATAACTCATGACTAAGTTGTTGTCCATATGCGGATGCAAATCTTTATTTTTTAAATTCAATCCCACAAAACACAATTGTTTACCTGTTCAGCACGGAATGGTGTATGTGCTCCCATTGCACGCGGCAATCCATATGTCCTATCTGTATACTGTATACAATGAGGTGGGACGTCCTCGATGGACACATGTTCCATTGGCGATATTGAGAACACCTTTTTGACTCGCCTTCTGTCCCCTCTGTCCAGCTTCCAGGTTTACCGTTCGCAGGAGTTCCCACGGTAACCGCATGAGTTATTACGGATAGCAAACGGATGTCGCACTGGCCACTACGTTCATAAAATGTTGCAATGATCAACCACAAGTGTACAAGTCACTCTTGGAGAAATTCAAGCTTGCTTGAATTTTATCCCGAGTCACCAAGTTACACGATTACCTGCCGTTAGCGCCACGGTGGTCCACGAATGCCGTACTGTTATCACACGAGGTTCCCACGATGTTAAACTCTCGTTACCTCTTGCGTCAAGTCGCCCCGTGAGAAAGGGGTTTAAATATGCATACTATTCAGTACCCCTTCATAAGGATTCGGATATACCACAATTTACCTGGATGGGGTAACCATGGCAGGCATTGCCATTTTTCATTCACTGCACATCTCGCATATGTATGCGACTAGACTTGGCTAATACGAGCTGAAGCTCCCCAGAATCAAATCAGCCCTGACACTTTAAGGAACATTAAGTCATGGCATGTTTATATTTTCACGACAGACTATCCCTGGATGTAGCTATCAGCTGCATTAGCTACTAACTTATTTAGCCTGGGCTCTGTCATATATCCAGATATCTACGTTGACCCCATCCACAACATTGTCTATCTGGAATTCATTAATACTATCAGTTATGGCACATCAACCACCTATCGTCTACGTGATAGAGTATTGGGATCAGTAGCAGCTTTTTCTAGCTACTGAACATTGTACCTTTCCAGTGAGCTAGATACTAGTGTTCAACTATATTCCATACCTAGAATATGGTGGCAAATGGGCTAATCTGGAGTTATCATCACTTAGACACTGGGCATTAACCTAGTTAGTAATATTGAGTATGTTCTATTGAGTATATTCATCGGACTGGCTGTCAGCCCACAAATGGACCTGACCTCGGGGTTTTTCATAGGAAGAGAACTTAACATTCTGATGCCTTCCCCACAGTGGAGATTGATTCTGCTGTGTGTGTCAAACTCTATACATGTGTTGTGTCCATTTTTTCTTGTTTGTTAACCTTTTCCTATGGTATGCAAACATCCAAAGTTGTTTTTAAGTGGCCAGTGTCATTATGGAATTTGTTTGTAAATGCAATTGTGTAGCAGCCTCAAGCTCTTCAGAGAAGGAAATATTGTATTTGTATGCTTCCACCTTTTTTTCTTGAGTAACATTCTTGTATGTCCTGGTATAGATACTGAGCTTTACTAGCACTTGGTGGCAATGCGAGTTGACTTTAAACGTGCTATATAATAAAATTACTTACCATTAATGAAGCATATTGCTCAGTAGTGCACCGGTTTGCATGTTCGTTAATAAATTACCAACATCACAGTGGTGACATATACCAAACCACTTGGGCGGAATAAAATCGATATTATGTGACAATTTATTTAACAATTGGTAACCGTATGTCATCAAACATGTTTGACCATCAGTAACTCACCTATCAGGTGAGCTAAATACTGTAAACGAACATTTAAACCAAAATATTTGCTGAGATTACAAAGCAATATGGTCACCAGATATCGACTTCCTTATATTCCAATTAAATCGCCACGTACCAATGTATGTCGCATGAAACCAAACTCAGGGCAGCGGCTATGGATACATTCCCACGTATTGAGTGGGGGGGGGAGGGGGGGGGGGGGGGGGGGGGGGGGGGGGGGGGGGGGGGGGGGGGGAATCTAATCTCTATGATCTCCCCTTCTTCTACCTCATCAATAGGTACTTGGGCCTCATCAGTCGGGTACTGGGTAAAATACAGTGGACTGAACCCACAGTCATGGTTCCCAGTGGTCCTCGACATGGCCATTAAAAGACCACTGCTGGGCCTGGATTGCAGAATTGGGAAGACCACTGCTGGGCCTGGATCAGACAGCACTATCAACATGATGACAGCATTCCGTCGCATGTCCACTAGGGAACATACCGGACGAACATCAAGAAGTGGGAAGAAACTGCTCAAACACAGGAACTACACATTCAACTGCAACAAAAACCTGTACTAGAGTTCTGGCAGGACTTCACCACAATAAAGGATTCAGCCAGAAGTGCTGTGTCAGCCTACTTAACTCGGACACCAGGACCACAGGCCATAGGGTACCTCCCGCTGGTGATCAAATTCAGGAGAGGTTAATCCCCCAGACCCAGGTACACCCAAATGTGGGATGTCAGTGTGGACCTGACGTACCTTAGGGGGTGGACACCAGCCAGGTCCCTCAACCTGGAACTGCCTACCCTGAAGGGACATGCTGATGGCCTTGTCTCAGCACAAAGAGTCCAGTTCCTCCATCCACTACGATTGGACAATATGGCCCACTACACCACGTTACATTACTATTAGGGACTGGGCAAACAGAGCAGACCAGGAACATCAGCTCTAATCATGGAATTCTGGGCATACCCACCTGAACCACGGTTATGTGTCATGACCCACTTATTGAACTACATCGACACAATAAGTAATCCTCGAGGGAGAGAAAAAGCCTTATGGGTCAGCCACAAGAAACGTTATGGTCAGGTGACGAGCCAACTATCTCAAGTGGCTCAAGCAGGCACTGGGAGTTGCTGGAGTACATATTAACGTGTATAAATCTTACTCCACCAGGACAGCATCCACATCAGTGACTAAGCGGATGGGCGTGCCAATGGACCAATCCTGGCTACAGCCGGGTGGTCTAGGGAGTATACGTTCCAAACTTTTATAACAAACCACTGACAGAACCTGTATCGTTTGCAGAAAAAGAATCTGCAAAAAATATATAATTTAAGCCCGGGGGAGCATTTGGTCTTGTTGTTGTTAATAACACCATTATTGTTTTTACAAACAGATTCATGGTTGATTACGATAACATACTTCCTCCCTCGAATGACTTCGGCAGCGAGTGAAGTATGAACTGTTACACGGTTTGAAATCACAGAGCTTTAAAATCTTCACGTAGTCACTCACGTGACTCTGAAGTAAAATAGTAAGATTAAACGAGCTTACCAGTTTGAAGTTTGATCTGTATTTTATGAGGAGTTACGATGAGGGATTACGTGCCCTCCGTTCCCACCCTCAATAATATGGGTCAAACTGATAACTAAGGTCTGCTTTTCTTTACTATGTTTATTTCAATAACTGTGTCTTTCTGTGATTCCACACCGCTGCTTTGAAGTATGTCGCGCATGCGTGCTGAGCGGGCTCTACACGTAATCCCTCATCGTAACTCCTCATAAAATACAGATCAAACTTCAAACTGGTAAGTTCTCGTTTAATCTTACTATTTTATTTCCTGGCACAAAATCCATTTGCACTGATAGAATGAGGACATCCTGTACAAAAGTGATGGGGTGTGGTCCATAATGCATTCTGCTGGATATTGTCAATAGGCTCAATCCTATCATTACAGACACTCATAGTTCTGTGGGGTTTGGTTTACACCTTGCCTCATCACGTTCCACTGATGTGTGACAGCAGAGAGTTAAGTCAGAGACTGCTTTGATGATTCTGCAATGCATGTTTCTAGCCCAGCATTGTTGTTCCTCTGCACTACAACTCAATGAATACAATATTTTTGGACTGGGAGTAAAGGACAACTGAAGACCTGGCAGAGGTCTCAGCGCAATGTTCAGTCTTGTGCAAACATTTGGACGAATTTTGCAGACATCCTGCATGTGTCTCTGCTGGACATTGTGAAGAATTCTTCATCCAATTACAGATTCATGCACCTACTGTTTATGTGTCTCAATTTTACCTTTACTATTTGCTCACTTTTAAATTTCCTTTATAAATGTTTTCTGGCATTTCCCCAACAAAATTCCATTTCACTTTATTCCATTCCGTTTCCTGCGGCTAAATTCAGTGAACCTTGATGGAATGAGAACATTTTGTACAAATGCGATGGAACGGGAACGGTCGCACATTCCACTGGCTATTGTTATATCACTCATACCTATCATCTACTAACAGGTTCACCAAGTTCTGTGGGGTTTGGTTTACACCTGATGCCACATATGCCACTGATGTGTGAGAGTAGATGGTAAAGGCAGGGACTGTTGTAATGATTCTGCCATTGAAGTTCCCAGGTCCTGCAGAGTCTGCTCATTGGATATGAAGGGTCAGTGAATAAAATGTTTTTGGACAGGCAAGATGCCAAAGTCTGGCAGTTATTTAGTTTTAGATAAAGGCCCTTCAGCTCACCGAGTCCGCACCGACCAGCGATCCCCACATATTCATGCTAATCCGAAGCAATTTTACACTTATACCAAGCCAATTTACCTACTTTTCTACATACCGCGCTTGAGAGCTACCAAACAGAGACACAGATCCAGGCCACACTTTATTCTAAGTGGCCTCATCAGTGGCAACATTGGTGAAAGCTTAAAACATATGTGAGTGGGGAACCGTAAGATTTTATATTTGCCTTGGTGTGAACCCACAACATAAGGGTCGGAAGTTTGAAAACTGTTCCCGGCCAAAGACAAATCATATCCAGCAGGTTCAGTATTGTGAGGGAACTTTTCACCACCTGCCCTGACAAATTGTGCCTTCCCAGAGACAAAGCCTAGAATGAGCCTCATGTGTATTCAACATGGTTATGGTTTATTCAGAACAGCTCCATCACAGAGGACTCTGTCATTTACGGACTGTTCCCAGGGACACATTCAGAGACTGACATCGAGTGCTGCTGGAAGGTCATCAACTCGGTGAAAGACGCTCTTTGGTCTGCCCGAGTGTTGTTGACCACCCAGCGGAGCGAGTTGTCCGTGGGGAATGTTGGCGACTGGCCCGCTGCAGACGGCAGGAGTACGTGCTGAGGGACGCACTGAAGCTCGATGCAGCCAACGCCAATGAGGACCACAGTCTAGGTTCCTTCCGCAACTGGAATGGGGGGCAGTGTGTGGTGGAGACGCCCCTCAAAATAACTGAAGGGATTCCACTCCAGTGGGCCACATGAGTGGCAAGGGTGGAGAATAAAACTGTGATTTGGGGAAACTGTATTGTATGTATGTATAGCCTCCAAGAATGTCGGATGGAGTTTTGTAAGGATCATGTGTTGTATATATTTATTTCTCGAATAAAGTCTATTTTAAATTTTTGTTTTTAAAAGGTTACATTTTCCCTACACCTCTTTCTCAATCTGTAATCACCTCCAGACATACTGGAGTTCAATGTTGTTGATGCACTTGGTTCAGGTGTCTACACCAAAGACTATTTTACAGATGTCACCCTCACCCAGCTACAAAGCACTTTACTTACCAGGCTATTATATTCATCACCATTACATTTACACACGACCATGTCCCAAGCTTCAGAGGCATCAGTTAAGATGAATACATTGAATAAAATTACCACTATAATTCCAGTTTGTGGTTTTGAAGCAATATCCAGTCATTGATTCAGATATGGATAAATAGTGCTGATATTAAAATTAGTGCTGATGGCTTAATGGAGAGGTTGGCTTAATTGTTTAATTCCTTACATTTTAAGTTCAGCTCTCACTTCTCCTCCCCAGATGGAATAAGGGTGGCATTCCATGGTCCTCACCTTACATCCCACCAGCCTCCGCGTCCAACACATCATCCTCCAACATTCACCTATTGCAAACAGTGTTCCCGAAGTGGCCTCCTATACACCAGCAAGGCCCATTCCCATTCTGAACTTTCTGTCCTGAGCCTCCTCTCTGCCAGCTTTCCTCCACATAGGAAGGAGATGAGGAATTTCTTTAGTCAGAGGGTGATGAATCTGTGGAATTCTTTACCACAGGCTGTGGATGCCAAGTCAGTGGTTATATTTAAGGCAGAGATAGATAGATTCTTGATTAGTATGGGTGTCAGAGGTTATGGAGAGAAGGCAGGAGAATGGGGTTAGGAAGGAGAGATAGATCAGTCATAATTAAATGGCGGAGTAGACTTGATGGCCAAATTCTACTCCTATCATTTATGATCTTATGATCTTATGAAATTAAGTAAACGTAGATTGAATGAGAACACATTGTGCAAAAGTTACTTCAGGGTGTGGTCACTCATTCCGCTCGCTGTCGGGATCAAACCTGGGCCCCAGTGCTGCAAACACTGTAGGGCAACAACTCTACAGCTGAGCCACCTTTCCGCCCCAGTTATCTAGGTACAATGTTTGGACCTATGTGGAAAATGTAAAAATTCTTCTGTGGCATCTAGCATGTATTGCTGCTGGACTTTGTGATGAATACTTCATCCATGGGCGGAATGTTGACCTGCAAATATCATCAAATGCATGAGTCCAAGAAACCATGCAGCTCATCACTGAAACCTTGCCATATTAAAGAGAATGACAGATATCACAACCTTGCCCGATCTGTGCTCCATTACACTGCTCAGCCACTGACAGAAAGGCCAGGAGATGCAGGAGGAATGTTAGTGACGGAGAGTGATGTCTTTCATGACCCCGTGCTTCAGCGCAGCCAAACAAAGACACAGGTCCAGGTCACACCTTATTCTGAGTGACCTCATCAATGGCAACATTGGTGAAAGCCTAAAACATTTGTGTGTCGGGAACTGTAAGATTTTATACTTACCTTCCCTAGAGCCTTGGTGGGAACCCACAACATAAAAGAGTTGGAAGTTTGAATACTGTTCACAGCCAAAAACAAATGATGCCCAGCAGCTTGAGTAACATCACCTATTGCGTTCTTAGACTTGTGGGTTTGATGGCAGGTGATCGCAGCTGAAAAATAAACCCCTTAGAAGTAAAACTATCTGAGAGTAGACGATAGGACTGAGTCAGTTGAGAACAGCGAGCGGAATGAGTGACTACACCCTGAAGTCACCTTTGTAAAACGTGTTCTCATTCAATCTACATTTACTTAATTTGATTACAGTTTTCTTCCCTTTTTTGCATGGGACTGAAGACAGGAACTGAGGACCCTTCCCAGTTGCCCTTTCCTGCCTGTCCAAACATATCTTATTAACAGGCCCCTGAATTTCAGATGAGCAGAATCAGGAGGATTGCAGAATCAACGCACCATTCCCTGTATTTAACGTCTGTTCGCACTCATAAGGGGTATGTGCACGGTCAGGTGTAAACTAAAACCCACTGATGAGCAGGTACCTGTAAACTGATAACAGGACTGAATAGCATAATAATAGCCAGTGGAATGAGCGACCTTCCCTTCTGACACATTTGTACAAAATGTTCTCATTCCCTCAAGGTTAAGTTAATTGCAGGATATAAACTAGAAACTTTGGCAACCATGGCAAGCATTGCCATTTTTCATTCACTGCACATCTCGCATATGTATGTGACTAGACTTGGCTAATATGAGCTGAAGCTCCCCAGAATCAAATCAGCCCTGACACTTTAAGGAACATTAAGTCATGGCATGTCTATATTTACACGACAGACTATCCTTGGATTTAGCTATCAGCAGCATTAGCTACTAACTTATTTAGCCTGGGCTCTGTCATATATCCAGATATCTACGTTGACCCCATCCACAACATTGTCTATCTGGAATTCATTAATACTATCAGTTATGGAACATCAACCACCTATCGTCTACGTGATAGAGTATTGGGATCAGTAGCAGCTTTCTCTAGCTACTGAACATTGTACCTTTCCAGTGAGCTAGATACTAGTGTTCAACTATATTCCATACCTAGAATATGGTGGCAAATGGGCTAATCTGGAGTTATCATCACTTAGACACTGGTCATTAACCTAGTTAGTAATATTGAGTATGCTCTATTGAGTATATTCATCGGACTGGCTGTAAGCCCACAAATGGACCTGACCTCGGGGTTTTTCATAGGAAGAGAACTTAACATTCTGATGCCTTCCCCACAGTGGAGATTGATTCTGCTGTGTGTGTCAAACTCTATACATGTGTTGTGTCCATTTTTTCTTGTTTGTTAACCTTTTTCTATGGTATGCAAACATCCAAAGTTGTTTTTAAGTGGCCAGTGTCATTATGGAATTTGTTTGTAAATGCAATTGTGTAGCAGCCTCAAGTGCTTCAGAGAAGGAAATATTGTATTTGTATGCTTCCACCTTTTTTTCTTGAGTAACATTCTTGTATGTCCTGGTATAGATACTGAGCTTTGCTAGCACTTGGTGGCAATGCGAGTTGACTTTAAACGTGCTATATAATAAAATTACTTACCATTAATGAAGCATATTGCTCAGTAGTGCACCGGTTTGCATGTTCGTTAATAAATTACCAACAACACAGTGGTGACATATACCAAACCACTTGGGCGGTATAAAATCGATATTATGTGACAATTTATTTAACAATTGGTAACCGTATGTCATCAAACATGTTTGACCATCAGTAACTCACCTATCAGGTGAGCTAAATACTGTAAACGAACATTTAAACCAAAATATTTGCTGAGATTACAAAGCAATATGGTCACCAGATATCGTCTTCCTTATATTCCAATTAAATCGCCACGTACCAATGTATGTCGCATGAAACCAAACTCAGGGCAGCGGCTATGGATACATTCCCACGTATTGAGTGGGGGGGGGAGGGAATCTAATCTCTATGATCTCCCCTTCTTCTACCTCATCAATAGGTACTTGGGCCTCATCAGCCGGGTACTGGGTAAAATACAGTGGACTGAACCCACAGTCATGGTTCCCAGTGGTCCTCGACATGGCCATTAAAAGACCACTGCTGGGCCTGGATTGCAGAATTGGGAAGACCACTGCTGGGCCTGGATCAGAGAGCACTATCAACATGATGACAGCATTCCGTCGCATGTCCACTAGGGAACATACCTGACGAACATCAAGAAGTGGGAAGAAACTGCTCAAACACAGGAACTACACATTCAACTACAACAAAAACCTGTACTAGAGTTCTGGCAGGACTTCACCACAATGAAAGAATTCAGCCAGAAGTGCTCTGTCAGCCTACTTAACTCGGACACCAGGACCACAGGCCATAGGGTACCTCCCGCCGGTGATCAAATTCAGGAGAGGTTAATCCCCCAGACCCAGGTACACCCAAATCTGGGATGTCAGTGTGGACCTGACGTACCTTAGGGGGTGGACACCAGCCAGGTCCCTCAACCTGGAACTGCCTACCCTGAAGGGACATGCTGATGGCCTTGTCTCAGCACATAGAGTCCAGTTCCTCCATCCACTACGATTGGACAATATGGTCCACTACACCACGTTACATTACTATTAGGGACTGGGCAAACAGAGAAGACCAGGAACATCAGGTCTAGTCATGGAATTCTGGGCATACCCACCTGAACCACGGTTATGTGTCATGACCCACTTATTGAACTACATCGACACAATAAGTAATCCTCGAGGGAGAGAAAAAGCCTTATGGGTCAGCCACAAGAAACGTTATGGTCAGGTGATGAGCCAACTATCTCAAGTGGCTCAAGCAGGCACTGGGAGTTGCTGGAGTACATATTAACGTGTATAAATCTTACTCAACCAGGACAGCATCCACATCAGTGACTAAGAGGATGGGCGTGCCAATGGATCAATCCCGGCTATAGCGGGGTGGTCTAGGGAGTATACGTTCCAAACTTTTATAACAAACCACTGACAGAACCTGTATTGTTTGCAGAAAAAGAATCTGCAAAAAATATATAGTTTAAGCCCGGGGGAGCATTTGGTCTTGTTGTTGTTAATAACACCATTATTGTTTTTACAAACAGATTCATGGTTGATTACGATAACATACTTCCTCCCTCGAACGACTTCGGCAGCGAGTGAAGTATGAACTGTTACACGGTTTGAAATCACAGAGCTTTAAAATCTTCACGTATTCACTCACGTGACTCCGAAGTAAAATAGTAAGATTAAACGAGCTTACCAGTTTGAAGTTTGATCTGTATTTTATGAGGAGATACGATGAGGGATTACGTGCCCTCCGCTCCCACCCTCAATAATATAGGTCAAACTGATAACTAAGGTCTCCTTTTCTTTACTATGTTTATTTCAATAACTGTCTTTCTGTGATTCCATACCGCTGCTTTGAAGTATGTCGCGCATGCGTGCTGAGCGGGCTCTACACGTAATCCCTCGTCGTAACTCCTCATAAAATACAGATCAAACTTCAAACTGGTAAGTTCTCGTTTAATCTTACTATTTTATTTCCTGACACAAAATCCATTTGCATTGATAGAATGAGGACATCCTGGACAAAAGTGATGGGGTGTGGTCCATAATGCGTTCTGCTGGATATTGTCAATAGGCTCAATCCTATCATTACAGACACTCATAGTTCTGTGGGGTTTGGTTTACACCTTGCCTCATCACGTTCCACTGATGTGTGACAGCAGAGAGTTAAGTCAGAGACTGCTTTGATGATTCTGCAATGCATGTTTCTAGCCCAGCATTGTTATTCCTCTGAACTACAACTCAATGAATACAATATTTTTGGACTGAGAGTAAAGGACAACTGAAGACCTGGCAGAGGTCTCAGCGCAATGTTCAGTCTTGTGCAAACATTTGGACGAATTTCGCAGACATCCTGCATGTGCCTCTGCTGGACATTGTGAAGAATTCTTCATCCAATTACAGATTCATGCACCTACTGTTTATGTGTCTCAATTTTACCTTTACTATTTGCTCACTTTTATATTTCCTTTATAAATGTTTTCTGGTATTTCCCCAACAAAATTCCATTTCACTTTATTCCATTCCGTTTCCTGCGGCTAAATTCAGTGAACCTTGATGGAATGGGAACATTTTGTACAAATGTGATGGAACGTGAACGGTTGCACATTCCACTGGCTATTGTTATATCACTCATACCTATCATCTACTAACAGGTTCACCAAGTTCTGTGGGGTTTGGTTTACACCTGATGCCACATATGCCACTGATGTGTGAGAGTAGATGGTAAAGGCAGGGACTGTTGTAATGATTCTGCCATTGAAGTTCCCAGGTCCTGCAGAGTCTGCTCATTGGATATGAAGGGTCAGTGAATAAAATGTTTTTGGACAGGCAAGATGCCAAAGTCTGGCAGTTATTTAGTTTTAGATAAAGGCCCTTCAGCTCACCGAGTCCGCACCGACCAGCGATCCCCACACATTCATGCTAATCCGAAGCAATTTTACACTTATACCAAGCCAATTTACCTACTTTTCTACATACCGCGCTTGAGAGCTACCAAACAGAGACACAGATCCAGGCCACACTTTATTCTAAGTGGCCTCATCAGTGGCAACATTGGTGAAAGCTTAAAATATATGTGAGTGGGGAACCGTAAGATTTTATATTTGCCTTGGTGTGAACCCACAACATAAGGGTCGGAAGTTTGAAAACTGTTCCCGGCCAAAGACAAATCATATCATATCCAGCAGGTGCCTTCCCAGAGACAAAGCCTAGAATGAGCCTCATGTGTATTCAACATGGTTATGGTTTATTTAGAACAGCTCCATCACAGAGGACTCTGTCATTTACGGACTGTTCCCAGGGACACATTCAGAGACTGACATCGAGTGCAGCTGGAAGGTCATCAACTCGGTGAAAGACGCTCTTTGGTCTGCCCGAGTGTTGTTGACCACCCAGCGGAGCGAGTTGTCCGTGGGGAATGTTGGCGACTGGCCCGCTGCAGACGGCAGGAGTACGTGCTGAGGGACGCACTGAAGCTCGATGCAGCCAACGCCAATGAGGACCACAGTCTAGGTTCCTTCCGCAACTGGAATGGGGGGCAGTGTGTGGTGGAGACGCCCCTCAAAATAACTGAAGGGATTCCACTCCAGTGGGCCACATGAGTGGCAAGGGTGGAGGATAAAACTGTGATTTGGGGAAACTGTATTGTATGTATGTATAGCCTCCAAGAATGTCGGATGGAGTTTTGTAAGGATCATGTGTTGTATATATTTATTTCTCGAATAAAGTCTATTTTAAATTTTTGTTTTTAAAAGGTTACATTTTCCCTACACCTCTTTCTCAATCTGTAATCACCTCCAGACATACTGGAGTTCAATGTTGTTGATGCACTTGGTTCAGGTGTCTACACCAAAGACTATTTTACAGATGTCACCCTCACCCAGCTACAATGCACTTTACTTACCAGGCTATTATATTCATCACCATTACATTTACACACGACCATGTCCCAAGCTTCAGAGGCATCAGTTAAGATGAATACATTGAATAAAATTACCACTATAATTCCAGTTTGTGGTTTTGAAGCAATATCCAGTCATTGATTCAGATATGGATAAATAGTGCTGGTATTCAAATTAGTGCTGATGGCTTAATGGAGAGGTTGGCTTAATTGTTTAATTCCTTACATTTTAAGTTCAGCTTTCACTTCTCCTCCCCAGATGGAATAAGGGTGGCATTCCATGGTCCTCACCTTACATCCCACCAGCCTCCGCGTCCAACACATCATCCTCCAACATTCACCTATTGCAAACAGTGTTCCCGAAGTGGCTTCCTATACACCAGCAAGGCCCATTCCCATTGTGAACTTTCTGTCCTGAGCCTCCTCTCTGCCAGCTTTCCTCCACATAGGAAGGAGATGAGGAATTTCTTTAGTCAGAGGGTGATGAATCTGTGGAATTCTTTACCACAGGCTGTGGATGCCAAGTCAGTGGTTATATTTAGGGCAGAGATAGATAGATTCTTGATTAGTGTGGGTGTCAGAGGTTATGGAGAGAAGGCAGGAGAATGGGGTTAGGAAGGAGAGATAGATCAGTCATATTTAAATGGCGGAGTAGACTTGAATGGCCAAATTCTACTCCTATCATTTATGATCTTATGACCTTATGAAATTAAGTAAACGTAGATTGAATGAGAACACATTGTGCAAAAGTTACTTCAGGGTGTGGTCACTCATTCCGCTCGCTGTCGGGATCAAACCTGGGCCCCAGTGCTGCAAACACTGTAGGGCAACAACTGTACAGCTGAGCCACCTTTCCGCCCCAGTTATCTAGGTACAATGTTTGGACCTATGTGGAAAATGTAAAAATTCTTCTGTGGCATCTAGCATGTATTGCTGCTGGACTTTGTGATGAATACTTCATCCATGGGCGGAATGTTGACCTGCAAATATCATCAAATGCATGAGTCCAAGAAACCATGCAGCTCATCACTGAAACCTTGCCATATTAAAGAGAATGACAGATATCACAACCTTGCCCGATCTGTGCTCCATTACACTGCTCAGCCACTGACAGAAAGGCCAGGAGATGCAGGAGGAATGTTAGTGACGGACAGTGATGTCTTTCATGACCCCGTGCTTCAGCGCAGCCAAACAAAGACACAGGTCCAGGTCACACCTTATTCTGAGTGGCCTCATCAATGGCAACATTGGTGAAAGCCTAAAACATTTGTGTGTCGGGAACTGTAAGATTTTATACTTACCTTCCCTAGAGCCTTGGTGGGAACCCACAACATAAAAGAGTTGGAAGTTTTAATACTGTTCACAGCCAAAAACAAATGATGCCCAGCAGCTTGAATAACATCACCTATTGCGTTCTTAGACTTGTGGGTTTGATGGCAGGTTGATCGCAGCTGAAAAATAAACCCCTTAGAAGTAAAACTATCTGGGAGTAGATGATAGGACTGAGTCAGTTGAGAACAGCGAGCGAAATGAGTGACTACACCCTGAAGTCACCTTTGTAAAACGTGTTCTCATTCAATCTAACAGGTGCACTATAATTGCTTCAAAAGCACAGGTTGGAATTATAGTGGTCATGTTATTCGATTTATAATCCAGTGGCTTTGTTGGTGAACACTGAATTTGTACATTTGTGAGTGGGGAACTGTAAGATATTCCATTTGCAGAATTTAGAGCCTTGGAGGGGGACACAACATAAGAATTGGAGGTTTAAGTATTGTTCACACTCAAAGTCAAATCTTGCCCAGCAGGTTCAGCAAGATAGGAGCATTATAATGAGGGTCGACAATAGTGCTGGAGAAATTCGGCGGGTGTGGCAGCATCTATGGAGCAAAGGAAATAGACAATGTTTCAGGCCGAAACCCTTCTTCAGACTGATGTGAGGATGGGGGAGGCGGGAATACATAAGGAAGAGGTGGAGCCAGTGGGCTGAGGGAGAGCTGAGCAGGGGACGAGAAAGTAAGGACTATCTGAAATTAGAGAAGTCAATGTTCATACCGCTGGGGTGCAAACTGCCCAAGTGAAATATGAGGTGCTGCTCCTCCAATTTACGGTGGTCCTCACTCTGGCCATGGAGGAGGCCCAGGACAGAAAGGTCGGATTCAGAATGGGAGGGGGAGTTGAAGTGCTGAGCCACCGGGAGATCAGGTTGGTTATTGCGAACCGAGCGGAGGTGTTCGGCGAAGCGATCGCCAAGCCTACACTTGGTCTCACTGATGTAGAGCAGCTGACATCTAGAGCAGCGGATGCAAGAGATCAGGTTGGAGGAGGTGCAGGTGATCCTCTGCCGCACCTGGATAGACAGTTTGGGTCCTTGAATGGAGTCAAGGGGGGAGGTAAAGCGACAAGTGTAGCATTTCTTGCGGTTGCAAGGGAAAGTTCCCGGAGAGGGGGTGGTTCCGGTGGGAAGGGACAAATTAACCAGGTAGTTATGGAGGGAGCAGTCTCAGCGGAAAGCAGACAGGGGAGGAGATGGGAAAATGTGGGAAGTGGTGGGATCATTTTGGAGGTGGCGAAATACCACTCCCTCCAGTTAAATGCATTCATTGCATTTGGTCCCCGTTTCTGGCCCAAAGACTATTTTACAGATTCAGCCCACAGCCGGCTACATAGAACTTTGGGCTTTAAGAGATTATGTTTATTCATCAACACATTTGCACCTGAACAACCCCACTGTCCAAGCTTCAGAGTCATTAGCTGTGGCCACTGGATTATGAACCGAATAACATGTACATTATAATTCCAGTCTGTCCTTTTGAAGCAAGAGCTAGTCATTAATTTAGTTAAATGACAGCGATGTCTTAATGGAGAGGCCGACTTTATTGCGTTTTGCTTAGAATCTTAAATAATTTTGTTCTTATTTTATTGAAATGTGTACTTTTTTTACCATGAATTTATCTTTAGATACTCAGCGAAACCAAACAGCATCTGTGGAGGGCAATGGATTGTGGAGGCTTCTGGTTGAGACTCTTAACCTGGATTGAAAGGTCCTTTCACCTCCACAGGTCTTGCCTGATCCGTTGATTTTCTCCAGTCATTCATTTTTTTGCTTCGGGTACATGCACATGCTGCTTGTGTGTCTTGAATTTATTTTTATTGTTTCCTCCCTTTTACGTGAAATTGCATTATAGATATTTCCTGCTATTTCCCCTACCACCACAGTTACCATACCATTTCCTGGGGCAGAATTCCGTGACCATTGATGGCATGAGAACATTTTGTACAAATGTGACAGAAAGGTACAGTCACATATTGCACAGGATATTGTGATATTACTCACACCTATCATCAACTAACAGGTTGACCTACTTTTGAGAGGTTTGGTGCATACCTGGCTTTCCACGCACCACTTCTGAGTGACAGCACATGTTAAAGACTGGGACTGTCATCGTGATTCTGCATTGGAGCTTTCTAAGTTCTGCAGATTCTACTCCTTGTATATTAATGGTCAGCAAATAAAACATTTTAGGTCAGGCACTGAAAAAGGACACGAGGGTGTCTTGATATGATGTTCCAACCTTCGGGAAAATTGGAGTAATCCTTCTGAAGCTTCAGGCATGAGATGCTGCTGATCTTTGTGAAGAATACTACATCCATGGACCGCCAAGACTCCAATAAACCATGTACCTTGCTGACGTCTTGCATATTAAAGAGAATGACAGCTATCCCAACCATGGCACACCTGAGCTCCGCCACACTGTTCAACTCCTTCTTGTTTCTCTGCTCCACCCATATAGCCTCACTGGTTGAAACATCAGTAAAGTCATCTCAGACCACTACCATAACATTCTTCCTAATCAATAAAGCTACAACCTCTCCTCGTTTACCCCCACTTCTACCTTTCCTGTAGCACCCGCACCCTGCAACCTAGAGCTGCTAGCCCTGTCCATCTGTAAGCCTTGTATCTGTAATGGCTATAACGTCCCAGACAAACAGATAGATACAAAAAGCTGGAGCAACTCAGCGGGACAGGCAGCATCTTTGGAGAGAAGGAATGGGTGACGTTTCGGGTCGAGACCCTTCTTCAGACCCACCCACACCCTGATTACATCCGCCTTACCCATCAAGCCTCTCACATTAAAATAAATGCAATTCAGTCCAACAGTCGTATCATGCTCCCTGCCGTGCTCCTGCCTTTTCTGTCCATTGAAATTTCTTTCATCACCTTCCATATCGACCTCCAGCCTCTCACATGCCTCAGTCCTGCATTGGATGCTGGCCTGCTGCCAATCTAGTTCAAACCTGCCTGTGTAGCACAAGCAAACCTGACTGCCTGGATGTTGGTTCCCCATCAGTTCAGGTGTAACCCATCTCTGTTGCACAGGGCATCTCTGCCCCAGATGAGGGCCCAATGGTCCAAAAACCTGAATCCCTGCCACCTGGACCAACTCCCCAGCCAAGCATTTATCTGTGCTATCTTCTGAATCCTACCCTCACCAGCATGTGACACCGGGAGTAATCCAGGGATCACTACCCACATAGGTTATTAGTGGACAAAATTAGGGCACATCGTATTGGGGGGTACAGTGCTGACATGGATAGAAAATTGGTTGGCAGACAGGAAACAAAGAATAGGGATTAACAGGTCCCTTTCAGAATTGCAGGCGGTGATTAGTGGGGTACCGCAAGGCTCATTGCTGGCACCGCAGCCATTTAAAATATACATCAATGATTAAGATGAAGAGATTCAAAGTAACATTAGCAAATAAACCGAATAACATGTCCATTATAATTCCAGGCTGTCCTTCAGAGGCAAGAACTAGTCATTAATTTAGTTAAATGACAGAGATGACTTAATGGAGAGGCCGACTTAATTGTGTTTTGCTTAGAATCTTAAATAATTTCCTTCTTATTTTATTTACATGTATACTTTTTTACCATGAATTTATCTTTACTCAGATACTCAGCGAACCAAACAGCATCTGTGGAGGGCAATGAATTGTGGTGGCTTCTGGTTGAGACTCTTCACCTGGTTTGAAAGGTCCTTTCACCTCCACAGATCTTGCCTGATCCGCTGATTTCCTCCAGCTATTCGTTTTTTTGCTTCGGGTTCATGCACATGCTGTTTGTGTGTCTTGAATTTACTTTCATAGTTTGCTCCCTTTTACGTGCAAGTTAATTGCATTATACAGTAGATATTTCCTGCTATTCCCCCTACCACCACAGTTACATAGAAACATAGAAAATATGTTTTCATATTTCTCTCCATACCCCCTGATCCCTTTAGCCACAAGGGCCACATCTAACTCCCTCTTAAATATAGCCAATGAACTGGCCACAACTACCTTCTGTGGCAGAGAATTCCACAGATTCACCACTCTCTGTGAAAAAAATGATTTTCTCATCTCGGTCCTAAAAGACTTCCCTCTTATTCTTAAACTGTGACCCCTAGTTCTGGACTTCCCCAACATCGGGAATAATCTTCCTGCATCTAGCCTGTCCAACCCCTTAAGAATTTTGTAAGTTTCTACAAGATCCCCCCTCAATCTTCTGAATTCCAGCGTGTACAAGCTGAGTCTATCCAGTCTTTCTTCATATGAAAGTCCTGCCATCCCAGAAATCAGTCTGGTGAACCTTCTCTGTACTTCCTCTATGGCAAGAATGTTTTTCCATACCATTTCCTGAGGCAAAAATTCCAGGTGGAACGAGAACATTTTGTACAAATGTGACAGAAGGGTACAGTCACATATTGCACAGGATATTGTGATATTACTCACACCTATCATCAACTAACAGGTTGACCAACTTCTGAGGGTTTGGTGCATACCTGGCCTCTCACGCACCACTTGTGAGTGGCAGCACATGTTAAAGACTGGGACTGTCATATTCCTGTACCTTAGGCATACTAGGTAATAATGTACTATATCTTACATATTAACAGATACCCTTTGATGGGATTTGTATACACCTGACCTCACAAATGCCACTCTCCCACGAGTGCAGAAAAACAGGCAAAAATATCCAGTGAGAAAAAGCATGAAAGTTTGTGCATGAGTGTCGGCAATCATAATCTGAGAACTACATTCATGTAGTCAGTACCAACTGTACTGGCTATACAGACATAAACAAATTCCTGGCCTCAAGGCTTGAAAAAGCAAAGTTATGAACATTTGAAAATGTTATGATTGAAAGTTTTCTTCTCAAATAATTGTTAGGTGATGTTAGATGACAGGACTTCATGCAGTCCTGTCCAGTCCGTCTACATTCCATGCAATTTTCTGAGTGGCTCCTAAGAGAATCATGCAACCTGTTGTCAGTTTGTCGTTGTTTCATAATAGAAATTTAGTGGTACTTTAACGTAATTCAGAAGAGAATAACGAACGCAGCCGAGACCATCACACAAGCCAATCTACCTGACATAGACTTCATCTACCTCTTTGGAGACCTATCTTTAACCAGATTTCACTGCAACATATCTTGCACTAAACATTATTCCCTTTACCCTGTGTCTGTACACTGTGGGCAGCTTGGTAGTAATCATGTAAAGTATTTCTGCTGACTGGATAGCAAGCAACAAATAGCTTTTCATTGTGCCTCAGTACACATGGCATTAATAAACTAAACTAAACTCAACTAAAAACAGCAAAGGTTGTGCAAATCTCAAAACTCCCCCAAAAATCTGTTGATTCCCTGCACTATTTTTTTTAGTCCACCTGCTCAAAATTTAGAGGAATGGAATTAATGATATTGAATTGATATTTTGTTTCCTTTTCAGTAACTTTGGAAAATTGTGAAGCTCATTTAGAACGAAAATGGGTTGGGAACATTTATGTCTAATCCCATCTTTCATTGCAATGGAAACAGACATTCTCCAGTGTATGCGGTTTTCCTTTGTGTTGCTGCCAATGGAAGCTATTACAAGAATTTAGACACATAAAGAACATCCAATATTCAAGGTGGTAACTTTCACTTAAAATAGCAGCCTAGTCACAACAATATCATGTTTCATACCTTGTTATACAAACCAGTTCTTAAAGGTACTTTTTATATGCTGTATACCAACTCACAGTTTGTTTTCTAAAACATAAAATAAACCAAATTAAATTATTTATATATATAAAAAGTTGTAGTTAACTATTTACAATAATATACAATTGTAAATTCAACCATTTATGAATTCAGTCGATCTCTTGGAGTCTTCATTCTCAACCTCTTCATTGCAATCTGAACTTGACATTTAGTTTAGTTTAGTTTACTTTAGTTTAGAGCTCTAATGCGGAAACAGACCCTTCGACCCACTGAGTCCGCGCCAACCAGCGATCCCCATACACTATGGTACACACACTAGGACAATTTACAATTACGCCAAGCGAATAAACCTACAAACCTGCAAGTCTTTGGAGTGTGGGAGGAAAGTGGAGAATCCAGAGAAAACCCTCGCAGGTCACAGGGAGAACGTACAAACTCCATACAGACAAGCACCTGTAGTCATATTTTTTCTGTGTCCACCCCAGGCACATATAATTCTGTGCATCATAGTCCCATGTATAAGTGTTATGCTGTATTACCATAGTCAAAGAGTCATACAGCATGGATCAACTTGTCCCTTGCCTTCCAAAATGCCCCATTAACGGTAGTCCCATCTTCCCGCATTTGGTCCATATCCCTCGCAACCTTTTCTATCCATGTACCTGCCCAAATGTCTTTTAAATGTTGTTATGGTACTTGCCACAACTACCTCATCTGGCAGATTGTTCCATACAACCACCCTGTTTGAAAAAGTTCCCCTCTCACCTTAAACCTATGTCGCCTCGTTTTTGATTCCCTTATTCTGGGTAAAAGAGTTTGGGCATTCACCCTATCTATTCTCTTCACAACTTTATAGACTTCTAAAACATCGCCCTTCATCCTCCTGCGCTGCAAGGAATAAAGTCCTATCTAATCTGCCCAACCTTTCCAAATATCTCAGACCCTCAGATCCTGACAATACCCTTGTAAATCTTCTCTTCACTTATTTCAGCTAATGATTTCCTTCCTATAGCAGGTTGACCAAAATTGAACATCCTTTTAAAATGTTCAATTTCCTTAGCCTTGACAGTTTTAGTGGCTCAAGTTCCAGATTTCTAGTACCCTTTGTGTCAGAATTATTCCTGCCATTGCCAACTGTAACATGACGTGCAAACTCTTGTAATCAATGCCTTGACTAATGAAAGCAAGTATGGCAAATAGCTTTACCTCCACCCTGCCCGTTGTGTAACCTCTTTCAGTTCCCTGTTTCATGTTCCCCTGCTTTTGCTGTCCTTGTCCTTCTAGCTGGTAAAGATTATAGGTTTAGACAGTGCTTCATGGGTTGCTACAGTACAACCTGTAAATGATCCAACCTACTTCTATTATGCATTGGTGATGGAGTGAATGAACAGTTGTGCACAATGTGCCAATCAATCGGGCAGCAATTACCCAAGTTGTTTGTGAAATATTATGTCCCCTGCGCAAAGCCGCATTGATTCCTCCTTATGTCCCAGTCTTTCCAGGTGTACATAAATCCTGTCCCACAGAATCTTCTATAAACAACTTCCATATCACTGAAGCATGATTCACAGATCTGTACTTTCAAAGCTTATCTCTACTCCTTTTTGGTCAAAGGGATGACATTAGCAATCCATAAATCTTCTGTCACCTCAAATGTGCCTAACAAATAAGTAAAAATGTCTGTCAGAGCTCCAGTAATCCCCTTCCTTACTTTCCATCTTGTCCTGAGATAAATCCTGTCAAAGGGATTTTCACACTATAAAATAGTAAGATTAAACGAGAACTTACCAGTTTGAAGTTTGATCTGTATTTTATGAGGAGGAACGTTGAGGGAATACGTGAAGAACCCGCTTCCAACGCATGCGTGTCATTCTTCAAAGCAGCGGTGTGAGGTCACAGGAACCTATAATGACCTAACATAGTAAGATTATCAAAGAGATACCAGTTTTCGATATGATCATAGGAGGGTGGGAGCGGAGGGCACGTATTCCCTCAACGTTCCTCCTCATAAAATACAGATCAAACTTCAAACTGGTAAGTTCTCGTTTAATCTTACTATTTTACTTCGGAGTCACGTGAGTGGCTACGTGAAGATTTCAAAGCTCTGTGACCTCATGCCGTGGAACAAGTCCATGCTTCACAACTGCCTTGGGTATTGGGGAGAGAGTAATTTTAAAACACACTTATACAAAGAGTTGTGTGGTATAACGAAAAATATAAATTTTTTAATTTTTTTTTTTTTTTTTTTAATTGAAAATCATAGCCCTGTAACCTTTCGGGCAAATTATATTGTTGAACGTAAAATGGTTTCCCAGCACGATGATGGCTCCAAAAACTGGTTTATTATAAAACCTTTGGAAAGTCCTTTCGGATGACCATCCTGCCATTCTGAGGATTTGGTCTGTGGGTACCTCTAGAATTTTTGCTGCGGATGTTGCTGCAGCCCTGGTGAAATGAGAGTTAAAAAACATTAGTGTCCATTCCTGCCATCTTCAGGACATATTCGAGCCACCTTGATATAGTTTGGGTTGTGACCCTTTTGTGCGGTTTCTTGTAAGAGATTAACAACGCCATTCCTTGACCTTGAATGCTCTTAGTATATTCTATGTATAGTTGGATGTGTCTTGCTATACACAGTCATTCGTCATATGGATATACCATAAATTCAAACACTTGACCCGATGAACCTGGTCTGTTATGTTTTATTAAATCCTGTATGACAAACACCAGTTTCTCGGGTGAGATGATCAGGGAGTCCAGGCTCAGTTTGCTTAATGGCTGGACTCGTTGTGCGGTAACTAACGCCATGAGAATAACCATCTTCATGGTCAGTTCCTGAAGTGACAATGCTGTTATGGGCGACCAGCTCCTCAGCATGTTTAGAACGACACCCACCTCCCAGATTTAGGAGTACCTGGTTTTAGGGGGATTTGCATTGAATATGCCCCTCATAAGTTTGTTACCAGGGGGTGTGTTCCCACCGTGTGCCGCTCCGTTCCTTGTGATAGGTAATTGGAGAGTGCACTTCTGGCACTATTGATGGCACTGTAGCTCCATCGATTATCATAATGGAGGCTTGTTAAAATTCCAATACGGCCGGAATGTTCTTGGCCTTTTGGTCGAGGTTGTTGTCCAAGCAGTATATACCCCATTTCTTGATGTGTCCAAGATACTGCTTCCGTGTTGACAGTCTTTGTGCAGATGAGATGAGGTTCATCGTCCTGTCTGACAGCCCCATGCCGTGTGGTGGGTCTTTCAGACTCTACAAATCAACAAATCCATAGTCTTATGGCATGGATGACTGCCCCCAGTCACTGGATGAATTAATAAATTTGGCTATGTTCATAAGGGAACATGGTTCTAACACCATCCCCTGTATGACCGAATACCACGGTTGAGTAGGCCAGTTGGGTACTATGAGAATCCCAGATGCCGAGTCTTGTTGAATTTTTTCCCCCCAGTACCCGATTGATGAGGCAGAACGGGGGAAATACATCACCCTATGGCTTTGTTTACGTAAAAATGCCAGGCTGGTTTTAGAATTTTAGTAAATAATATTGGGGCTGATGTTTGCCCCATTGGTAAGCTCTATATTGCCAAAGTTCCCCCCCCATCCAGTTATATTTCAAATACTGTCTGTGATCCCCTCTGATGGGTACTGTATAGTATGCATCTTTTGAGTCAATGCCTGCCATATAGAAACCCAGCTGACACTAATTCTTTATCAGTAATAAGAGTATCCATCTTAAAATGAACATATTGAACGAATGTGTTTAGGGTTGAAAGGTCAATGATAATCCTGCAACCCCCATCTTTTTTATTTTTAATAAATATGTTTGATACAAATTCTAATTTTTTCATGAAAAGTATGCTCAATCACACCTTTTGTGTACAATTTTTGTAGCACCATGTGGGCTTTAGATTGTTCGGTTTTTGTAAGGACAAAATGCCTTTCTGGTGTATGTTGTACTGGGGTTATTGGGATAAGTAAATTCTATCAGATAACCCTGAATACTGCTGAGAATATATGAGTCTGTAGTGATTTTACACCATACATAACTGTAGTGTTGCAACCTCCCCCCCCACCATCGTGTGTCCCTTTTTTACAGAAGAACCACACCCACCTATCTCCATGGTTACGGTGGTTGTGTTATTTCCTTGGTTTTTTGAAAAGGAGGGTTCTGGTTTGATATCTCTTGTTCGGGGTTGTGTGGGAGGTTGAGGCTTCCGCATCTTCCAGGGTGGCCGTCCCTGGCCATACCCTAAAAAGGGCTGCTGCGGGTTATATTGATTTCTGGCACTGCCACTGGTATGAGCCACATTTTTATGGTCTTGCATGTGGCTGGTATCGTGCTCCAAAATAGGCCCTTGCGCTGGCCTTGATGAGCCCCAGTGTCTTGGCTTCGTCCACACACGGTTCTTTGTTTGCAAATGGTAGCATATTAGGGGTCCAGTGCTGGCTGAATGGCAGCCTTCCGCATGTAGTTCAGCTCATATTGCATATTGCTAAAACAGAGCTAGTGCGTCTTGATGGTCTTTGGTTAACTCTGTTTTGTCCAGGGTGCGGGTGTATGCTGTGATCCCTTCCGTCAATCCCTTTAAGGTTTTCTGGATCTTGAGGTCCTGGTTCCTGATGTTCCTCCCCATATGCTGCCAAATGCATTGGTTTACACTGGGCACCTGTAATGCCTCACCGTTGCCAGGTGGCAGATGTCTGGCCAGTCTCTGTAAATATTTCTTGTTGGAGTTTGTGGCCAGACATATAGTTAATACTATTGCCATCCTGGATCCAAGTCTACCCCTGTTTGACTTGGTTTAAAGTAATCAGCCACCATGTCCAGCAGAGTCCCTGCTGTGTTAGGATCATGGGACGCTGTATTACCAGGCTCTGGCCCATAAGGGTCCTGCCTACTCTTTTTTTATAGTTAGAGATATCTAGGGATCCCGCACGGGGTACCCATGTGGGGCTTACCTCCTGCCCACTGTGGCTAGTCTCCACATCCATGTGACTGCTACTGTGAAGGAGATCCTTTTTTCCCCCCGCTGTTTCCGTCCCCCGTACACACGGGCACTGGTTTGCGGGTTTTCCTCGCCCCACCGCTGTCCGCACCGGTCTTGTATGTAGGTCCACCTCTCCACACGATCCCGGTACTCACAGGCACCTGTGCTGGCTGCTGTCATGCTGCAGCCACTCGTACCGGCTTCCTCCAGCGTGGGCTAGCGGGTCCACGCCGTCCCCGTACTTCCAGCGCCCTGGACCCATCTAATACTTTAACCAAAGGATTAACAAACACGTTTTTATGAAAAAACATAGAAATTAGGTGCAGGAGCAGGCCATTCAGCCCCTCGAGCCTGCACCGGGAGCGAAGTTGGGCACAGGTGTTTTCCTCTCCGGAAAACGTTGTGCCGTTGCTGCTCCTGCCGCTGCCGTTGCTGCTCCTGCCGGCTGCCCGCACTGCTCCGCGGTTCTCCCCCGCCAGCTTTCCGCAGACTTCATGGATCCGGTCCATGTCTCCACCTAAAAGGTAAGTAGAAAGGAACGCAGAGTCTCTTACCTGCTGTTCCCGACTTTCAAATTCTCCCGCTGGGAACGTCGTTCCCCCTGTGTGACTCGTTGCAATGCGTGTAGCGATATGACACGCATGCGTTGGAAGCGGGTTCTTCACGTAGTCACTCACGTGACTCCGAAGTAAAATACTCCAATATTTCTAACACTTCTTTATTCCTAATAAATCCCCACCAAGCTCACCACCAAACTCCACCAGCTAGGCCAGACTGGGCCCGCACCTGTCCTCCACTATCACCCTGAGAACCGGCACACCACAGGGCTCTGTACTAAGCCCCATGCTCTACTCCCTCTTCACACACGACTGTGTTCCTGCATTCGACACCAACATCATCGTCAAGTTTGCAGACGACACAACGGTGATCGGGCTGATCACCAACGGTGATGAAACAAAATACAGAGCGGAGGTGCAGAACCTGGCGGACTGGTGCTCACGTAACAACTTGTCACTAAACACCTCCAAGACCAAGGAGCTGATTATCGACTTCAGGATGTCACATAATGGAGAATACGCCCCAATCTCCATCTAAGGGGACAGTGTGGAGAGAGTGTCCAGCTTTAAGTTTCTGGGCACTCACACTTCAGAGGACCTCACATGGTCCACCAACACCGCTGCGCTGGTCAAGAAGGCACAGCAACGACTGTTCTTCCTGAGAACATTGAAAAAGACTGGTCTGCCCCAACAGCTGCTGACAACCTTCTACCGCTGCACCACAGAGAGCATATTAACGTATGGCATCTCTGTGTGGTATCTCAGCTGCACGGAGGCGGAGAGGAGAGCTCTTCAGCGAGTCGTCCACAGAGCGCAGAAGACTATTGGGGCACCGCTACCAGCCTTGGAGGGCATCTACCACACACGGTGCCTCAGGAAGGCCGTCAGCATCCATAAAGACTTCTCACACCCTTGTAACGGACTGTTCGAACTACTTCCCTCCGGCAGACGTTACAAGGCCTTCTACGCCCGAACCTCCAGACTCAGGAACAGCTTCATTCCCAGAGCTATAGCTGCTCTGAACCGGCCCTGCTGAGTGCCCCCCACCCCCATAGACTGTCTCCCTCAGATGGTCACGTCGCACAGACACATCTGCACTTTAGTCTGTTTTGACTGTTTTGACTGTTTTAATGTTCTTTTTTCAAACCATGTTCTCGGGGTATCTAAATCTAAATGTTATTAGTTATTTAAGTTATGACATCGGATGGAAGCTGCATACCAAATCTCGTTGCACTTATGTGCAATGACAATAAAATATATTATTATTATTATTATTATTATTATTATTATTATTATTATTATTATTATTATTATTATTATTATTATTATTACATGCCCCCATAATGTCTGAATACCATTAACTTAACTCTCCAGCTCTCATGTCCTTCTCTCTGCTGAAAACTGATGAGAAGTACAGTAAACTCTCACAATAACTATTATTTATTTATTCATAGAGGGCTAGAATACAAAAAAAACAGGGATGTAATGCAAAGGCTTTACAAGGCACTGGTCAGACCACATTTGGAGCATTGTGAGCAGTTTTGGGCCGGTTATACAAGGAAGGATGTGCTGGCATTGGAGAGGGTCCGGAGGAGGTTTACGAGGATGATCCCAGCAATAATTGGGTTAATTTGTGATGAGCGTTTGATGGCACTGGGCCTGTACGCGCTGGAGTTTAGAAAGATGAGGGGGGACCTCATTGAAACTTACTGAAGTGAAAGCCCTGGATAGAAGGAATGCGGAGAGGATGTTTCCACTAATGGGAGAGACTAGGACCATGGGCCATAGCCCTGCTTTTACTGTCCTTGTCCTTCTAGCTGGTAAAGACTATAGGTTTAGACGGTGCTTCCTGAGAATGTTGGCGGGTTGCTGCAGCACATCCGGTAAATGATACAACCTACTGCTATTGTGCATCGGTGATGGAGTGAGTGAATAGTTGTGCACAATGTGCCAATCAATTCGGCTGCAATTACCCAAGCAGTTTGTGAAACATGATCTCCCCTGCACATAACCGCATTGATTCCTCCTTTTGTCCCAGTCTTTCCAAGTGTGCATACATTCTGTCCCTCATAATTTTCTATAAACAACTTCCCTATCACTGAAGTATGTCATAGATCTGTACTTTCCGGATCCTTTATCTGTCAGAGCTCCAGTAATCCCCTTCCTTGCTTTCCATTGTGTCCTGAGATAAATCCTGTCAAAGGGATTTTCCCACCATAAAATACTCCAATATTTCTAACACTTCCTCATTCCTAATAAACACATGCCCCCAAAAACAGGGATATAATGTTGAGGCTTTACAAGGCACTGGTCAGACCGCATTTGGAGTATTGTAAGCATTTTTGAGCACCATTTTGTGTCTTTTTTTTAAAAGAATTTATGTTTTAATAAGGACATACTGTTGATGCAAATATTTTTCTTGCAGTAATGCAAAATCAGTCACACAATGAATCCTGCAGGGTCATTTCCAGAGCAGCTCTTTTTCACTAGGTATCCATTTTAAACAAAGCCCCCACGGTTCCTGAGTTGAAGTGACCTCTTTCTGGCAAGTATAAAGCTAGCTGGCCTTCTCTTACTCATTGCCCAACAACCTCCACAACAGTTTTATACAAAAGACAAGTCTACAGGAGTTGCAGTCTGGATGACCAGCCTATGGGCGTGTTGTTACTTTTAATGTTAATACCAATCCTTGTCACCCTCACACACATTCCATCCTAATTATAGAGCACCTTGTACATGCTGAACATTTTGATCATGCAGTTCTCTGCACATCACTCACACACCTAGAAAGCACGTAGTGTACATAGACTTGCCATTGATTGTCATCCATTCCACAATTTAAACCTGACCCTGTCAAACCAGTGTACAATGACACAACTAACACACCATGGGCCAGAGGATATCAGGTCTGAGAAGCAGGCAGTGGACTTAGTGGACAATGGATGTAGTTGCATCCATCTGGGTGTCAATGTTTCTGAGCTGAGTGAAGACTTTTAAGGGAAGTGGGAGTTATTTCCCTTTCTTCAGACTGAGCTCCACGTATGCACCTGTGCTGCAATTGCTCCATCTGTGGGTTACATAAAAACAGCCTCTGAACCCTTGCAGACAGCAGCAGCTGCGATATGACTCCACTGGCACCTTGTAACTGTTTGCCAAGTCAAGATTCCATTTTTAACAACTTTAGACTTGAATTACAATGAAACTGGGACAGTTTATCAACAAAAATGTTCATCACTCCCATTCTTCCATGACCATTATACTGTAACTTTATGAAGACTAAAGAGAAGCAGATGCTGGAATCTAGGACAAAAAAAAAACAGAATGCTGGAAGAACTCAGTTGAGGCAAGGACTATTGCAATGTTTAAGAAACAATTAGGTCAATTTAGAGGTGATATAGAGGTGATATAGGCCAAACACAGGCAGGTGGGACTGGTGTAGATGGGACATGTTCGTCGGTGTGGAAAGTTGTTTCAACTGTAAACACTTTTCAATAAATAACAGGAGTTGGAATTTTTGGTGTTCAATCACTGACATTTGTGCAAGTTGTTGCACTTTTTAAATGGAAATCATTTTGCTCCTTCCATGTTATTGACATTGGCAGTCTAGGGTTTGGTACCCAGCACACTGGATCAACAGCCCTGCAAGTAATGCATCAGCTCATACAACCTGCGTTATCAAGAAGTGTATTTTAGTTCTATACAGCATATGTAGCTCAAGGATTGTATGGGACAACTTAATGCAAGTATGTAAATAAGTCTTGTGTGCACATGATATAATGATACAGACACAAGGGACAGGGAAGCTGGAATCTTGAGTGAAATTCAAAGTGTTGGAGGAACTCAAAGCACAGGTAACATCTGTGGAGGGAAATGGATCAACAATGTTTCGGGTCGGGACCCTTCTTCAGACTGAAGAAAAATCCTGACCCGAAAAGTCATCTGTCCATTTCCCCCACAGATGCTGCCTGGCACACTGAGTTCCTCCAGCATTTTGTATTTTGATACAATTATGTAATGACCTGTGTAACTTTGGCATTTGTGGTAGCTGGAGCTAATTTTCAACAGATTTAGCACATTCCGAAACTACTAGTGTCATCTAGAGTTTATTTATTGCAATACCTGGCAGGTCAACAATAGTGGCTCACATATCACCTCCCAATACACAGCAACATGGAAAAGATTACCGTGCAGCAGCCCTTACTGGAACTTGTGCATACATCGGATGTGGCCAGGATAGGAATAGGCTATGATGCCTTCCACACTCAAATAGCCTGCCAATACCCACAGTTCAGAGGGGAATATTAAAATAAGTTGAAACTTAATACAGATATTTTTGGCCTGGTAAACTTTGGAGTTTCCATTCAGCCAAAATTGAGGAAAGCATAGCATTCTTCATTCTTCTTCTAAAATATTTACAACCTGACCTAACTAAGTCAATGAAGGAAGACATAAATAGCAATTTTGTTTGACTGGAAGCTGGCTAGATTTGGAATTTAAATGAATACTAGTCTAAGTGGGAGACTTCTCACACTGGAGGCCTGGTCCCCCAACGCAATATTCCACCACTCACGCATAGTCCCCAACTGCACAGGCCCCCTCCTCCTTCCTGCCCATTGTGTTCCCATTGGGTGTGGGAGGGAGGTGTGGGAGGGGGGTGTGGGGGGGGGGTGTGGGGGGGGAAGGGGGTTGTGGGGTGGGTGTGGGTCAGGGGAAGGGGGTTGTGGGAAGGGTGTATGGGGAGGGGTTGTGGGGGGGGAGGTGGGTTTTGTGCGGAGGGGTGTATGGGGGTGGGGGGTGGGGGGTGTGGAGGAGGAGGGGCGTGGGGGGTGGAGGGGATGAGTGTGTAGGGCGGGGGTTGTATGGGGCGAGGGGGGTTGTTGGGGTAGGGGAGGGGGAGGGGGTGTATGTGGGAGAGGTGTGTGTGATGGGGGGGAAGGGGGTGTAGGAGGGGGGGGGGGGGAGTGTGTGGGCCCAGCAGCTCATGGCTCTGACCGCACTCACCGGCTCCAGGACCCAGCTCCAGACTCACTCAGCGGCTCCCGGCCCCGGCTTCACTCAGCGGCTCCCAGCTCATTGTGGTGGTCGCCGCTGCCGCCCGCGGACACAGCCCTGCCTGCAGAACACGTCCCCCGCTCATCCACAAACTCAGCCACCGCCCGCCAGCCTGCGAACACAGACCGGTGATTGACAGCGGCTGTCGGAAGGGGCGTCGCCATCCCGGCGAATGACAGGAGAGAAGACCAATAACTTTTGTAATGTTTCACCGATCAGAACAAAACTTGATGCACTTGCAGCACAAGAGAATGGCGAGTAAGGTGGCAAAAATCATAGCGCTATCGGGTACCGCTTTTGCGCAAATTTAAAAGCACCGCAAACCGGAAGAGGACAAGATGAGAGTTTTATATATAGATATATAGATAGATATAGATAGTGAAGTACATATAGTTTTCATTGCTTATATGCTGAACCTAAGTAGTTACCAAAATTAAAAGTTTTATATTAAGTTCTCTTGTCATCAAATTTATCAAGAGCAGATATTAATGATTTCATTAAATAACAGAGATATTTATAGATTGTTTGATTGTTGTTAATATTGAACTTCACTGCACAAATTTTCTCTTACAGTCCTTTGGGGAAGAATTATGTTTAGATATGTATTATAAGTGATTACAGCCTGCATAAATATGCCTGGAAATGAACAATCGGTGCAATGCTAATTTCCAGTAGGATTAATGTCAGTTAGGCTCAGGTGGCTAATTCCTGAAAGTAACAGGAATTTCATTACAATCTGGCAATCACTTTGCTATGTTCTGTCTTTTACTTCAGGAGAACAATATTTTAAAAATATTTTGCATTTAAACTATTGTGACTGATTACACCAGTATGATCCTTTATGGTCCGGTCAGCAACAATGAATATTAACCCATCTGCTAGTGAATGCTTGCCTCTCCGAACACAATATGAGGTGAAAAGAAACGTGCAAACTGACTTGGAGGCTACCTTCACCAGGCCTGGCTCATACTCCCTTACCATACAGTTGTATGATGAGGTGCAAATACCCACAGCAGGGTGGGCGGCACAGTAGCGCAGCGGTAGAGTTGCTGCTTTACAACACCAGAGACTCAGGTTCGATTCTGACTATGGGTGCTGTCTGTACCGAGTTTGTCATTCTCCCTGTAACCACGTGGGTTTTGTCCAAGTGCTCCAGTTTCCTTCCACACTCCAAAGACGTGCAGGTTTGTAGGTTAGCTGTAAAGTGTAAATTTGCTGTTTCTTTAAAATGTAAATTGTCTCCAGTGTGTAGGATAGTGCTTATGTATGGGGTGATCGCTGGTCAATGCGGACCAGGTGGGCCAAAGGCCTGTTTCCATGCTCTATCTCTAAAGTCTAAAATTCCAAAGTCTAAACAGTTCCAAGGAACATAGCACACGGCCTACAAATGGATGATGCTGTAAAGGAAAGGAGTTTTATCAATTCTTTTGATTTTATTCTTATGCCCGTCCCACTTAGGAAACCTGAACGGTAACCTCTGGAGACTTTGCGCCCCACCCAATGTTTCCGTGCGGTTCCCGGAGGTTTTTTGTCAGTCTCCCTACCTGCTTCCACTACCTGCAACCTCCGGCAACCACCTGTAACCTCCAGGAACCGCACGGAAACCTTGGGTGGGGCGCAAAGTCTCCAGAGGTTTCCGTTCAGGTTTCCTAAGTGGGACAGGGGCATTAGTTTCCTTCTTGTAATAATTTCCTTTCAGAAGATTACCATCAATATCTTTCTTCACCATGCTTCTCACCTTCACAGGCACCATCTCTTCAGTTGATGTGGCAACTCCACAAGAAAGAATCAGAGGCTAAAAATATAAACATTGTGAAAGTAGGAAAATATTGGTGCAATCCATTCAGTGTACGCATGTATGTGTGCGTGTGTTGCGATATATTAGGATGACTTAACAATGACACTTCATTATCAATTCATTATATAGAAACACACAAAATTATTAACGTTATTAAGTGCACCAGAAGGTAGTTGTTGAGGCAGGCCACCATGCCCTGCTTGGGAACCAGTACAACAGATGCCATTTTGAAGCAGGCAGGACGCTAATCACATGCTGATCCCCATCTGCAAACAGCCCATTCACAGGCACCATATGGTACTGGGATTTTGCTCACAAAGAATGTATGAACGTTATCTATACTCTCACATTCAGCATTGAAAAGCCTCATATGAGACTCCAATTAAGATTTATTTTGAACTAATGTGCCACATGGCAATTTGAAGGTATGCGACAGTGCACAATTGATTAATATTCATTTGTAATCGCAGAATGACCTGTCAGCTAACAACATTTGGATCTGATTGTAATATTTTTATGGCTGTTCTCTCATTTCTACTATTACTTTCAAGTTCTGATTTTTTTTTTAATAGTTGTGTTGTGATGGGTAGCTACCAACAGAATGGGGATTGTAGAGCTGATGACACAAATCAGCATGCGATTTCTGTCTTATTTCTTGTAGGAGTTTCTCTTAGATGGATCTCGATGATTATTATCTCTATTTCCATGCTGTACCTCTAAACTAAATTTAACTAAATTTAAGTTCCTTGTGTCTACACTCTGATGCTTTGATTTGTTTATTTGTTTCTCAACATTATGGCGCCTTCTGTTGATAGACCTGTAATGGATTCCTTCTTCTCTTGTTCTTTGTTGTCTTCACAGTACAATAATTTGAAATTCCTGCTTCTCCAGCAAAATGGACATGTGCACAGCTCTTACCAGCAGATACCTCAAAAAGATGCATTCCAAATCCAATCCCATCAAAGAAGGTGTGCGGTGTTCCCTTTCCGTCTCATATTACCCAATCTCATTTATGGAGTTATCACTTCTCGTTTATTGTCATGAAGTAACACCACAGCCCTGGGTTCTTTATCACACAACCATCTTTCAGTGTCCAAGGCACCAATTGCACTTTTGGTCATGTGTTTTCTCACCCCCACTCAGGGAGTTGTCACATTCTCTCGTCTACCTCTCTTCCAATTCCAGTTACAATTTCCTCATCAAGTTACACGGTATCAATTTCCATCCGCTGGCATTGTTACTTTCATGTTGAACACTAGAGCTGCCCTTGTTGGGAGAACTGCCTTTCCTCAAAGTACGTGTTGGAAAGAGCTGTAGATTCTGGTTTAAATCAAAGGTAGACACAAAATGCTGAAGTAACTCAGCAGGACCGTCTGAAGAAGGGTCTCAACCTGAAACGTCACCCATTCCTTCTCTCCTGAGATGCTGTCTGTCCCGCTGAGTTACTACAGCATTTTGTGTCTACCTTTCCTCAAAGTACTCCCATTCTGGCTTGCAAATTAAATCACTCCATCAGGCAGCTATAAAGTAACCACTATATTTCTACAATAACATGTAAGCTGATAAACCTGACCTGTCAATGCCCCGTGGCTCCTTTGAGTCCCCAGCAGTCTGATGGATGAGGTAGACAAGTGTGTGTGTGATGGGGAAATTCCAGGGTGTCAACAATGAGATACTTGATCATCAACTTATCTGCTTTTTCCCCTTCATCCATGGGAACCAATATCCAGGTAAACACTGTTAGACTTGTAACATGACCTTACGACATTCCATTGACGGAGGTATACCTTTGAAATGAAAGTTTAAGGCTCTGCGTTTTCCTTGTACCTTTGTCATAATACACCTTTGACAGTCAAAGAAGATATTGATCTAAAGTGCATTGAATGTGATTAACATTTATTAACCAAGTATCAATATAACCGGAAGTATTGTCTCAGTTCTCATGCAAGTGACTAAATCAATTTATATTTCCGGGAATAAATAAAAAGGATTCCACACAATTGTACATGATTAACATTATGCACTGTTGCTTCAGTATGCATTAGACTTTAGACTTTAAAGATACATAGTAGAAACATGTTCTTTGGCCCACCGAGTTCGCACCGACCAGCGATCACCCCATTCAGTAACACTATCCTACACACTAGGAACAAGTTTATCATTGTTTTTACCAAGCCAATTAACCTGCAAACCTGCACGTCTTTGGAGTGGGGGAGGGAACTAAAGCACCCAGAGAAAACCCACGCACGCTCACAGGGAGAATGCACAAACTCTATACAGACAACACCCAGAGTCAGGATCGAACCCGGGCCTCTGGCATTGTAAGGCCGCAAATCTACCACAGTGCTATCAAGCCACCCATTAATAGAAATAGATTTTCTTTATTCATATATGCGTAGCATTATAATGAAGCTTTAGTTGCAATCATTCAAAACTGGTTTTACCAGTGCCAGCAATGGTTTATGAGTGAACTGCACACCCTGCAGAACTGGAATTCCCAGTTTGCCGGTTTGTGTCAAGATATCTTCCAAAATGCACGGATTGTGCTTCAACAACCAGTGAGTATTTTCTCCAGAAGGAGCAACATGGTTTCCAGGAGTTCTGAGCAAGATTTTTATCATCCAGAAGGTGGTTGGAGTCTGGAATTCTTGAGGCACACAAAAAGCTGCTGTATCTCAGCAGGTCAGGCAGCACCTCTGGAGAAAAAGAATAAGTGACGTTTTGGGTCGGAACCCTTCTTCAGGCTAAATGCTACCTGACCCACTGAGTTACTCCAGCATTTTGTGTCTATCTGTGATGGGAGAGGATCTGTTTCTGTGTTGAAGAACTCGATTTCGCCTCTGAAGTAATCTTGCGATTGGTGCCTGTACTTATAATGCACACCTCCAGATTCAGGGATAGTTTCTTCCCAGCTGTTGTCAGGCAACTGAGTCATCCTACCACAACTAAAGAGCAGTCCTGAACTACTATCAATCTCACTGGATATCCTCTGACTATTTTTAATTGTAATTTACTAGACTTTATATTGCATTGAAAGTTATTCCTTTGGCTCAATTCTAATCATGTATTGTCTTTCCACTAGTTGGCACGCAACAAAAACTTTTCACTGTACCTCGGTACATGTGACTAAACTAAACTAAATGATCTTGACTATTGAAGACATATTGTGGCCACAGTTACCCAATTGAAATCTCGATGCACTGATGTTCTTTTAAATAAACTCATTATAAGTCTGTGCCAAGCTTGGACTAAACTTTTGAATATCACCCTTGTTAGTATGAACTGTAAACTAAGACTTACAGTGCATCTCCAATATCCCTATGTCTATCGAGCCGCCCATCAACTAATCTGTCGTCCCGTGTTTGATTCAGGATGGCCTGAGGATTTTTGCGTGGGGCAGAAATAAATTTATATCTTCCCACCCTCTGACTAAAGAAATTCTTCCTCATCTCCTTTCTAAAGGTATGTCCTTTTATTCTGATGCAATGGCCTCTAGTCCTGGACTCTCCCCTAAGTGGAATGCGATCCACGTCATATTGCTCTGCATCTTGTGGGCTTCCCATAAAAGTGTATTTTGTGTACATACAGAAGTCGGCCTTACTCTAGATGGCTTGGTTTCAGACTGCTACCCAGGGTCAATTGAAGAGTAGTCTGTGATGTCTAGCCATGGAGAACAGCCATTTTTTGCCATCAGAGAGGTCATGAACGGGGGTTCTCCCAGTCAGATCCTTCCCGTTAAATCATATTCTTCCACCCCATGCATGCTGCCCTCAGGAAGTCTGGTATGGAGAAGAAATAATTGCCCACCTCTTCGCCAAGTGCCAATTTGTGAAGAGGGTCTGGAGAAATATGCATAAGTGTCAAGTTTCATTCTGCTCGTCATGCTGAATGCTCCGTATTGTCTGTAGGCTCTTCAGAGATGATACTTCCAAAAGCAAATCACAGATGTAAATGTTTCTTTAGTAGATTCAGTATTACAGTTTCTGTGCCAGACGCAATCAATATTACCATGCGGGAGCACCTCCCACTTTCATTTCTCACCGACTTGTGAACTCGTGCAGTGGCCCAACAATTGTCACCTGGCCCACTGAGTTACTCCAGCACTTTGTATCTTTTGTTGTACACTACCATTTGCAGTTCCTTCCTTCTAACATTGTCCTGTGCGGTGACTTGCTTGTTTAGATTCAGATTACAGACTCTTCCAAGCAGTTTTTTTTTAGATTTATGAATTGCCACCTGTTTGGCACAAACTACTCAAGAAGTTGCTTTCCTATCTGTATTCCTGCTCTCGTTCTCTGTTCCCATCATATTGCAAAAGTATGCAATCCCTGTTTCTCCTACAGTCAGCAATTCATTGTTCCATCCTCAGCACATATGACAATTATATACTCTTGACTTGACTCTTGACCAAAATAGACAATTGTGAAGAAGACACCCAAACATGAAGCACTGCAAATCCAACAATCTCGGAGAATTTTTGACAAGTGAAACACGCTCTTCGGCCCATCAAGTCCGTGACAACCAACGATCACCTCATACACTAACACTATCCTACACACTAGTGACAATTTATCATTTTACCGAAGCCAATTAACCTACAAACCTGCACGTATTTGGAGTGCAGGAGAAAATCAGAACACCTGGAGAAAACCTACACGGTCACAATAAGAACGTACAAACTCCGTACAAACAGCACCTGTAGTCAGGATCGAGCCTGTGTCTCTGATGCTGTACAGCAGCAACTCTACTGCTGCGCCACTGTGCTGCCCCCAGAGGCACTCAGTATTTTATTTATGTCTGCTAATATTACCAAATCTCATTGGAAGTCCATTTCTCAAATCATTTCACTCTCACTTATTGTTGTCTTATTTCCTCTCAGATAGGTGACACAAACCTGGCTCGCCTTTCAACTCTAACTACAATTTCTGCATGATGTGATCCTTCAACAAATTCCATCTGCACTACAACCAGTCTATCATTACCCTTATCTTGACCGGCAAACTTGTCTTTATGGGGTGAATTGCCTTCATTCATTACACTCCCATCTGGGCGCATACATTCGTTCACTGATCCAGGGAGGGGTCACAAAACATTGAACGTCACTATTTTTCACAGCTAATTTTGTAAACCTGCAAACCTGCCTGCCCAATACTCATGAGATCACCTGGTACAAAGCAGTCTATTTCAATGAGATGTGTATGTGTATGTTTTTGAAAGCATGTGTATGTGTGTGTGGGTGTGGGTGTGGGTGTGGGTGTGGGTGTGTTCGCTATTGTCTACGTGTGTGAATGAGAGTGTGCAGAGAAAAGCTACGTGTGTGAATGAGAGTGTGCAGAGAAAAGATGTGTTGTTCTTGGCTAATTCATGAAAAATAATCACTAGGCTTCACATAAAACTTGAAGAATGGCCCTGCAGTTTTACTAGAGGTATCATTATGAACTTAAGTTTGAAGTTTTCTTGTTGTTCATGTTAAAGATAATATTGTTTAAGCAGATGGTCACAGATTTTATCAATCTCATGAATCTCAATCAAAACTTTTTACAGCTGCGCGTCTTTATTCTAAATTCTGCACTGCCTGATCCACAGAGTTCCTTCAGCACTTCATGTTTTTCTCTTTTATTATCATGCAGCTTGTATTGCTCAGTACTGTCCCACGGCTTATATTGCATGAACAATCTGTTCTTGCTTTAAAACTTGAAATACAGTGCTGACAACATTCCACTACTCCAGGTTTCATTTTGAAATTCAGATGAAAAGATCTGTGTTTTCCACGTTTCTTGACAAAATCCACAAATCATAGATAATATTATTGATCTCTACCAACCGGCAACATAACTGGGTGTATTTTCGAAACTCTCAAGCATGCAAACAGAAGTAAAACAGCAGTGGCTATCAAACTGTACAACTCCTCCCCCTTCTGTCGTAGGGTTAGACTCCCCTCCCCCCCTCCCCAATCTTTGCACATCCCCAACCCTTTCCACTCGTCACGTTAATTTCATGTTTCATGTATTTATGACTGTTGACAGATCAATTTCCCTCCTGTGATAAATGAAGTTCTATCGTTTCGTAAAACAAGTGAACAAGTATTTTGTTCGGCTCGGAGAGAGGGAAGTTTCTACAGATTTCCCCAAATTCCAAATTTTACCAAGTTTAACAACTAGAGTGTAATAAAATGCTGTTTCACTTTGCTTTACTGGAAAAGAAAAAAAACATTTCCTTTTGGCACATTAGCCTGGACATCAGATCAAGTATCTGCCAGATTTTAGGTGCTACATCTGAACAAGCAATGGTTGTCCCAGGACCCTTGAAGAATATCCGCTGTGGTCTCTTTATGCCCCTTCTAAGATTATCCATTGGAAAGCCATTTATCAAGTTATCACATGTTTGTTTATTATCATGCAGCTTTGCCCCACTTCTGTATTGCGTGAACTTTTCTCATTTCCATACTTCAGCATGGACTCAACATGCTTCAGTCAAAGGTTGTATTTAAGTTTGACATTTAACTCTCCTTTCAGCTCAAAGCACCATCACGCGACCCAGCACTATCATAACCTGAAGGATCCCCTTGCAAACATGCACAACAACATTTTGCTCCACCTCAGCAGAAAGTACTTGAGCATTTTAAGATGCATGTGTTGTCTAAATAGCCACATTTTCATTCAGTATACTTATAGATGCTTCCTGAATCACCAAGATGACCTTAAACGCCCCAATCAGCCTCCTTGAATAAGCAATGGTTCAGCATTCTCATGAACACCTCTTCTAATTCCACCACATGTCTTTCCTGCAGCATGGTTCTTTATTCTTGACCCCTTGCAGTTAAGGCAGAAAGAACTACAATGATTACCAGCAGCTGCTATTGGTGGAACATGTGCATCCTAGTGATACACCTATCATGGTACAATAGGTTCCCGCTGAACCCATTTGATGATTTGATGTCTAGACATAAATGGGCAAGTTTTCTGGGGGTTTGTTCCTGCTTCCATCTCAGATTCATCCCAAGCAAAACGATTTCACATTTTTAAGTACCATTTCCATGCCTGTGCCTATTCTACAAGCACCCTTGACTGTTAATTCCAAAATATTAAATAGTTACACCTCAATTCTCCAATCGGCCAGCACACATATGGATGATTCTACATCATCCAACTTAAAATACCTGGACAGCCATCAGTGTAAAATACCTGGACAACCATCAGTGGGGGAAGCTGCCCTAGTTGTCCTACTAGTTCCACTGATCGTAACCTTGTATCCCTCTTGTTTTCACACCTTACCTAAACAACAATGGGCCATTAAGGGCTCCACTCTTCCTGGGGTCATCGGTTGCTGGCCCTGATTTGTTGCAGCCTTTTTGTCACCTCCAGTTTATACCCCACACCTCCACTTTCAGCCTGAAGAAGGGTTCCGAACCGAAACATCACCTCTTCTTTTTCTCCAGAGATGCTGCCTGACCCGCTGAGTTACTCCAGCATTTTCTGTCTATCTTTGATATAAACCAGGAACTATGCTGTTCATTCCTACACATTTCCCTTCACATGTTCTCTTTCGGTCTAAACCCATAAAATAAAGTTACTTCCATTTACTGGAATCAAGTGTCATTCCCTTTGGTATCTTCTTGAAAATAAGATGTGTTTAAGGGAAAATGATAGTTCCTAACGCAACATGTTATTTCTTTATGTTTCCATGTAATTCGCAAGGCTTCTGTGCTCTTTCCAACAATAGAATAATGTAACTAAAAGCGTCACAGCATTGTGTAAGTAAGGAATAATTAACAGCAACATCTTAAATGTGTGCGCAAATCCATTTAATAGTTCAGGAAATTGTTGCTTTGATTAAGAACCTTCATAACCTTTGATAACATTGAAAAATGTACCTACCCAACTATAAAATAATTAGTAGCGTAATCATTCAGGAAATTGTTGCTTAATTCACGTATGCATGGTAAATCCTGAATCCATAAGGAAGCTATTTATCCATTATTATGACCTCATTCTATTCCTTTGGTTATGGTAGATCTAGCAGGTGGGTGATACAATTTACAACCATATTTAGTCAGAAGTGGAGGATGATATAAATCGACGAATAATGTTGATTTTATGTAAACTTTTGTCAGTTTAAATAAAATGTTGCTTTAATGTGAACTACAACTTTGAGCACAATGTTTGATTCAATTTAAACTTTGCCATTTGGAGCAGTGCTTCGCTTGGGCTTTTGCGGATGGTTTGACTCTCCCGACTGCGAGAAGAAAGGATGGAAGAAGATAAGACTTTATTGCCTTCCATCACAGTGGGGAATGTGGAGGTGCCGCTGTGGTGGATGTTTACATTAATTTTTATGTAGATTTGCGGCTTGTTGCTTTTTTGGTATAACTGTATGGCAAACCAAATTCCCCATATGTTGCAAATAATGTGGCTAATAAATTATGATTATGATGATTATGATGACTAATGTGAATTTCCTTCAGTCCTCCCTCATGCTAGATCCACGGTCCCCTTGTATTTCTGGGAGATTGTTTGTGTCTTCCTTAGTGAAGACAGAACCAAAGTACTGGTCTGCCATTTCCTTGTTTCCCATTATAAATCCACCTGTTTCTGACTGTAAGGGGTCTACATTTAAGAAGGAACTGCAGATGCTGGAAAATCGAAGGTACACAAAAATGCTGGAGAAACTCTGCGGGTGCAGCAGCATCTATGGAGCGAAGGAGATACACAAAAATGCTGGAGAAACTGAAGAAGGGTTTCGGCCCGAAACGTTGCCTATCTCCATCGCTCCATAGCTGCTGCTGCACCCGCTGAGTTTCTCCAGCATTTTTGTGTACCAGGGATCTACATTTGTGTTCACTAGTCTTTGCTTCTTCACTTATCTAAATAATCCTTTGTCAGTTTTTATATTCTCAGCAATGCTCTGTTTGTTCTCTTCATCTTCTCAAACTGTTCTGATACCTTGACTTAAAATATAAGGAAGATCTTTAATTCATAAATATAGAAAACTCCTGTTCCCCAGCCATTACAGAAAGTCTACCATTACACATAGTCTCAGCAGTACATTGGTCTCTGCAATTTAAGAGGGACAATACAATGCAGATTTGTGTAATTATTGTTTGACCGGATGGCATTAATTGAACCTTTAAGTGCCTTGCCTTAAACCGTCAGAAGTACTCTGCAGCTCATTATTTCCTACATTTCAGTACATATTGCATAAAGAGACACTGATACTGGGTGTGACACTGCATAAAGATAATTCACAGGCTGTCTTGCAACATATCCTAACGTTATCCTGATAATATTCTGATGTAACACAGAAAAACATCATCACCAAATTCAACATGAACATGAAACAGCAGAAATTTACTGTCAACATAATAAGTGGTATGGTAGTTGCAACAGTACAACATCCTCATGTTTTTATATACGATGTTAGAGAGATAAAACCAAAAGGTGAATAAGATGTTACTGACATCAGGGCATGATGCTATTTTTTCAATAGGTGGTGATGTTCATTAGAATCCATTCATGAATTGTGCGGGGATGTTTCTAGCGTTAATACCAGGTGGCAAAAAAAACTCCAACCTGCTAAACGCAAAGTAGGCAGCTGATTCTGGCATTCCTTTTGTAGCATGCTTGATCCACGGCCCCCTTGTATTTCTGGAAGATTTGTTTGTATCTTCCTTGGTGAAGACAGAACCAAAGTACTGGTTTAACTTTTCTGCCATTTCCTTCTTTCCCATCCACCTGTTTCTGATTGTAAGGGATCTACATTTGGCTTCATTAATCTTTTCCTCTTCACATATCTGAAGAAACGTTTACAGTCAGTTGTTATATTCTCAGCAAGCTTTCTTTCATGCTCTGTTGGTTCTTTTCATCTTCTCAAACTATTCTAATACCTTGCCTTAAAATATAAGGAAGATCTTTTTCATTCATCAATCTAGAAAATTGCTGTTCCCCAGAAATCCATCCCCAACCATCACACATAGAAACATAGAAACATAGAAAATAGGTGCAGGAGTAGGCCATTCGGCCCTTCGAGCCTGCACCGCCATTCAATATGGTCATGGCTGTTCATCCATCTCAGTATCCCATCCCTGCCTTTTCTCCATACCCCCTGATGCCTTTAGCCACAAGGGCCACATCTAACTCCCTCTTAAATATAGCCAATGAACTGGCCTCAACTACCTTCTGTGGCAGAGAATTCCACAGATTCACCACTCTCTTTGTAAAAAATGATTTTCTTATCTGGGTCCTAAAAGACTTCCCTCTTATCCTTAAACTGTGTTTAAGGATATAAACTACGTTTCTATAAGATTCCCCCTCAATCTAAATTCTAGCGTGTACAAGCCAAGTTTATCCAGTCTTTCTTCATATGAAAGTCCTGCCATCCCAGGAATCAGTCTGGTGAACCTTCTCTGTACTCCCTCTATGGCAAGAATGTCTTTCCTCCGATTAGGAGACCAAAACTTTATGCAATACTCCAGGTGTGGTCTCACCAAGACCCTGTACAACTGCAGTAGAACCTCCCTGCTCTAGTCACAAAGTCCCTGCTCTAGACACAAAGTCTACTAACATAGTCACAGTAGTACATTGCACTCTGCTATTTCAGAGGGCCAATACAAAACACTAAAATGATTCTATGGATAGTTTACACAATTGATACGTTTCTTATCAAGAATTTCTTTATTTGGCAATTATTTGGTATACTGAATGTCATTGTGATTTTACCCTCATTCCGAAGTAAGCTTTACAAAAATAAATCCCAAATGTGTTCTTTAGCATTAAAACCTTGCAGCTTTATTTCCTACTGAAAGGATATCCTCGAAGCAATGTTGTAAATTTCGACAGGAGCAGTCAACGCAAATCTAATTACATCTGCTAATGAAGAGAAATACAGCATCAAGAAAAAACATTTTTTTTCTGGAACAAAGATGTAGTCATTGTGAGAAAACATAATCCATGCCAAACGAGGACCAGATCACAATCTGGTATCAAGAGAAATTACCATTTTGATTGAGTAGCAACAATTTCTGAGCTATGAAACAACTTCAGAATGAATGAATTGATATTCAAGACACACAGAAACAATTACTGGAATCACCTAATGACTGGCAGCCCTATGCAGAGTTAGCAATAATGAAGTCAGTGTAAATGGAATTGTTATTCTTGAAACTACACTGCATCCTATGGTTGTCATTTGTTAAGAAGAACTGATAGACCATTGCCAATAAGCACAAATTAAATGAATAATTCACAATCTTTGGGTTGGTTGCAGGATTGTTTCAACTGCTTGCATTTCTGGAATCACCCACACACATTTGATCTACAATGAGTGAATTGGTGTGTCCTGATGTAGTTTATTGTTTAAATCATGTGTTGAATGAGGTTGATTCCCCATGGTTGACTTGGCAAACTTTCCTCCTGGTCACAGAAATCATAATAATCATAATCATACTATTAGCCAAGTGTGTTTAGCAACATATACGAGGAATTTGATTTGCCACCCAGTCATACCATTAAAAAGCAACAGAACACACAAAATATATTTTAACATGAACATCCACCACAGTGACTCCTCCACATCTCTCACTGTATTGGAAGGCGAAAAAAAATTCAATCTCTTCCTATTGTTCTCCCGCGGTCGGGGGCCTCAAGCCTTCCGTTGACGGGATGATCTTGGCTCAAGTAGCCAGCGGCGGGCCCTCCACGTCGGGGCGATCAAGCTCCTGCATCGGGGGGATATCAGCTCCCTCGCGCCAGGCGATCTGACCCCAGATCGGGGCTAGTCGAACCTTCTGTGTCATTGGAGCTCCCGTCTCAGTCGCTACCTGAGACTGCGAACTCTGCGATATTGAAATCCACAGGATGCAGGTGGAGCGTCGATCCCAGGCAAGGGATCGGCTCCGATGGTACGTCCAAGCCCCCAGTGGTGGGGTTCAAAGTCAGTCCCGAGCAAGGCCTCCAGCTCCATGATGTAAGGCCGCAGAGCGACCAGTGATACAATCCGGAAAACAATCGCATCTCCGGCAATTAATATAGTTCACAAGGAGAATGGCAAGTTCCTAGACAAAAGATCAAGAAAGGTTATTTCTAGAGTAAGTTCTTCAGCAAGGATCAATGCTCAGGTTCTCTTCGTTTCACTAAACAGGTCATAAGAGAAATCCACATGCTGCTGCAGACACATCTACAAAGCTAGGCAAGGACAGTAATATCTTCAGACCGAAGAAGGGTCTCAACCTGAAACGTCACACATTCCTACAGAGATGCTGCCTGGCCCACTGAGTTACTCCAGCATTTCGTGTCTATCATTGATTTAAACCAGCATCTGCAGTTCTTTCCTACACACTAATATCTGAAGTGGTAAAGGTACCCATGCTTCTCAGATTTTGGCTTATCTGGCTTATTTCTGCTAATGAAAATAAATTCAGTATCTAGGAATTCATAGTACTCTGCTGCGTAATGCAGTCCAACTAATTTTCCATGAGCAAAGTCATTGGGAGAAAACGTAATCTGTGAATCTTGCAAAACTACAAATTGCTTCAGAGTACATTTGCATAGCAGACTTGTGTAAGTATTGTTTGACAGGATGATATTAATAGAACCTTTAAATGCCTTGCCTTAAATCGTCAGAAATACTCTTCAGCTCAATATTTCCCACATTCTAATACATCTATATTACTAAAAGTCTGACCTTGACCACTTCCTGTTGTTCTGTATATTGATAGAAAAAACGCTGTCTCTTACGGCTGTGATTTTTGGCCATCTTACTCAGAGTCCCCCTCCATTGCGCAGGATAAGATGATTTTTCCCATCGATGAAAAATAAAAGAGTTATTAGTATTTAAAAATATTGAGATTCTCTCTCCTGAAGGCCACGCCCCTTCCAGAGGGACTATAAGTGTGGAGGTGCTTCAATTCTCTGCAAGATGGGGGAGTGAGAGATCACAATTCTCAGTCTAAGCTGTGAATAACACTGAACGCATGTCTACTAAACTGTGAGTGGTTTTACTGACCTGTCAGTGCTCTTAAGGTGGTTTGAAAATGTAGTTTGAAAATGCAAAAGTGTGTTTTGATTTGAAAGTGCTAAAGCTGTGTTGCCTTTGGTTTTGAAAGTGCTTGGTTTTGAAAGTGCTAAAGCGAGCTGCCTTGCCTTTGGTTTTGAAGTGCTAAAGCGAGCTGCCTTGGCTTTGGTTTTGAAAGTGCTAAATTAGAGTGCCAATTAGAGCTGCCTTGCCCAATTAGAGCTGCCTTGCCTTCTATATAATTAAAAGTCTGATCTTGACCACTTCCTGTTTGTACTTTATATTGGTTTTAGAAAAAACACCACCACATATGACTGTGATTTTTGGTCATCTTACTTAAGTCCCCCTCCACTCATCAGGTGCCGAGGATTTTTCCCATTGATAAAAAATAAAAGAGTTATTAGTGTTTAGAAAATGCTGAGATTCCCTCTCCTGTCAATCCCCACACCATGAAGGCACGCCCCTTCTGGTGGAAGGGGGGGGGGGGGGGGGACTATAAAACCCGGAAGTGTGGGCGTCTGCAAGATGGGGGGGAGAGAGAGGTCATGACTCGCTGTCTTTAGTGGCATTGCACCCTGCTTGAAATGGTATGAAACTGCACTTGAATTTGGTGCCCTTAGTCTTTAAAGAATGGCATAGGAAGGGTATTGTGCGCTTCAAGGACGTGCTTATGGGTAACACTGTCACATCATTTGAACAATTAAGCAACAAATTCAATCTTCCAAAGTCAGATTTTTTCCGATACTTGCAAACAAGACATTATGTGTTCCATAAATTGCCCAGCTCTTTTATACCAACAGACACAACCCTTGTTGATACAGTTCTTTCTTTAAACCCATCTCAGAATAGACTTGTCTCAGCTTTATATGGCAGGATGTTGGACCTAAGGCGTGCCCCCATGGACAAGCTCAAGGCAGCATGGGAGGAAGACTTGGGCTCCTCTCTCTCAGAAGATACATGGAGTTCCATTCTTAAATTGGTTAATTCCACCTGCTCGTCACTGTCTGATTCAAATCAAAGTGGTACATAGGGCCCATATCTTTAAAGCCAAATTATCTACTTTTTACTCTGAGGTTATATTGTATTTTTAATGACCACACAGCCAGGCTGGTGGAATTTGTTATCAGTACAGTCCATTCTGTAAAATTTCTGAATCTTATCCATATGTATTGGTCATGCCCCAGCCTTAACAAGTTCTGGCTAGAGGTCTTTCATACATTATCTCAGGTGTTAAATATCAAATTGGAATCAAAGCCTCTAATCACTCTTTTTGGGGTCACTGGTGAGGAGGTTGGATTAACTACAGATAAACGCCGCACTATATCTTTGGCTTCTCTTCTGGCTCGGCGAACAATCCTGCTCAGGTGGAAGGAACCTACCCCGCCCACTCATACACAACGGCTGACAGATATTATGTCCTGCCTAAAGCTCGAGAAAATTAGGTACTCACTTCAACATTCAAATGGAAGGTTTCAGAAAGCCTGGGGACCTTTTTTAAATGCATTCCAGACTTTGTAAATGCTTGATCATCAAGTACAGTTTACCATTAACAGTCTACCCATTCATTTATCGGGGATTATTGTAGTGACAGGCTGATATTTGCAAATGCTCACTGGCAGTGACTGGGGAGGGATTATTTTGGTTTTTTTTTTTTTTTATTGTCGTTTTCTTGTTATATGTTGACATAAGTTGTTTTTTATTTATTCCTTTCGTACACTCTGTCCGTAACAAATGGACAACTTTGCACCTTGTTAAGTCTTGATAACTAATTAAAAAGATTTTGATTTGAATTTGGTGCCCTTGCACCCTGTTTGAAATGGAATTTCAAGGAATAGCCATGAGTCAACTGCGAGCCCACCAGCCGAAAGTGAGTGAGCTGCCAGCACAACAGGCCTGAGTGACTGAGCTGCCAGTCCAAGAATCCATTCGGCTCACAATGTCCATACTAGCCCTCTGGAAACCAGTCCCTTCAGCGCACAACCAGCCCTCCCATGTGATGCTGGGACCCAACGGGTCCCACTTAGTCTATTATTACATAAAGGGAAGCCTGATACTGGATGTGACACTGTGTGAAGAAGATTCACAGGCTGCCTTGCAACATATCCTAACCATATCCTGATAATATTCTGATGTCACACAGAAAAACCTCATCACCAAAATTAACATCAACTTAAAGAGCAGAAATTTACTGTAGGCAAATAAGTGGTATGGTGATTGCAACATTACAATAGACAATGGACAATAGGTGCGGGAGTAGGCCATTCAATGTGATCATGGCCAATCATCCAACATCCTCATGATTTCTTGTATAATGCTTTGGAGAAATAAAAGCAAAAGATGAATAAGATGTTACTGACATCAGTGCTATCTGTATGCCACTGTATGGGGCTATCTTTTTAATAGGTGGTGATTTTCGTTCTAATTCATTAATGAATTGTGCGGGGATGTTTCTATTGTTAATACCAGGTGGCAAAAATATCTCCAACCTGCTAGACGTAAAGTTTGCAGCTGGTTCTGGCATTCCTTATGTAGCATCGACTTTTTAACACCATTGCCTAATTTGATGTTGTCAGAATGGGAAACTGATGTATGAATTAGTTTAGTTTAGTTACGTTCAGTGTCGTTTACTTAGTTTAGTTTAGAGATGCAGCATGAACAACAGGTCCTTCAGCCCACTGTGTTAATGCTGACAATTGATCACTCATTCACTCTAGTTCCACATTATCGCACCTTCTCATCCACTCCCTACATAGAGAAAAACTTAGTCTTAAGTGCAAAAACAAGACACATTTTCAATATTGAGCCAGAATCTGATGATGAATAAATAGCAGTAAATTAGGAATGTTAAGATTCAGATTAGGATTAAGAGCAGGCTATTTTATAAGAACATGACTGATAAAACTGTAACCTTAACTTGATATTAATCACATGAATCAATCTGTTGATTCTTCTCATCACAAAGGAATACTTTTTTTTATTCTCCATTGATTTAAGCCAGTGGTCCCAATTCTAAAACCCAATGCTGAAGTTCAGGAAAGGACACAAAGTGCTGGAGTAACTCAACGAGTGAGGCAGCATCTCCATCTCTGAGAGATGAACTCCTCTCTCCCAGCATTCATCTCCACTCCCCCACCTTACAATCAGTCTGAAGAAAGGTCCTGATCAGAAACATCACCTATCCCTGTTCTCCTGAGATGCTACCTGACCTACTGAGTTACTCCAGCACTGTGTCCTTTTGTATAAACCAGCATCTGCATTTGCTTGTTGTCTATATTCTGAAGTTCAGGATTTAGCTGTACATACCACTGAACAACCAACATATCATGACAGGGATGTTGAAACCCAGACTGACACAGATAGATATAGATAGATATGCCATTTATTGTCACTATACATGTACAATGAAATTAAAAGCTGCTCGTACTCAGTGCATACATATAATTTAGTACAAAAAACAAGAAACAGAAAAACAAAAACAGAGGGAGAAAGGGGAGGGGGGGGGGGGGGGGGATAGGTGCACAATTCTGCGGCGCTATATACATATATACAGATGGAAGTCCGGGTGTTGGGCTGTGAAGTCAGTGCATGTGTGAATTTGAATTAAGAGTAGTTATAATTTTCGGAAAACAACTATTCCTGAGTCTATTTGTCCTGGACTTGATGCACCTATAGCGCCTTCCAGAGGGCAGCAGGTCGAACAGTCCAAACGCAGGATGGGAGCTGTCTTTGATGATATTCTTTGCCCTGCTAAGGCAGCGGGAGGTGTAGATATCCATCAGGGAGGGGAGAGGGCAACCAATGATCTTCTGTGCTGTCCTAGTTACCCTCTGAAGCCTCTCCCTGTCTGCCATGGTGCAGCTGCCATACCATGCTGTAATGCAGTATGTCAGCAGGCTCTCGATGGACGAGCGGTAGAAGGTCAGCAGCAGGTTAGAGTCCAGGTTGTGCTTCCTGAAGACCCTCAGGAAGTGCAGCCGCTGCTGAGCCTTCTTGATGACCGCTGTTGTGTTGTCTGTCCAGGAGATATCAGCAGCGATATGGACGCCGAGAAACCGGAAGGTGTTGACCCTCTCCACACACTAGCCGTTGATATGTAGAGTGAGAGAGTTATTGACTAATTCAAGATCATTCAAAGATACACATAAAGGATCATCTCTGGGAAATTCAAGTTCTGGAGAGAAATACTGCAGGAAATCTAGTGAACTAATGCAGGCAGAAAAGGTAAAATTATTGCAGCTTTCTCTCCCTTTTGCTTCTTCCGTTTTACTATGGAACATGGAAAAAAATATATTATCCATGTATTTATTAATTCACTTGCCCACAAGATGGATTATATTGATAATAGGAAATGTTGTGATATAATTGGATTTATTAGGGATTTTCAGTCAGAGAAAATAGGAATAAGATTTAAGGAAAGGGAGTTATGAGTGCAAGGAGAGTTGAAGAAGCAGAAGAGGGTCAATGACTTCAATTGGTGACCATTCACTGGCACTGTGTGGAGACAGCCGTCTACTGCTGTTTAAATATTGAAACCAGATCACATGCCTGTTCCTCTGAACCAAGAACATCATACATGAGTGACTTTGCTGTAATGGGGAAGTGGTCAGACCCACTGACTCCATCCACTTCCTGTGAATGGCAAAATACTGGAAAAAAAAGAGGACATTTATCAGGCATCACTGTTTTAAACAGAAGACTGGTTGTAAGCCTATGACAGGAGCTGGATGTCCAAACACAGATGACTAATTTTGTAAAACAAGAACATTGGCTGGAGGGTATTTCCAGAATCAAATCGCTCCACAAAAACAGAGTGCTTGTTTCTTTTTTTTTTCATAGTTTTTACAAGGAGATTAACAATAGAGAGACTAGGATTTCCCTGATCTATTACTCTGTAATAGAATGTGTGATACTAATCAATATCAATTTAAATCAGGCTTAATTTGTGTTGCTTGGTGCATCCACTGACAGATTGGCCTGGTATAGATGAAGGACCATGCACGTCACCATTTCAAATTGTACATCATCCTTTTATTATAATCCTGAAGCTTTTATTTATTGACAGTGCAAGAATGTATCTAAGTTGAAAGATGCTCATAATTATAATAAAATGTATTAACACTGTTGACAAGTCAAGTCAACTTTATTTGTCACATACACATACAAGATGTACAGTGAAATGAGAGTGAAAGTGAAAATGTTTGCAGGATTGTGCAAAACAACAGAACAGAACAGAACCAGAATCAATATCAGTTTTATTCATCACTTGCACATAAAGTGCAAGTAAAATGAATTTGCCAGCAGCGGTACAATGAGAAAAGAACACACAAGAACACAATAAAAATTTAACACAAACATCCACCACAGCATTCATCACTGTGGTGGAAGACACAACATTTGGCCCCTCCTCTTCCATTTTCCACACATTTTCCCCCGTGGTCGGGACCTCAACATCTGGACGCTGCAGGCGTCCAGATGTACAGACAAGGTAAAGTCCAGATAAAGTCCAGGTAAGTCCTGATTCATTGCATCCCCACCGGAGACCGCGGCTTCAGGTTGATGTAGGCTACAGGCCGGCGGTCAAAGATTTAAAGTTCCCGCCGCGCCGCAGCCAGAAGCACCGCATATTTAATAAAGGCACCAGAGTATTTATGCCCTGGTGAGATCAGAGTTCACAGCCTGTGTGAAGAAACTTCATCTCCTCTTCTCTGTTTTTGCAGCATGACAGCAGAGGCACTTGCCTGACTGCAGTAGCTGAAACAGTCCATTGCTGGGGTAGTAGGGGTCCTTCATGAACTTGCTGAACAATGGCCTGTTTCCTTTATCATCCTTACAATTTTGCACATCTTTCATTCATTGTTCTATATCTATCTGCATCATCATCGATATCTCTCATTTCTTTTTGTCGTGACTTTCAGTCTGAAGAAGAGTCTCGACCCGAAACCACCTATTCCTTCTCTCCAGAGATGTCGCCTGTCCCACGGAGTTACTCCAGCTATTTGTGTCTATAATCTTGTACTCTTCACATCAAGAGAAAAATCAGGCTGATCTAATTGCCACAAGATATTGTTACTTCCAATGTCTTAATACAGTGGGACAAAGAGACTAATCATGGTAAGAGTGTTGACAAGAGTTCAGGGCAAACATGTTCCTGATAAAGGACAAGGTAGGTGGGATAATGAAGTCTTGGATGACGAGAAACTGAGTGGTTGGTCATGAAAAAGAAGGCATGGGACAGGACAGGTATAGATAGCTGGAAGAGAACTGAGGAACACACTTATGAAGGAAATAAGGAGGGCACAAAGGGGCAGGAAAGAGCTTTGGCAGACAACATTAAGGAAAATCCAAAGAGATTTTATAAGGGAAAGAGGGCAACTAGTGAGAGAATAAGGTCCCTCAGAACCCAAGTGGTCATCTCTCTGGGGAAAGAAAGACTGGGAAACTTCCTGTCGATGCAATGCGATACGACATGATACGATACGAACTTTTTTCACTCAGAGAGTGGGAATCTTGGAACTCTCTGCCAAGGGTAGTTGACACACAGTTCATTGAATATTTAAGAGGGAATTAAAATAAAATTGTGGCTAAGGGATCAGGGGGTATGGAGAGAAGGCAGGTGCTGGATACTGAGTTGCACAGCAGCCTTAACCATAATGAAAGAGCGGTGCAGTCTCGAAGGGCCGAATGGGCTACTCCTGACCTAAAAACTATGTTTCTATGTTTCTATGTAGAACATTATTCCTCCTCCCCCTTTGTTCTCTGTAAGTCCCTAACACACAAGGTACATCCCCACGTGAAATTAAAAATAAAATAAAAGTGAGGGAAAAAAAAGAAAAAGACAAGCGACTGCTGGCTGGCTTGCCGTGTGCACAGCACCTCAACCGAAACGAAAGAGCAAATGCACTCTTATTCCCTGGGCAGAGGATTCAAAAACTAGTGTGTGTCCCCCGTCCCCCCACACCGGGTCCCCCTTTGTTCTCCCACCGTCCCTCACAGTGGTCCCCCCACGTCAGGTCCTCCATTGTTCTTAACACAGTCCCCCCACGCTAGGTCCCCCTTTGTCTTCCCCTCCCCCACCTCAATGGAGATGTCTTGAGGATAGTTCATATTACGACTGAGGAGGTGCTGGACGTCGTAAGCCATTTGACGATATATAAATTACTGGGCCTGATTAGATATACTTGAAGACAGTGGGAATATCTGTAAGTCGAGGTTGGACAGGCTAAGACTTTATCCCTTGGAGCACAGGAGGCCGACATGTGATCTTATAGAGCTGTATAATATCATGAGGTGAATGTATAGGGAGTCAGAATTTTTTACCCAAGGTCTTTTACCCAGAGTAGGGGAATCAAGAAGCAGAGGACATACGTTTAAGTTGAGAGGGGAAAGAATTAATAGGAACTTGAGGGGTGACTGTTTCCACATTCCGACTCTGTCTGGCTAATCTTAAAATGACATGCTATGTGACAAAATATGACTGAATTCATTGGAGTATTCTATGAACAAGAGCCGAGGAATACTTGCATCTACTTTAAATCCTAGGCACATGGACAACCTCTCTGCTACATAGGAAGACTCTGCTGGTGTAGCTCAGCAGGTCAGGCTGGTCTCAAGAGAACATGATAGGCGACGTTTCATGTTGGGACCCTTCTTCACTTTGAAGTATCGCCCCTCCGTGTTCCCCCGAGATGCTGCCTGACCTCTAGAGCTACTCCAGCATCTGTAATTTATTGTTTCCACATCTCTCTGCTGCATATGGTTACTTTGACTAGCCTTTCCATTAGAAAATCTCCCAACATTTGGAGGTTGATTAACAGATTACAGGCCAACATGAGATTTTATCCCCAGTGTGATAAATACAACAAAACGTTTCCATGTATTGAATACTTTAATCATTTGCTTTGTAAAAACATACATTTTGTACTTTGTGGAAAATGAAATACAGTAATAATACTTCATATTATGGAATACTTTTTACAATTTGGTTTCAGTTTTCTTTCACATTAGTGGCAACTATCTTCAAGAATTCCCTCAAAACAAATTGGGTTAATCAATATTGCCAATAAATAAACATTCTAACAAATTTAATAATTTTAAGCTTTCAGAATTCCATAAGGACTGCATTTAATTATAGTAATTTCCTTCATGGGCTTATGCAAGTTTCAAGACTTCTTTCACCATTTCCCCAATTCCATCAAAAACCTCATGGATGGGGGCATTGCACATGAAGGCACTGGTCGTCACCAATTTATTTCTCTTGTCGATGTGTACTTCATTGACATGCTTATTGATGTGCTCACAGCCTAACTCTTTCAATGTGTGGGCTGTTTTTGCATAGGGCCATCTGGAAAGAAAATGTAAGGGAAACAATTACCTAATAATGTCAGAAAAAAGATTAAATGTACAGCATTACACATTCAAAGTGTGAAGGCACATGTGAAGCAAAGCTACATCAAGAATTTGAATATACTATTGAGGCACCAATTTCCGAATTATATTCCAAGTCACTTAACACCCTTTCAAGTTGTATAATTAGTGCTTTTGCTTTCTTGTGTTGGAATTGTATTGTTCATTGCATTTTCAATTCTAAAATAAGTTACCAATTTTACTATTGATAAATATAAGTGGATATTGGATGCTGCGTTGTGGTTTATATCCGTATTTTGATGGTAAGCAAATTACAGATGTTAACTTTAATACACTTCATTACACCTGATTTGCTAACAGCAAATAATGCATGTCCATAATAATTTTCTTTAAGAGGGAACTAAATAGAATATAATTCAGATTGCAAGGATTCAATAAAATCGAAAAGGAGAACATTTCCACAAGACATTAATCAAAAGTATCCAAGGAATGCAGTAACAACATAATCTTGGAAAGATAGGAGCATCAATGTGTTTAAATGTACATAAAATTTAAAGAAATTGGCGTTGTGATGCTGTCAGTGCCCCAGCTTCAACCAATCTCAGTCAGAGCATTCAAGACACTTAGCACTGTCTAAGTGAAGAAGGTCCATCTCATATCCCCTTTAAATCTTTCTCCTTACCCCAAATCTGTGTCCTCTAGTTTTATCTCCCAGTGATACGATTAATAGTTTCCCCAGCCTACCCTATTGAAGCATGATGTTGAGATTTGTTTTCGATGCCCTGATTAATGAAGGCCTTCATCTACATATGCCTTCCATTATCTACCTGTATTGCTGCCTTCAAAGATCTGTGGTTTTGTAATCCACTTTGTTCTCAATCCTCCCCAAGACCCTCCCATTCAGAGTATAAATATTAACCTCATTACTCCCAAAATGCATCATCTCACATTTGTCTGGATTAAACTCAGTCTGCCATTCTATAATGCATCAATATCTCTCTGCAGCCCCAGACTACCTTTTACATTATCAACAGCTCCATCTAGCTTTGTGTCATCTGCATGCTTACTGATCATGTTTCCTACATTCACATGCAAGACATGTGTATATTTCTCGTAAAATAAAATCTACTTGTACCATGGAATCCATTCTAACTATAAACCATATATAATCATGTCCCTTCACAAATTGGGTCAGTTTCTCAGATCCCAAAGACAATGAATTATCAGTCAACTTCATAAGGTAAAACATTGGTCGGCTCCCAACTTACGAAGTATGATCAAGTAAGTGTACAAACTTTCAAAAGTTAACTCAAACTTCACTGGGTCAATTCTTATAAATGGTCATATCAATGTTATAGGTCTGGCAGCATCTTTGAATATAATAATCGAGTCAAAGTTTTTGGTCAATTATCTTTTCATCAGAACTCTTTAAATGTATTATTCCCTTCTACAAATAGTACATAATTAATTCATTCATAGCCAGCTTCAAACTGGGCCTCATTGAACTCCCCTATTATCACCTTCCTACCCATCTTCTTCACGGCTTAACATCATAGTGAAGGTAAAGTACAGCAAAATGGAGGCAATCTTCCATACATGTAGATGAACAGTGTCAATATTTTTGCATCCAAAATGATACTCAAATTGTGTGCTTTCCCCATCTACCAGTGCTCATCCGATGAACATATCAAATACAAATAGATAGGACAGACTCAATTAACCTAGGCTATATTGATTAATATAAACTTGCATGCTTCAAGATTAATTGAAAGGTCAGAAATTAACATGCTAATTCAAAGATCCAAAATCCTGGTTTCCAGTTTCTCCACTTGATAGTCAGCAACTCCCTAACTCTCAGTGAAAGGCCTGTTCCACAAGTAACTTTTAAAATGGATATGTGCCTGGGGATTTTTTAAAAAAAGCACAAAGCAAAAAAAAAAAAACAGGATTTAAACAGAAATATTCTTTGAAAGAGTCACCACAAGCCAAAAGCATAAAAAATGCCTCTTTCTAGGACTGTGTTAGATTCCACGACTGATGGGGAACACTAAATTATGTATGTGGTTAAGCATGCCAGAAGAAACAATGGGAATCAGCAGTTTAATAAGAAGCCTGAAGGCATATGTCTGTTTTCGTTTGAGGTGAAAAACTGGTTGACCAAGCAAGCTTTCAGCCTGGGGCTTGGGAGCAAAACCAACCAATGGCAACAATCATTGAGGATTGAGTCACTTAATAAATCATTTCTGAACAGGTTAGATCTATGTGTGGATTGGACTAAAGTTAAACAAGACTGGATTTATATTCGGCAAAGAAAGATCCATTTCCAAAGTCACTGCCTACTTTAACTGATAAATATTTTGACATCTAATATATCCAAAGATCATTTGTAATTAATCTCTTAATGCTTATGTTGAATGGCAATGGATACCATCGATGATTCGGCCGTTTGTTATTGGTCTAATATTCAACATTTCATTACAAATCTTAATTGTAATGGACTTTAACACTTTACATTGTTTGTAAAATAGCTGTGGGCATGGATTATTGGCAAATTTAATTAAAGGTACTGCACTTACTTCTCACATTCTGTGTCATAACCTACAGTTAGTTCACATCCTGGAATGAGTTTAGCTGCCAACACAGGAGAAATACAACAGAGGCCAATGGGTTTCTTTGTAGCATGGAATTTTTTAATTGCTGATTCCACTGATGCCTCCACAGTGCAGTTCTTCCCTTCAACTGCCCAGCTGCTGAGATTTTTTGCAACACCAAATCCACCTGCAAAGAGAAAACATAAAGAAATTTGACTGCAGTGTTGTTTCTAATGCAATGATTGAATAGAACCATCAGACACTTGACTGATAAATTGGTGTTGGTGATCTTATCTTCTCTGCCTTCTGAGAACTATATTCTGCACTCTATATCTTCCCCTTTGTTCTACCCATTGCATTCAAGTTTAGCGCGATTAAATTTGTATCGTATTATCTGATCTGATTGGATAGCATGCAAAACAAAGCTTTTCACATACCTTGGTATACATAACAATAAACCTAAACCTGTTTTATAGTCTTGGGAAGCCTACAAGAAAATCATACAACCTCAAATGCTTGAATATCAAAAATATATCTTATCGTGACTTCTTGTACTATCGGAAGCAAATACCTATATTTTTGACATACCAACTAAAATATAACATAACAGCATTTGGCCTATGCCTGTTTGGTTGAATGATAAAACTGATGACTTTGCTTGTTCATTGGTCCCTATATGCCTTTAAGAGTGATTAAATTATTTTCTGTCAATGAACTTTGGTCCCTCCAACCTGCCCTACTTTACTCCAACTGGCAAAACTTTGCTGAAAAGAAGTCACGAGGAAAGCGATTTCAACTAATTGCCCAAAGTAAACACCTCTCTTCAAAAGTTCCAATGGATCATCTATGCCAGGGAAGATGAGGAATGGGGCTCAAGAATATAACCTCCTTAATCAGTGGTCCCTTTTGAAGAAACTCAGCAGCTTGAACTGTTAACTGCTCTCTCCTCAAAATTAGTTTAATCTACTAAACATTTGACATTTTATGTTCTTTTGTTCTAGCATTGACACCATCTTGCTTTTGGTTGAATAACATCATGTTGAAGGCTCCCTCAAGTGAAGTCAAGAAAGTCAAAGTAAAGCAGAAATGCCCAAATTTAAAACAATCTACTTATTATGTAATTGTGTACTCTAATGTAAATATCACTTTGGGATAGGGAAACGGTGATATATTGAAAATGAATAGTAAACTTTCACTTTCTAAGAACATTTTGGGCATTGAGTTTCTCTGATATCTAGCTATTAAGCAAAACCTAGCCATATGCAAAACACTGTGTTGCAATTAAAGCAGAGTGATTTAAACAGTATTAGTTATTACTATTTATTCATTACAACAAACTTTCTCTTCAAAGACAAATCATCTGCACTTGTTACTAACCCAAGTAACAAGAATTAAATCTAACACAAGTAACAAGAATTAAATCTAACACAAGATAGGGGTGAAGAGGATGTTTCCTCTTGTGGGAGAATCTAGAACTGCATGTTACAGCTTTAAAAAATAAGAAATTCCTCACTTCGGGCAGAACTAGGGCAAACCTGTTTCTCTGAGAGGGTCATGAGTGTTTGAAACTATCTTCCTCAAATATATCGGAATATTTTCTAGGCAGAGTTAAATAGATCCTTGATAGGCAAAGCATGAAAGGATACCCTGTGAAGATGGGAATGCGGAGTGGAGGTTAGAGCCAAATCTTCAATTGACTATTAATTGGCGAGGGTCGAGTGGCTGACTCCCGAGTCTACCACAATGGTAGAGCTGCTGCCTCACATAGCCAGAGACCCGGGTTCGATTCTGGCCGCGGGTGTTGGCTGTACTGAGTTTACACGTTCTCTCTGTGACCGCGTGGGTTTTCCCCGGGTGCTCCGGTTTCAATAAATTTGTCAAGCTAGTTTACAAGCCCATCTGTTATTTATTAATTGTCATAACAATATTTTGTTTAACAATATTTAGGACCAATTCCCGAAAAGTAGCTGGAATCGTCAATAAAGTTCAGATTGTCTAAAAAATATATAATGGATCGCTAGAACAAAGACCGGGATATTTACCTGGGATGATCAGGGCATCGGTATCATTAATGATGAGTTCAGTGAGGTCTTTGATGTTGCCCCTGGCGATCCGGCTGCTCTCCACCAACACGTTACGCACTTCCTCAGTGGGTTGGCCAGTCTTATGATCTACGACGTGCATCTGGTTCACGTTAGGGGCATAGAGTTGCACCTGGAACAAAACGAAACAAACTTTTGGAAGCAAGGAGCTAAAGAGGCAGCTGGAAACACAATGGTCGGATGGACGGTGAAACCGGTGACAATTATTGCCGAAAGCAGAAGGAAACAGGGAGAGTGAAATATTTAGCACGAGACGCAAAAATGAAAGGATTGGATCTGAATCTAATGTGACTGCGCGCAAGCGATGTCAGTTTCAACGCGAGGTCGGATGCAAAGTCAAAGTGAAGAAGCGGTTTTGGGGATGAGCTGGGGAAAGCGGACGTACCTCGGCCCCGGCTCGACTCAGATGAACCATCACCGCCGAGGATTCGTGCACCTCGGAGCCGTCATAGACACCACAACCGGACAGGATGACAGCCACTCGCTTCTTTGCCATGTTCGACCCAGGCGGTGCAGTAACAGTGTGAGGTTTCAGCCGATCCTGACACAATTGTCTCTCTGCTCTGTGTCGCTGGGTTTTATAGCGTGGAGTGGTACCGCCCAGCGGCGGGGACTTGTCTATGTTAATTATTTGCTTGGCTCTCTCTCAACTTCCTTATTAGTCCTGACCGGGTAATTCTAAGGGAGATAAATACTCCCGGTCACCTTCAAACATTTATATTATATGTTTCTAGTTAATCGAATCACATTCACAAGTTTATCGCATAATCTCTATTGTCCTGGCGTCACTTTTAAAGAAAATTGCCTTGTCATGCTGATTTGGAAAAAAAAACACGCATTGTGTTTGGTAACACTTCCCATTCCCCCACCCACCCCCCACCGTCACCAGGAAATAGACGGAAGCCCGGGGCAGCTTCTGTGTATACCTCCTCAGATAATGTCCATGTTGGTACATGTCAACCAAAAGTCATTTCAAATAACAATCGGTACCATTAAAATGCTAACGGCATTTATTTGACATCTGAAATAGGAAGGAACGGCAGATGCCGGTTTATACCAAAGATAGACACAAAGTAATGGAGAAACTCAAAGGGTCAGGCAGTATCTCTGGAGAAAATTAATAGGTGTCCATCTCCGCTGAATGACCCGCGGAGTTACTCCAGCACGTTGTGTCTATCTTTATTTGACACCCGTTCAATTGTCTATTGCCTCTGAGTGGGTGATCACTTTAAAATTGATTTTTCGAATGATTTTGTTCTCGCCCAAATGACCATTCTTCTGTGAATGCATAAAACGCCACCAGCCAGTTCACCACGCCCTTGCCCAATCCAAATCCACATTCGGGGGGAGGAGACCAAGATGAGCAGGGTCTTGATCGTTGGAGCAAAAGGTGCTGGAGTAACCCAGCGGGTCAGGTGGCACCTCTGGAGAACATGGACAGGTGGCGTTTCGGGTGGGAACGAGCCCGTACAATTTAAGAGAAACAAGAACAGATCTATTGCCCACGGCGGCATTGAAATTGAGATTAAGTAATTCAGGTTGCGCAAAAAGGCGTTTGGTGTTTAACATGTACACCGTATCATTATCAAATGCCAAATGTGTCAGCTTAGCAATAATTACTAAGGACGTCGCACCCATATCATATGTCCCAGGTTTCCTGGAAAGTTAAGAAATTGTTTATAAAGAGGAGATGTGTTCACATAGCATACTGGACGGATTCTAAATGACCCAAGAGGTCTTTTACGCCCGATTAAAAACTTGAAAAATATAATTTTCGGTACATTTCATAGCTACAATAATTACAGATTCCTATACATGATTCTAAACATGAAACTTAAACCACGTGTTACTAAATTGATCATGATTATAAGATTGCCTTAAATTAACACGAATCAAGTGACGTAATTGTAACTTGCAACGATACATATGTGAGTATAGGGTGATGAGTAGAACAAATTTATTAAGTAAGTTCCATCATTGCAAAGCATCCAGTACTTAACGAAGACAACAAAAGAAAGGTGATTCTGGGAAAAGTAGAGCCAAAATATATGTCACCATTTTCCAAGCTGAGGTGACAAAACTGAAATGCCTGCAGACCCTTTCCCCAATTCCTAGAGGCGTGTTTGTGGACATGTGTGTCCTGCATGTACTAACTCGAAAGGTAATCCGAGGACTGGGATTAGATGTGTATACATGCTTGCCCACTTGCCTCCTTGGGGGTCTACAGTTGCTGGGCATTCTTACCCGTTTCCCCATTCAGTGCATGAACCATATGACTTTAAATCACCGTACAGCTGGATTTCAGTTCTCGTGATCGAGTGTGATTGCTTCATCATGTGATGATTTCTTCACATGGGATTTCCCCGTCATGCGTTCTATCGCAAGGCAGAGAAATTAATTGAATGAGAGCTAATAAAATAGAATATAAACTTCACTTAGGTTCATCGATATAGAAACATATAACATGAGTGCAGGAGCAGGCCATTCGGCCCTTCGAGTCCAATATGATCATGGCCGATCATCCAAAATCAGTATCCCGTTACTGCTGCCTCCTCCTCCCCCACCCCATATCCCTTGATTCCGTTAGCCCCAAGTGCGATATCTTTGTTGCCTTCCTAACGTTTGGCGCTGCTTGTGATCCGTCTCCCTAATTTAGAACTTAACTTGTGACCAGACTTGTCTCCCACTGAAACCTCAGTCACTTGCCCTGTCCAATTATGTGTTTGTTCTTAAATATGTCGCCAAAGCATAACTCCGACCCGTCCATTAAATAAGTGTCTCCACCCACGGAGAGTTTTTTACAACTGTTAACCTGTAAGAAGGGAACTATCAATAATTGAAACGAATCGGACTGATCAATTGCCAGGCATTAAATAAAATAGTAATCAAATGATACGACGCGAGTGAAAATCAACGGCTGAGAGCCGTGTTTCAACTGGATCAAATTGATGGGCCCCTGTCCCACTGTACGAGTTCATTCAAGAGATCTCTCGAGTAGCCCTGATTCGAACTCGGAGATTTACGGTAATGGCCGCTCGTAGGTATTCGGGGCTCTCGTGGACATTTTTCAACATGTTGAAAAATCTTCATGAGTCTTCCCGAGCATACCGCGTTTCCCGAGTACCTGCCGTTAGCGTTACGAGCCTCTAAGAAACGTCCCCGAGCTCCGACGTACCCGCTACGTACATTCTACGTGTTTACCACGAGTTTGATTCTTTTTTTTTTTTAACTCGGGAGAGCTCTTGAATGAACTCGTTCAATGGGACAGTGGGCTGTCTCTCTGTCTCTCTCCTGGATGTGAGGCGGGGAGGGTGCCGGTAGTCAGCATCTCGCAAGCGGGGTAGTGTGGTCCCAGTTTGTCTTAATAATTAATACAATCTCAGACGGAAATAGTGAATAAACATGCCTTGTGTTTCTCCTAAACTCATCTAAATTTTAAGTAAGTTTGAACACATATTAAACATCCACATTTGGAATTATATCGTTTCAGTCGTGTAGCTATTAGTCCAAGTATTTTATTTCAACAGTCGATAGTCACAAGCACTCTGCGGCGATTTAATTTCACCCTCTGGTTAATTTATTGATGAGCTGGCTACAGGCGGGGAGCGTGGAGATGGGATTGGTTTCCCATCGGAGAGCCAGCCACTTTGTATGAATCTGGTATTTTAACCAATCTCAATGTACAACGAGGATTCTGCACAACGTGCTTACACTCCATTGAGGATAAATGGGGATCCTGTGGATAGGGTGAACTGTTTTAAATATCTGGGAGTCCACATCTCCGAAGATATGACATGGGCATCACAAGCCTTTATCACCTCAGGCAATTGAGGAAATTCAGAGTGTCTCCGAGGATCCTCCAGTGCTTCTACACATCGGCAGTGGAAAGCATCTTGTCCGGGAACATTACCATCTGGTTTGGGAATTGCTCTGCCAAGGACAAGAAGGCTCTGCAGAGAGTAGTGCGTTCGGCCGAACGCGCTATGGGAACTTCACTTGCCCCCCTGCAGGAACTATACATCAGGAGGTGCAACTCCAGAGCCAACAATATCATGAGAGACCCCTTCCACCCCTGCAACGACTGTTCCAGCTGCTACGGTCAGGCAAACGCCTCCGTTGCCATGCGGTGAGAACAGAGAGGTTGAGAAGGAGTTTCTTCCCAGAGGCCATTCGGACTGTAAACGCCTATCTCACCAGGGACTAACTCTACTGAATGTTTTTCCTTCCATTATTTATTATGTAAAAGAATATGTGTGTTATGATTGTGTTTATAGTTTGTTTGGTTGTTTGGTTGTTTGTCTTTTGCACAAAAGTCCGCAAGCATTGCCACTTTCATTTCACTGCACATCTCGTACGTGTATTGGACAAATAAACTTGACTTGACATGCCTCTAGACGGTATGTACCTTGTCTCCAGCCACGCACCCCGCCCAGACTCGGTCAGTGCAGTTGCCGTCTACACTTAAAGCGATTAGTTTAGTTTAGAGATAGAGCATGGAAACAAGCCCTGGTGACCATATTGTTATCCCACGCTCACCTCCACTCGGCACAGTGGCGCAGAGGTAGAGTTCCTACAAAAGTTCCCACAAAGACGTGCAGGTTTGTGGGTTATGACTTCTGCAAATTGCCCCTAGTGTGTCGGATAGAACTAGTGTTAAGGGTGATCGTTGACCGACCCACTGTATCACTAAACCCTACACTGGGGAGTGTTTTACAGAGATCTTCTATCCAAAGAGAGTTTAAAGCGCAAACTGCGTTTCTGCAGACGAAACTGCATGTTATTTCATACTTTCAGTTACCTCAAAGGTTGGCGAGAACATGTTCAATGTCTGCTTTGGGTCAAAATCTAAAGGAAGAAAACGGGCTAGAGTTTTGCGGTCCCGCGCCCATCTTCGTCCTAACATTTTCCTATTGCATATTCTTGTATTACTAGCTTCTCTCTCGTACGTGAAATTGTGCATTATCTCTCGAGGTCAAACGCCTTTGTTGCATTGGATACTGGAGCCACTTTGCGAGCTGCGATATAACAGTGGCAAGTGGGATGACAACGCGCCTTCAGCACCCTATCGAGAGCCTTCCGTGGGATTTGCATATCCTGCGTGTCTGGAAGGAGGAGGAGGGAGGTTGGTATAAAAGAGCAGCAAGCAGCTACTGATTCATCTGTGGACCTAGAACTCGGCGCACATCGACGAGAGCCTTACGAAATATTCAAGGGAAAATTCATGTCATAGAGTTCAGTTCAATATTTACAACCCACTCTTCTCATCTCAGAGCTCGACATGGAGCAAGAATATGACGGTGTCGAGACGCTGCATTATTCCGTGGGGATCCTCAGTATAAGCGCAGGTAATCGCCGAGCCTTCAAGCATTTCCTCCTACATTTATTTCATTGGTTATAAAGGATAACCCCTTGTTTATTGTGTGTTAGGTGCTCTGTTGCTGGCTGTGAATTACTATTCCACTGTTCCGCTGATCCCCAGCACGGCTCTCGGTGTTTTACTGCTTATCGTGGCGGCTCTCCTATGCTATACAGGTGAGTTACAAACACTGAGGAGAATAAAATAGACGTCGTCGCTGTTGGCGGGCGTTCCAGTGTGCTGAATTACAATGCAAACTCTCGTTATTATCTGGTTAGCCTGTGTGAATATAGATGAGAGCGCTATTATAATATTTGAGATATTTTCCTTAATGCAAACTTAGTAATTGTCGAACATCCACCCGGTCTCACACACGCTTGCGTTTTGCACCTGAAACGCCACCTTGTGGCGAGTTGTAATTGCTTTGCCATCTCTCCACTTCAACTTGCCATTGAAAGAATATTCCAATTTAGTGAGTACTCGGGGAAGGCACCAAAAGATACAAAGTGCTGGAGTAACTCATGAGGCAACATCACTAGAGAACATAGCAAGGTGACGTTTCGGGTCCGGATTCTTCTCCGGACTTCTCACACTGAAAACTTACGTGTCACTTTTAATCAGTGGAACTGATTATTAATCGGGGATGGTGTTTTCATCCCATGGGTTTTCGCCTACCCGTGTGTGGTGGTTTGATTTATTCAAGATCAGGATTAGAGCCCCCCCTCAGGAGCCCCCCTACACCCAACTGGGTGAAAGGTTTCTAAATCCAGTTTACAATTCTTGGTCATTTATATAAGCCCCACAGAAGCCCCACAAAGCGCCGGAAAAATTAAAGTTTATTTAAATTGGAAGAAAATTGAGTAATCTTTCCTTAAACCATCTAATGTACACATCAATATTTATCTAACACCCCTACATTTAAAATACATAAGATGAAAAGCAATTATTTTTGGAAGATGCGACTCAAACCCTGGAGATCTAACACTCTCTTCATCCCTACTAGACATTCGGGGACATTGGTAACATCATAGTTATGTTACTTGGCCAATAATATAGAACTCTGGATAATTATCTTAAAGCACGTTCAAATCCTATCCAAAAGCTGGAGAATTTAACTCCTGCTCACTGATTACATTGCCAACATACAAAACAATTTTTGTCAATTCTGATTATGGACTGCCTCAAGGAAACTCCACGAGGAAGAGGTCTACATTCCTAGTCAAGTTTTGACCTACAGGTTCAGAGCCTTAACAGCTATCTGAAGTGGACAATGAAGTCACCTAGTTGTACCTAAAACAATATACCCTGTGAAGATACATATTTATCTGCAGGTTTAGGGTGAGGCATCTGACCACTTTCACAAGGGTACCGTGATAATAAAGCTCACATTCCATGAATAAATGTCACATAGAGAATATATTTAAGGAAATTAACTGCTTTGCCATCTGTATAAATTTCCACTGTAAGGCATAGATTAAGCATATTATTTATTATGGTAATTTTAAATTATTTATGAAGTTTGCCTTGTTTGGAAGTTATCTCCTTGGACATTTCAGTTCAGCTTTATTTATGCAATCTTAAATGGAATACTGTGTCAATCAATGGAAGGATACAAGACTCCAAAAAAGCCATAAAAGGTCACAAGTATCATGTCTGTGGAGGAAGTTCGGAAGAAATAAAACCACATTTGGTGATGAGGATTGAACTAGAATGAGTTAACAGACAGATGGGGAACCATACACGTTGCTATCATACTATGATTGAATTAGTTTTATATATTTTGGGTTCAAGCATGACAAACTTCAAAGGGATAAGATAAAAAGTATGTTAAGGAATAGAATAAAAGAGAATCTAAACCCATTAAAAGCCGTATATATGTGTATCTGCATGCAAAGTTTAAAACAGGAAATAGGGAATAGTGACTGAGGATCATTAGTCAGACTGGTGAAACAAAGGAAGTGTGATTAATGCTTGGAATAATTGACACAGTTGTATTAGACGTAAAGATGATGGGGCTGGGGGGAGGGGGAGAAATTGTAAGTGCAATTTCAAATGTTGCCAATGTGTCAGGAGGATATTAATAACATTTCAGAATGCATGTGTAATTGGCAAATTAAGTTCAGTGTAGCTGAGTATGTAATGTATGTAGTACATTTTGATTAGTAGAATTAAGGAATCAATATATCTCGGATAAAAAAATTTTGATGGATGGCAAGATAACAGCAACACTGGTGAATGAGGCCGTTATAAAAAAAACTAAACTAAGGACTGGAGTTCATTTGGAATGTAAATATGTTGTTAAATTTGTACTAAACTTTGTTTAATCCACTTCTGCCTTTCATATTGTAAAAAAGAGATGGCAGGCAATGGATAATCAAAAAATGGCAACTGCCTGAAACGTCAAATAAAAACAGAAAATGCAAGGAAGATTCAGTAGGGTCAGGGAGCATCTGTGGATAAAGAAATAGACGTAACATTTTCGATAATGTCAATTCATCGACTTGGAATGTTAAATCTGTTACTCTTTTCGTCAATGCTGCGTCAGTTGGCTGTGAATTTCTAATTTTCTATTTTTATTTCAGCTATTGATGTAAAAATTATGAGTAATTTTGGTTTTAGAGCTAAGCAAAACTTGTGGGAGCTCTTTACCCCAGTTGACTGGAAGCCTGCTAAAGGGCTGTTACAACAAGATGATAATATTGATATGGAGAAAATATATTTGCAATAAAATAAGATGGGGGGGAAAAAAAGCAAAATACTGCAGATTCCAAAAATCCCAAATTAGGCTTAATGTTCTGTTAACATCCCACTGGAGAAGATCATCAACATGAAATGTGAATTTTATTTTCCTCACCCACCAGTGCCACCTGGAATCTTTAAGCAGGTAGATTCTCATTTGAAGCTGAAGAATGTATAGACTATGGGGGAAGAATGGCTAATCTTCCTGTTGGATGTTGGATGATCAGCCATGATCATATTGAATGGCGGTGCAGGCTCGAAGGGCCGAATGGCCTACTCCTGCACCTATTTTCTATGTTTCTAATGGTGTAGTTCACACTCAGTGTAATTGGTGAAAATGTGTAAAACCTATGTCATCTCCTTTACTATTTATTTTCTGCTTGTTTTTTTTCAGGTATACGGAAGAGTTCAAATCAAGCTATCCCTTTTGTGAATCTATGCCTGACAGTGTCTGTTCTGTGGTGTGGATCCGGCCTGATCCACATCTTAATGGGAGCAAATGTAGTTCAGAGTGATTCAGTCAGAAATGCTCTGGTCCCTGGTTTTGCGGCTTTAGTCTTGGCACTCTTCATCATTGGGTTTTCGGGGATCATCCAAAAGGATGTAATCCCTGGTGTGATTGCCTTTGCTATTTCTCTTGCTACTGCTCATGAGATTGCTGCATTATATAATAAATCTTTTGGTCATTCTGCAGTGGCTTCAAATTATCTGATCGTGTCCTTTATCGGCATTTACTTTGGATTGGGCCGTGCTTCTGTCTTCATAAGCAAAGGACAAATAACTTTCCCTGGGACTACTCTGTCTAAGAATAAGTCCCATGTGGCATTGACATCGACAAGCCTCTTTAACAATGACACAGTAGTTCTGGGATACATTACTAATATGCTATCTGCCAGTGTGTTCGGATGTCACCTATTGGGTGTAACTTCCGATCTGTTTGTTGGTCAGGTTCCCTGGCTGTGGACAGCAGGCGTCTACCAAATTATAGTTTGTATTTTGTCTTTCAGGGCTTTTGACACGCTGAATGCTACGTTCTTTGGTTTGACCTCCATATTAAAATTTGCAGAGGGATATGCATTGCTGTACAGCATATGGCAAAACACCCAACCCTTCTTCCCGGTTCCAGTCCCAATTGTTCTTGCTGTCCTATTTTTCACGCTGGCTCTGTTCATGACCAGTAAAAGCCTAATTGATGGATTGTATCCATTGTTTTTTGTTGCCTATTGTATAGCAGTATCAGCTCGCTCCACAGGTTTTTTCAATGGTGGAGCACAAGGGGTGAGTGTGGCTATATTTATAGCATCTGCTTGCATTATTTTAATTTCCCTTTTCAATAGCAAAGGGCCCCTGACATATCCCACTGGAGAAGGGGTTGTTAAAAATTTATTCAGTAGGATGAATGCCTTATCTCTAAAGTCAGGTAAAGATTTCCATAACCCATATTTAGGATACTCCAGATACTCAGATGCTGAGATTCTAGCCCATGCCTGCAATGTTGTGGCTTGTTTTGCCATCACTGTATCAATCAATCCTTTGGTACCTTTAGCCACTGTAGTTTTGCCTTGGATTGTTATTCCTGGGGGTGTCCTTCAGATCCTGTGTGGCTCAATCTCTTTTTCTCGGGGTAAAACCCTTGAAAGCTGTGCTTTCATGCTGTATGGTTTAATATGGATAATCTGGGGTTTGACCAGATATGGTGGTCTCTATGGTTCGACTAGGGGGTTTGGCATTGCTGTGGGAATTATTTGCTTCCTGCTCTTTAACAGTTTTGTGGTGATTGGCACTTGCTTTCTGAACACTGCATGGTTTGCCTTGTCACTCAGCTTTCAGTTGATCTTAATAAGCTTCCTTTTGGACGCCCTTAATGCAATTCCTTATGGATATGATATTGGAGTCACTATCATTTTTGGTTTGATTAGTTTTTACTGCTTTCTGGCCACCCTCTTTAACCAAAGCTTTGAGAAACCACAGTTACCTCTGGGACGGGCTTGGGCAAGTCTGTGTGGCTTTGGGCAGAACAAAACTGTGTGCCCTCATCTGCCTTCAAGAAAAACCTCCTCGGTCAGAAAGATTGCAGGTAAGGCTTTGCAAAGATTGTTGGATTCCACATTGCTATTTCACAGCTGTTTTCATTTCTTTAAGCAAAATAGCAAGATTAATAAGTAACATGTTACATTTAGTTTACCCAGCCTCTTATTGACTTGAAGGGCTAAATGATCTAATGCTTCTAATTTGTAACTTCTAAGATAGTATTATGCAAATCATAATTATGAAATGTAATTGTTTGGCTGTTCTTTTTATAACTTCTCTTCTATATACTTATATCCCATTATGTTTGTGATGACCATGAAATTATAAGACAGCATTAAAATCATTGGAGAGACCAAAGAGATTCAATATATTTATTGTCAATTTCACCAATGTTTCTTGGAAACCTTATTCCACAAGTCTAAAAGACATTTGTGTAATAACTTGGCTGCAGTCTTGTGGCATGAAATTTGTGTTTTCCAAAGATCCAAAACCAGGACTTTGTTAAACTATAAAATAAATGAACAATAAGCAGAGACTGTGAGCAAGGTGAGATATGTATGTTGGAATGTGCAGTGGCTGAGAATAGTAAATTTTGGGGAAAAAAGTAACAGTAAAATGTCCTAAAATGTAGCCTGATCAAAATGAAGGGATAAAAGAGATGTAATCATGCACAGATTTGTAATAGTACAGGAAAGGGCAGAATAGTTACAGAATGGAAACTGAAAAAAATTAAATTTAAAATATTGGACATCCAGGATGATGTTGCATTTTGAAGGCAATAGTTAAATCATCAGTGAAGTAATTTATGTTGTTTATGTAAATACATTTTTATTCCATATTATGGCTATTATAAATTTTTGTTTTATATTGTGACAAAGGCAATCATCTGTTTACTTTCAAAGAAAGCATACGAAAAACAATGATGAGTAAATAGATTTGGAGTAATTAAATTTGGCCCAGTCATTCATAGTTCCTCCCATATTGTGATTCCTGATTCTTCCCATCAATATTTTGGCTGATGGCTAATAGTTTGTCAGAATTTAGTTTATGACTTTTTTTCTAGCTTCTCAATGTTCCATTTGTGCCACCTAGCAGAGTAATGGTTACCAGGCTTAACTTTGTCAGTTCCCTCAGATCCTATGGTCAATAGTCCTCAATGTCTATTGTTGCTTTCAAATCATTTTTTATCATGACACTGAACACATTTAGGAAGAAAAACAATATGTTCTTTGGGATTTCCCTGTTTATTAAAATGTTATTTCTTATCTGCAGAAATTATGAAAAATGGAGGAATCTGTGGTATTCCAACAGACACTGTGTATGTGTTGGTGGCAGCCTGCAATTGTCCTGATGCTGTCGAGAAGGCTTACAAGTAGGAACTGTTTTACATTGAGTGTTATTCACTTGGGCCTGTACCAAAGACCTTTAGTGCATTTGGAGAACATCACTAATGCATCTATCAATTCATGCTTATATCTGAACATGAAAAATAATAGCTGCATATTTTTGAATTATTTCTTATTGTATTTACTAGACCCCAAAATGTATTTATTTAAGCCTACTATATTCTGTTGTGCTGAAGCAAAGCAAGAATTTCATTGTCCTATCTGGGACACATGACAATAAACTCTCTTGAATCTCTTGAATCTTTTGAATCTTGAAATTTGCAAGCATAAGAGCAGGAACTGGTGCAAAAAATGTATCCACTTGTAAACCTGAAACACTCAACTTCAATCAGACTAAAGAAGCGTCTTCAATCTGAAATGTTAACTTTGATTCTCAGGCCATAGATGTTGCCTGATCTGCCAAATGTTTGCAGCATTATCTATTTCACAATTTCAGCCTTTTTTTAATTTTAATGTATCATTATTGGTTATCAATCTGTGCACTGTGGATGGCTTGATTGTATTCACTCTTTGACTGGATAGTAAAACAAAAGCTTTTCACTATACTTCGGTACACATGATGATAAATTAAACTAAATCTATTATGAAGCCATTGCAATTAATATATTTCATTGCTTGTTAGGTTGTTATTTCAACATATCTCAAAACATCAATATTAAATATCAAAAAATGTCTGGATCATATTTAACACTTTGAACATTTGTTGTGGGATAAATGTGTAAAGTGAAAACATCCCTTGTATGTAAAGAAAATGTACAAACATCTGTGGATGTACAATGTTCCATTTATTTAACTACTTTCTTGACGAACTATCCTAATACAAAGGATGAGCTAAAGATGACTGTTTCAGTTCCTTAATTTCTTGCATGTCAAGTAATGCCAATACCAATACCAAGCAGCAATATTTTGATGCTTTATAATTTGTAAGCTAAGAATAGATGAAAAATATAACTAACAAATGTATATATTTTTTGTTTGAACAGCACAAAGAAGCAGGCCAAGGAGAGGCCCATGTCTCTGTGGATCTCCAGCTTAGCACAACTGGAACCAGTTAAACATCTGTTAAACCCTCTATTGTGGGACTTTATGCAGGCAGTTTGGCCATCGTCTATCAGCCTTGTCATCCCCAGGGGTAATACGCCTTTGTTCATTTCCATATTCTTCCTCTAAACCAACCACCAAGCAAATATTGTTTTTCTCATTCATGCAGTGTTTCATTTTCCAGCTCAAACGACAGATTGGAATTTTTTTCTTGGGTGTCTCTATTCTTTGCTGTATCAAAATGCAGTTGGAAATATCCACTTTAATTCTGTCTTGTGAAATATCTTGTGAAGTATTTCATCAATTTAGAACACTATCAGTTTATAACCATGGACATCCCATGCATATTTGCCAATCTCAAATTTCATATTTAAAATTAATTATCTGTTCCACTAGCACATAATTCATGTGATTTAATCTGATTCATCTGATTTAAATCAATGTGGGAGAATGATTATTAACAAATGTTGTTTTCATTGGAAGGTGAATGGCTGGAACCATTTGGACTGAAACATGCAGATAAGTACATCGGGACACCTCAAAGCATCGCCATTAGGATTCCAGACTGTGCCGTTACAACACATCTCATTGATCAGGTGAGATATCCCAAAGGAGCTTTTTATATATTTTGCAAATATTGCTGAATTTCCTTGACATTTTCCATTACCTTGATTTACTTTCCCGATTCAGTGGGTTTTGACAGAATATCTGAAATAAAATCTATGTTTAGAAATACTCAGCATCGGTAGAGAGAGAAATGGTTTCAACATCTCAAGTCAATGTTTCTTCATCAGAACTACTCCTCAGAATGCCATCTAATCTACTGAGAATTTCCAGCATTCTCAGTTTTTATTTTGGATTTCCATTTTTTTAAATTTTGTGTGCATTCATGCATGTATGAGTGCGTGCATGAGTGCTTTCATGTGTGTGCGTGCATGCATGTGTGAGTGCGTATGCATGCGTCCATGAGTGTGTGTGCATGTGCGTGTGCATTCATGCGTGTGTGTGTGTATGAGTGCATTGGTATGTGTATGCATTAGGGCATTCATGTGTGGATGTTTGTTGCAAGAGAGAAAGCAAAAGCAGCCCTCACAATCCTTGTGGAAGATTTGTGTTTTTAAGCAGAATGCAGGTTTGGTTGTCTTATCTTTGTAGAAATTATATTAAGTGTGGAAACTATCAGTACTAAAAATTTCACTAAAGGTTTTGAAAAAGAAGTGTCTAATTTTTTTTTACTGTGGTGCTTCAAAGAGCTTTAATTTTATCATGGCCCGACACAGTTCTTCCCAACTTCAAGGCCTTACAGGTCTAGTCGCTGGATAATGATTATGAACAAAAACTATTGCAAAATTCCCTTCGCTAGCCAGATTGCTAAGGTTCATAGTGGAGCTTACTTCCTCTTCAGCAGAAACTTAATCAGACCAGGGAATGAGTGTGTATCCACTTTTGTTTACATGGTAGCTAATCTTTCTCTGCATGTGCAGGTGGGCCCCATAGCAGTGACATCAGCAAATCCAACAGGAGAAGCAGACACCACACACCACAATCAAGTCTATGCCAAACTTGGTGAAAAGGTAAAGTTAACTCTTTAAGTTTTAAACGTAATTTCTGACATGTATCATCATAGTTAATTACACATGGAAAATTTGTTCCCGGTACAGGTTAATGGAGTATTGTGTGATGGGCCGTCACCTGAGAATATTGCCTCTACTGTTGTAGACTGTACCAAGATAGAGACGGGTACACTTGGTTTCTTTAGAGTTGGCATTGTGCCCAAATCAGAGGTAAGAATAACATCTATTGATGCATTGATGTAACATATCTGTCCTGAAATCAGTTTTATAGTTTGACCTTGCATGAGGGTGGATTTTAAAATGAAAATCTGGAGATTTGGGAGAAAAAATAAAGATGAAGAAATGTATTTAAATGAATGGTTCTCAGAAAGACTTCAAAGGACTCCAGTCCTATCATCCATTTCATTCTTGAATGATACACACCAAACAAGTATCCATAGCTCATTATGAAAAGCAAGCCGAAATATATATTCTTTTATTTTTTTTTTACCTGATGGAATATTATACTTTGATTTTCAGATTTTCTTGTTTTATTCGGGTTACTGCCCTGTGTTTCACAAAGGTCACTTTCCAGATGTCTCCATTTGCAGTTGAAGAGAGTAGATTTTCTCCCGCGGTTCCAAATCCAGTGACATTAGGATCAGTTTTGTCCTTCTTTCTATTTTGGCAATTGTTAGAACAGCCTCCGTTTGCTTTAGTGTGCTAAGCCTGACTATGTTTTGTTTCTGTGTGCTGAAGCAAGACAGGGTTGATAAAATATGGTTTTACCAGAAACATAGAAACATAGAAAATAGGTGCAGGAGTAGGCCATACAGCCCTTCGAGCCTGCACCGCTATTCGATATGATCATGGCTGATCATCCAACTCAGTATCCCGTACCTGCCTTCTCTCCATACCCCCTGATCCCTTTAGCCACAAGGGCCACATCTAACTCCCTCTTAAATATAGCCAATGAACTGGAAATCTCAACTTCCTCTGAGTTTCATCCTGTTTAAAATCTTAATACTTTTTTCATCACTGCTTTGATTTAGTTAGCCATAATTTAACAATGAGTCTGATAAGAATCTCCTTCACTTTCATCCTTACTAACTTCAATACCATTCATGAGTATTTGTAATGCCCAAGTGTTTTTCTTTACTTTAATCCTGTCAGCATAATCTCGTACACACCATGTCACTTTACCCATCAACCTATTGGATTGTTACTGAAAAAAACTCTAGTTTCCTAAGTATTATTCAGGAAAGGAAATTTCTCATCCTTACTGGGTACAGCTTAAATGAGACTTCAGTCCCACCCATCTGGTTGACTACTTGAGGACCAATTAACTTGAGGAGCAATTAGGGATGGTTAATATATCCAAACCTAGTCAGTTTATCTCCATCCTGTGAATGAATAAAAATATAGGAATAATGGCTCATTCTGTCCACTTTGTCCAACTCATTGTGCAACTTAATAGCTTGCATTATTTTTTTGATTGAAAAACAACATTTTTTTATGGATGATCTTTATCCAAATATAGAGATACCTCCATTAAAGAGTGACATAAACTCAGCAGTCACTTATTCCCGCAACACAACAAAATAAGTAATGGATTTACTATCACAGCTTGGATGTTCTTGAAAGTTTCAATAATTTCATTGTTCACCTTCTTCTGAAACTAATTTCAGTGGTTGGGAAACATTCCAATAGCTGCTGAGAGTCCAGCTAATTCTGGACTGGCACTGGCAGCATGGTAGCACAGAAGCTGCCTTACAGCACCAGAGACCCAAATTCAATCTTGACTATGGGTGCTCTCTGTACGGAGTTTGTACATTCTCCCTGTGACTGCGTGGGTTTCCAGTTTCTTCCCACACTCCACAGATGCGCAGGTTTGTAGGTAATTGGCTTCTGTAACCATGTAAATAGTCCCCAGTTTACAGGATAGAACTACAACACAGGGTGATGTACCTCTAAAGTCTAAAGTAAAGCTCATGACTAAAGAAGGCATCACAATCAAAGCCAATCCTATCCATGTCCACACCGAATAACAAAGGACCAGGAAAAACTTGGTTATGTTATTTTTCATTTCTCACCATTGAATTAAGGATGCTGGGAGCCTCAAATGCACATAGCTCCCCGTTATAAAATAGAAGGCTATCCTCAGTTGCTTGCATTAGATGCATGGTTAACACCATTGTAGTTGTGTGCTGTACTCTGAAACTGAACTTTGCCTCCTTTGAGACTATGTTGGAAGTAGAGCACAATCATATATCCACATTCAGTGCCAGCAACTGAATGAAATTTGTGAATCAAACCCACAAGCACCTGCTGTGTATTGTTTCATATTTACATTACAAATCACCAATGGAATAATATTTGAAGTATTTATTCTAATGGATGAATTCTAATGGAACTATTCTAAAATTATTTTCTTTTGCTAATGAACTATTTATATTTTTGATTGAAGATTCTGCAGATATTTGAAGACGTGCGGAAGAAAGCTCTGAAAGGTAATTCCAATGATGGATTCCTTGATGGTCATTCAGAACCTGACACAGTTCAGCAGCCACAGGCTCCAGATGGTTTTGACAACATGGGCTTTGTAAATGAGAAGGAAGATGATAAGTTGTAGTATAAATATATTACTGAAGAAATATGTAAACATTTGAGCAACCTTTTGCAAACAAAACTATAAACACAAAAATAACATCACAAAGGATGTTGACGGGCCTGATGATTGGTTTCTGCACCTTCTGAGTTTATGACAAAATTTCCATGATCTGCATGATTTTGCGATGTTTTGCTGTTGTATTTCATGAGCCATGGTACAATAACTGTGGTTAATATTACTGTAAGAACACAATTGACTGACCGTAAAGGTATCAATTAGTGATCAATTACTATGTAAGACAGTTTTGTGCCCTTCACATACACAAAAATGGTCAAGCTTATAACTGAGCATAACCAAGTCAAATTGTAAGTGAACTTTTAAAAATGGCCACGAGTAGAAGAAAACCAATGGAATCAGAGAAGGGTAAGAGTAAAAAAGGAAGTAATTTAACCGATCATGTCCTGCACCAATATGTGCATTTGACCCACCTCATTCTCAAGAAGCATAACTAATTCTGCTTTCTTGATGGATTAGAAATGTAGTGTTCTGGACATATTGGAAATTCTTTCATCCTTTCTGCTCTTAGCACTATCCCAGTTTTCCTTGGGATGATTTAAATTTTCCAATATAACTACCAACTTATTTTTCCACCTTGATAATCTCTCTGCATGCAGTATTTGCTCTTCCACGTCACACTCACTTGTTGGAGGAGGCATTAGAAACATAGAAAATAGGTGCAGGAGTAGGCTAATCGGTCCTTCGAGCCAGCACCACCATCAATATTATCATGGCTGATCATCCAAAATCAGTACCCCGTTCCTGCATTTTCCCCATATACCATGATTCCTCTCGCCTTAAGAGCTTTATCTCTCTCTCTTGAAAACATCCAGTGAATTGGCCTCCACTGCCTTCTGTGGCAGAGAATTCCACGGATTATTCACACAGAGACTCAAACAGATGATGTGTAATTTGACTACAGTAATGCTAGTTGGGATATAGCTATGTTTTCTTCTCTGAACCTCTGTGGTTTTAATGTGCATAAAAATTGCAGAGCTTTGAAAAGGAGAACATTTGTCCCATCAAATGTGGATTCATCCCCAAAAGCTTTAGGAAATGTTCATGTTAATGTCATTGATGCTGTGGAGCACCAAATCTGAATATTTATCTCATATTAATTCTGAATTCAATAAAAGATGTATATAAGGAAATTGAAATTTGACAAAGAGAGGGGTGTAACTGCACTTTATATTGTATGCATATTTTTAAATAAAAATATCTTGGTTTCTAAATGTGAATTATTGTATATTTTCTCACTATGAAGTAACGGGATTATTAACAATGACTGATGAACAGTTTTCACTGCTCAGATAAAATGTTTGTTGATGACGATGAATCTTCATGTTTTTATATCTCCCAAGCTTTACAGTAGCAATTTGGTGACTACCGTCATTGAATAAACTGAGACAGTTGGTTTGGGCCTCTGGAGTTGTTCTTCCATGGGGAAGGTGGATTATTATGTCTGAAAAAGGCAGATGCAGTAACCTGCTTCATCCATCTATGTGTAGATGTCTGACTGAAAATATCATAAACAACATCAAAAATGTTCATAGCAATGGAAACTGTCTGGACAAAAGCAAGACCATTCCAATAACGAGTTACTCCCTTGGTGGTAGCCTCTTTGCTAAGACATGGAGTGTAAAACGGGTGCACTTCAAAACACCAAATAATTGTGTTTTTGGTATAAAGTCCAGCAGAGTGAAGCAAGATGCCACAGCCGAGGTGAAAGGCCATCTTTCCTCCCACCATTGTAACTCTTCCTCCAAACTGAATTTGATAATTCTCACCTTGACTGTAGAATTATATTAAAAATAATGATGAGAGTGCCTTGAAGTACAATGATGACATATCAGTTATAGAATACTAGCATCATGGGCTTGGGCAGCATTTATTGTACAACCATCATTGCGGTTTGGAAGGTAGGGTGAGATGAGCTGCTACTTTGAAGTGGAGGCTGAAAGGTTAAAGTATTCCTCTCTTAATCGTACATTAGTTGGGAAAGTTCATAAATGTTGTTGAAAATAAGAGTTTCCTAGCAGTTTTGTGTGTGGTTGGCACTTATCAGCTTTTCTGAATTTGTCCAGGTTTTGTTACACACTGACAGGGTCAGCTTCATTATCAGAATGATTGCAAGATCATGTGAATATTCTTCAACAAACATGCCCACTTGTGGTCATTGTATGAAGGGCAGATTTTTGATCAGATTGCTGAAACTCATTGAGTCAAACAAACTGCCCTGAGGCATTCTGCAGCAATGTTCTGACTGGGACAATTGATCGTCAAAAAATTCAACCTCTGTTGATATACAAGGAGGAATTGAGCTTCGGAGGTCAATGGAAGTACCAACATTTTAAATATCAGGATTAGCTGCGTAACATTAATTCTGTTCTTTTTAATCAGCATATGAGGAAATTATTTCAGATTTGGTTCAGCATCAAATTGTACCATAGTTACACTTTACTCACCATTGCCACAATTGTCACTGGGGAACATGAGGTGAAGATACAGAGAAGGAATATAAAGTAATAGCAGAGACCATGACAAAACTATTTGGCTTAGTGTAAGTGTTAAAAAAAAGGTTTGCTTGGTCTTTGCTAGATATTGAAAGTATTGTGACGATGTGGCAGTAAGGAGAGAGGCCAAGGGAGAATCTACAAGGAGGTCCCATTCCTGTTGGTATTTTCAAGCAGTGGATGTGAGGATGCTGACAGCATTTGTTCTGACAAAATTAGTGGAAGGAAAAAAAGGCCAACGCAGAGAAGCAGAGCCACAAAAGCTCTGGCACTTGATCATTAAGACCAGAGAGTTAAAAGTGGGGCTCGGAAATTGTGTCAGACAAATGGGTTGTAATTCATGGAGCAGTTGCATCCGTACTGGGGAAGGAGAGAGCTGTTCTGTTGAAACAGACTTCACCTGAATAGAGCGGGGACCAGTGTCCCAATGGAACGAAAAAAAATCAGGCTACAGATAAAAGCTAAAATGAAAAAGTGGAGAGGAGTGGGGGTCTTTTGGGGGGCGGGGACCGAATAGACAATTAACAATGCAATGGTGTAAAATTACAAAAGAGACCATGATAATCAAGTTCTCTGGATTTTTAAGCCTAAAGGCATTCCTCCAATCAGAAAGATAGCATGAAAACCAAAAGGCACTTTATCTGATTACACATTGCCAATTGCAACCAATCATGTAAATAAATGCCACACATAGAAACAAAAGTGCACACTCTAAGAGCCATTCTAGAATTATTCTAGTTGTTATAGAAACATAGAAAATAGGTGCAGGAGTAGGCCATTCGGCCCTTCGAGCCTGCACCACCATTCAATATGGTCTTGGCTGATCATCCAACTCAGTATCCTGTACCTGCCTTCCCTCCATACCCCCTGATCCCTTTAGCCACAAGGGCCACATCTGACTCCCTCTTAAATATAGCCAATTAACTGGCCGCAACTACCTTCTGTGGCAGAGAATTCCACAGATTCACCACTCTCATCTCGGTCCTAAAAGACTTCCCTCTTATCCTTAAACTGTGACCCCTTGTTCTGGACTTCCCCAACATCGTGACCAATCTTCCTGCATCTAGCCTGTCTAACCCCTTAAGAATTTTGTACGTTTCTATAAGATCCCCCCTCAATCTTCTAAATTCTAGCGTGTACAAGCCGAGTCAAGGTGGGCAATTAAATATTCCAGGTATTTAAGCAAAGCAGAAGACATTGGATGGAGTTTATATAGATCCCAAAGCATTAAAAGTAATCCTGGATATTGTATTAATTAGAAAATTGGAGATGTATGTAATAAGGATAATAATTATTGCAGGCTATAAACTACATATAGAATTGGCAAATTAAATTAGCAGTAATATAATGGAGGATGAATTTGTGGGCAATTAAATGCCAAATGGTACATAATTTTGATAAATGTGAGTGCAGGAGAGAATTAGATATATCCAACATGGAAACAGGCCATTCAGCCCACCAAGTCCGTGCCATCCATTGACCTTCCTTTTACACTAATCCTACAGTAAACCCATTTCTTTTCTCCCTTCATTCCCACCAACTCTCTCCTAGATTATACCATTCACCTACATACTGTATCGAGGCCAATTAATCTACCAACCATTGTGTCTTTGCGATGTTGGGAGGAAGCTGGAGGACCTGGGAGAAACAAATGCAGTCACGGGGAGAAAGTACAAACGACACACAGATAGCATTTGAGGTCAGGATCAAACCCAGAACCCAGAGCTAATTATTTTTTTCACCAACTAGTAATCAAGACATGCAACTGCTTCCACTGGTTTCATTTCTCTGGTAAGGGGGGGGGGGGGAGCTTTCTGGAGCGCTAGTATGGGTGTTGTGCGCTAAAGGGACTGGTTTCCAGAGGACATTGTGGGCCAAATGGATTATTGGGGTAGCAGCTCAGTCTCTCAAGCCTGATGTGCTGGCAGCTCACGGCTGGTGGGCTGGCAGTTGACTCATGGCTATTTCTTGAAATTCCATTTCAAGCAGGGTGCAAGGCCACTAAATTCAAGTGCAGTTTCATACCACTTCAAGCAGGGTGCAAGGCCATCAAATTCAGGTGCAGTTTCCTACCACTTCAAGCAGGGTGCAAGGCCAACGAATTCAAGTGCAGTTTCATACCACTTCAAGCAGGGTGCAAGGCCACCAAATTCAAGTGCAGTTTCATACCACTTCAAGCAGGGTGCAAGGCCACCAGATTCAAATGCAGTTTCTTACCATTTCATGCAGGGTGCAAGGCCACCACATTCAAATGCAGTTTCATATTATTCCAAGCAGCGTGAAACCACCATAAAACCACACAAAACACCACACTCACAGTTCAGTAGACATTCAGTGTGTTCAGTTGATTCACAGCTCAAACAGAGTCATGACCTCTCCCTCCCCCATCTTGCAGAGACTGAGACACACCCCCACTTACGGGTTTTATAACCCCTCCCCCCTCCTACCAGAAGGGGCGTGGCCTTCATGGCGTGATTGACAGGAGAGAGATTCTCAACATTTTTTAAGCACTAATAACACTTTTATTTTTCATTGATGGGAAGAATCCTCTGCACCTGATGAGCAGAGGGGGACTGAGTAAGATGACCAAAAATCACAGCCGTAAGTGGTAACGTTTTATCTAAAATCAATATACAGTGCAAACAGGAAGTTGTCAAGTTTAGACTTTTAATCATTTGCTATTTCAATATAACCACCACCAACCATTTGCTGTACTTTATTTCAAACCAACCACCACCAACCATTTGCTGTGCTTTATTTAAAAACAACAACATTTTCATTTTCAAACCACATTAAGGGCACTTAAGGTCAGTAAAACCACACTAGTAGACATATGTTCAGTGCTATTCACAGACTGTGAGACATGACCCTCTCGCTCCCCCATCTTGCAGAGACTGACTGAGGCACTCAACACTTCCGGGTTTTATAGTCCCTTTGGAAGGGGCGTGGCCTTCAGGAGAGAGAATCTCAACATTTTTGAAACACTAATAATTATTTTATTTATCATCGATGGGAAAAATCCTCTTGTCCTGCACAGTGGAGGGGGACTGAGTAAGATGGCCAAAATCATAGCATTAAGTGGGAAAGTTTTTTCTAAAATCAATATACAGAACAGGAAGTGGTCAAGATCAGACTTTTAGTAATATAGATGTCTAGATTTACTTAGGCTACATACTGTTAATTACATTTAAGGATCAAAGTGGTTAATTCAGGAATTTCCATTCTAGTTATCATTTCTGATAAGGAAAAGTTAATGAATTTGGAGAAAACATTTTCAGGAGGGAAATGTAAGACCCTTTGGATGATGAAAATTGAATACAGCATTAGAAAAGGTTTCGACAAGCTGCCACATGGGAGGGATATACTAATATAAGGGCTATAAAGAGGATGTAATTTTCAATTTTAACATAGTAGCCAATTATGTTTCTCAAAGACACTCTAAGTGCTATCTACCATGATTCAATACTAGGAATACCTGTTTGCTGTTCATATCAATGATTTGAACAGAGACTCCAGGAAAATGGTACCAAAATTAGCAAGTTAATAGAGATTAGAATGATGCTATAAAAGGCTAATACAAACTGGAAAGAGGTATCGATGTCGAGTCAAGAAATACAGTACATGATGTAATTTAATGATGAGAAATATCACAAGGAGCATTTTGGTTATTATAGTTAGTAAAACTGATCAGTGTTGTGCGAACCAAAGAAAGGCACAAAATGCTGGAGTAACTCTAGTCATCTAGTCAACTCTAGTCACTGGAGTAAGCAGCATATCTGGAGAACATGGATAGGTGTCGTTTCGGGTCAGAACCCTTCTTCAGAAATTGTTGAGAACCTATGTGGGTTTACTAGGCATTTCATATTTGCTGAAGTTATCCAAGATGACAAGTTAATAGCTGCCCTGCCAATGGTAATAAGTTGGTCTTAAAGTCTAAAATCCAGAATCATTTCCATTGCATAGGGTTTACTTTGATGTACCACTCTCTATGGGATTCATCACATCTTTGTATGCAGAATGTAGTGACACTCAATCAGACTGACATTTGGACTAAAAACTAGAAGGCAATTTATTTAACATAGAAGTTAAATGAACAATATTCAGTACAAATAACGCTTATACAGTAATTTACAAATCTGCTACCCTTATCAATGTATCATAAAATTGATTTACATTACCTTGCAAATTAAAAGTAAAAGCTGTTTTGCACTTCTTTCATCACTTTGCTGGCCTGACAGATTGAAAAAGTCAAATTCTGACAGGCTGTGATAAAGTCCCATGAATACATTCCAGCTAAAGAGATATCCATCAAAAACTTGCAATGAATCAGTGAGTCATCCCATTGTCAAAGAATCCACATCTCAAAGCATAGCAGCTGTAAATTTAAAATCATAATTCACTGGACTTCAATAATCTAGGATATTCTGATTTGAGATTATATATTAATAGTTCAGGTCCAAACACCCTTGTGGAGTCAACCTTCAAAAACACTATCTAACAGTTTAATAACTATTATTCCATTCTGTTATATAACTATTTTCTTTTGTACACCCAGAATCATGTTTAAGTGTGCATTAATGCCTGTAGACTTCCAGCTTGTAATATATATTCTTGTACTTAATAGAGTACATTTTCATTTAAACCAGGTCAACTTTAATTGAATATATATAGCATAAATTATAAAATTGAACATACATAGCATATAATATCTTCACAGAATTAAAATCTATCAATAGTGATAAGCTTGTAAGGTCTCTCAATCTGTTCTTGTTACATAAAATGTATTTGTATTGTGAGAAATTCCATCAATTCCTTCACCAAAATCCCAGGAATAAGATCCAAGATTGCCGAGGTATTAGGAAACTAATCTTAACATTGACTATATAGTAATGTTAAAAGCATGGTACAAGTTACAAGGATTGCTGTGGGTAAAGACTGCAAAAACTGTGATAAAAGCTTTGGTCATACCAGTTGGGAGCTGAGCAACATCACCTCTGGAATATACTGTCAATAGACTAACTTGCAGTATTAAAATCATTGCAACAGATAATAGAGTGGCACGTTGACACAGCATTAGAGTTGCTGCCTTACTGTGCCAGAGACGTGGGTTCGCTCCTGATTAAGGGTGCTGTCTGTAAGGAGTTTGTATGTTCTCCCCGTTACCTGTGTGAATTTTCTCCGGTTTCCTCCCACATTCCAAAGACGTGCAGGTTTGTAGGCTAATTGGCTTGAAATAATTGTAAATTGTCCCTAGTGTGTGTAGGATGGTGTTGGTAGAAACATAGAAAATAGGTGTAGGAGTAGGCCATTTGGCCCTTCGAGCTAGCACCACCATTCAATATGATCATGGCTGATCATCCAAAATCAGTGCCCCATTCCTGCTTTTTCCCCCATATCCCTTGATTCCTTTAGCCCTAAGAACTAAATCTAGTGTGTGGGGATCGCCGGTCGGCACCGACTCGATAGGCCACAGGGCCTGTTTCCGTGCTGTATCATTATACTAAAACAAAACTAAACTGATAATCATTATTCTGGTGCTTATCTTTAAAAGCTACTGTAATTAAGCTATCACATAGAAATTGTAATGCTTTCTCTGAAGTTTCAATTATGGTGATTTGTATAGATCTCAGGAAATTAAATTAAGAAACATCTTAGGCAAATTATATTCAGTCCACCAGATAGAGCTAGCCTGATGAACTAAGATATATTCTCCATTTCCCCCATTTAGAAAATATCCTAGAATTGTATACATTTTCATGTAATGAACTTTATACATGTCAACTATGCTTTTACAGAAAATCAGATTTTTAGCTGCGGGAAAATGTGTGATTTCAAAGGATCATGGCAACATTTAATACATTGGAAGATAAGGAAAGAATAAACCTTCTGTCTGCAAATTGAACTGGTATCACATTGTTCGTTGAGGCAAATTGGAAGAAACATTGAGGAAAAAAAAGCCTGAGTAACACAACGAGTCAGGCAGCATCCCTGCAGAACCTAGATGGGCAACATTTCTGTTCGGGGCCCTTCTTCAGACCAGGGAAGGGTCCTGATCCATAACGTCACCTATGCATGTTCTCGAGAGATGCCGCCTGACCTACTGAGTTACTCCAGCACTTTGTGCTTTTTAATCAAGATTCCAGCATCTGCATTTGTTGTCTACTGGAAAAAAAATTATAACGTTTGAGCTTTAGCTACAGAAATCTTCCTTTTGCCTTCGGGCAGCCCTCTCATCTGCCCGCAGTATGTTTTCATCAATGAATGAAAACAGCTCACTGGGTGTAACAGGTTGAATATAACGTTCCCTGTCAGTGCCATATTTGTCAATCAGGACAACATCAAAATGCCTATCGGATAAATAATAGACTTGTCTGCAAAAGGAACAGAAAAGAAGCATGTTAATAGGCTGAAAACATCTTTCAGAATTTATTAATGCAGCATTTACTTATGGTGCTTTTTGCAAAAAGATAGCAGATAATTTGAAAATTAACACATTTCTAATAGAGAGGAGATTTTCCTCATTTGTATGTATTATACTATACAAAATTAGGGAAATTCCTTACATTTAACAGTTGCTATGGTAAAGGTAGGTACACCTGCATATTAAGCCCAGACATTCTCATTTGTTTAGAAGTGGTGATTGAAACTTGGAGTCTTCAGTCTGTGGACAAGATCTAAGCTGGCCATCATCCGTAGTCTAAGTAATGGCAGTGTCTGTCATACCTGAGTTCATCAGCCATTTCTGTAGAAAGCTGCTGCTCCTTTATGCGTCCCACTAGTTTTGGTGGATTTCCAATCAATTCTATTACTGTTATTTGCCACTGTTCAAATCCACAGGAAGCATTCACCTTCCTCCTGTCTCTGTGTATATAACATTTCAACAGTAGACACTATCTCTGGCAGTTACCCAGTATAGCAAATATTACATTGTGATTATATAAATATAAGCTTTAAACTGCTTTGATATGTCTGTTGTATTTATAAATGCAAGGCATGACAGTCTGTTCAATTATACCTGTATATTCCTCATAAGCGATACTTGGGATTGAGGATTAGTTGCATTCATTCAATTTCTGGGTTGTGAGATGACTGTTGAGGGCAATATTTGACACATACATTATCATAGGTGAGGCAGGAGGTGCTTGACAGGGCAGGTTGATTGATGCAGTTGGTTGATGGATAGTTAGTGAGGTGATGGTGTCTTGCTGGTTACACAAAAAACATTCACCTTCTGTTTAATTCAACAATGAATCAGCACAGGGTCTCTGTGTATACAACCCCCGGGGTGCAGACAGTAGACACTATTTCTCTGGCAGTTACCCCAGAGAGGTAGGCAAATATTACCGGGAGGTATTGTGATTTATATAAATATAAGCTCGCCCAAACTGCTTTGATATGTCTGTTGTATTTATAAATGCAAGGCATGACAGTCTGTTCAATTATACCTGTATATTCCTCATAAGCGATACTTGGGATTGAGGATTAGTTGCATTCATTCAATTTCTGGGTTGTGAGATGACTGTTGAGGGCAATATTTGACACATACATTATCATAGGTGAGGCAGGAGGTGCTTGACAGGGCAGGTTGATTGATGCAGTTGGTTGATGGATAGTTAGTGAGGTGATGCTGTCTTGCTGTTTATGCCAGGCTCCTGCGTGCTGTTTATGCCAGGCTCCTGCGTGCTTCCAATAAATGGACTGGAGGTTCTCAATGAAATCCCACATGCATCGCCTTTATTTTGAGGAGTCGTAAATGAGGGATTCCCTCGGGTTGGTGGTAATGATACACTTTTTCAAGGGAGTTTTGAGAACATCCTTGATTCTTTTCCCTTGGAATGATGGAACAGGGAATGGAATGCCTGTTCACAAGTACAATATTGAAATGAATCGGCACATTGAGGCCAACTGATTGTTCACAGGAACGTATGTTTGCTTATCCTGTGAATGTATATGGAGAATTTTGCAGAAACTCAGGGGCTGTGAGGTGCTTGCTCTAAGCAGTTTAGGGAACCACCTTTTGGTAAAGACAAGTATTAATGATGAAATTGGCCATCACTTTCAACATGGCAGCACAGCATTTAAGCAGAGTGAATGTTTGAACATCAAATACTCTGGCCTGGCACAAAACTCATTGGAAAACTGTATGTCCATTTCCCTCCACAGTTGTTGCCTAACCCACTGAGACCTGCCTTCAGCACTTTGTTTTTTGTTCAAGATTCCCACATCTGCAGTCTCTTGTGACCATTGCTCAATAGCCATGTGTCACAGTTACTCCTATTTTACCAGCTAAAAATCATCTACTTGCTGTACCTACTTGAAACAATTTTTCTGAGGTTTCCAGGCAGTATAGAACCATGTGGAACTCCAAGGAGACGCTGATAATTGGTTCCACCAGACCTGTACCATACCTCCCATGTTTAATCTTTCTAACCTATTACTGCCTTCCATTTACCCTCTCATTGCACAACATTTTCTCACACCATAAGTACAACGACCTTTACTGGAAATCTGAAATATTAAAAAATATTTGCTGGAAACACTCAGCAGGTCTGGTGGTTTCTGGAAAAAGAGGAACTGAGATAACATTTCAGTTCTGAGATATTTTGTCAGAACTGCGCACAAAACTCTATTATAATTTATAGTAAGAGTGGGGAAATGATGGCAAGACTAAAGGATACCTCTGACATGCCAAGACCCTAAGAAGGTCATAAATGACACACAGGTCCCTATGAAAATAGCGTCTTCTAGCCTTTTCCCATGGAGTCTCCAATTTTGTCCAAGCTGCTTCTGAGCCCTGGTCTGAAGTTCCAACTTACACATCACAACCAATATACTACATATGAAAGAGGTAAGCAGGTTTGAGTGCAGAAATTTCAGTTGATCTTATCTAAAGTCTATGACTCTATGTGGTCAATGTAAGCTGGTTTTAGGACTGTGGTCATCATAGCATGATCTGCAACAGATGGCAGAAAGTTGAGCAAAATCTACCAGTGCATAGAAATCAAAACAATGACAATCTGGCCTATGTTGTGACTGATACTAACAATTGATCTGAAGTGGATCATTATGACAATTACTCCCAGTAAGACTCAAAATGCACAAGGAACTATAATATCAAGTATGCATCCCTTGCAAGTCATTTTCACAAGCATAAAACGTAATAGGAAGTACCCACCCTAACAAATTGAGTTGTTAAATTTAGACAGAAAACCCAGTGGGAAACAAACAGCACAGTGCTACAGAATTTCAAGTCCGTAATGTTTACAAACAATATTTTGCTACATGTTTGTTTGAAAGCCTCAGATTAGACCTTTCATTTATTTGATACTTTTCTCCAATTTCACAAGGTATGGAAGAAAGGAAGAGGGCGGAACAAATATTTGACCAGAACCACTGACTTCCTTACAATCACAAGTTTTTCAAAATGCATTTCGTAATCCTGAAAAATGATTTGGCAAATGGGCGGCTTGAGAAGACACGACAAAGCATATCACTCACAGATAACCCATTTAAAATTCCAAATAGACACACATTTGTGTAAGTGCAATTTACAATTATTATTAGGGATTCATTCCATGTAAAGAACAGGCAGAAATCTCAGTGGTAATGTTGACTTTCAGATATCCATTTACTGACCTGAAGATAGGTCATCTGCGTCCTGTAGTATCTATCAGATGGGCTTGGGGAGGAAATGATGAGGAGACGCTGAATTTCAAAAAAACTGATCCAAGAGAGCAGCCACTGAATTCACATCAACGTTAATCTGAATTCCTGCAATTATATTAAGAAAGCAACATGCTGCCATCAGACTTCATTCGTTGCATGTTTCATCGTTTTCCAGGAAGCACACTAAATAACCTGTATGGGGGAGAGAGTGTGCAAGGGGCAAGGCAACATTTTTCTAATGTTGGTTACACATTAGCAATGCTCTGGTAATATTTGTGCTAAATATCCTTGGTTTATGTAGCTGGAAAAGTTTAGCATTGGTACAATTGAAACACATTTCTGCCTAAGTTGTCATTAAAAATCACACCATTTTCAACCCTTGATGACTACAAACCTGCCTTTGCACTCTTGTTATTCCAGTTAAAACTTTCACTGAATTGATCAATGGCAAGATAAACCAAATCGTACCCATATTTAGAAGTAAAATCTCAATTCAAGTGCTCCTGGGGAAGTCCTGGAAAATAGGAGCTGACATGAAAATGGGAAGAAAAATACTGACTTAGAGAACTTGACCAAGGTGAAGTGAATAGATAAAGTACAACAGGAACATAGTACCTGGCAGAGCATAGTGGAAGATTGGCAAGGGGGGAGTCATCAGGAGTCCAAAGCCTTCCGCATAAGCAGAGAAACATTGTGATTGGACAGTTATTTTTGACCACTACAGCACCAGGCTGTGATTTGCTCTGGCAATCATTTTAAATCTGCTTACTTGCTTCCTTCTCAACTGCATGTTGAACAGGAGTTCAATGCATTTCGTTGTCTCTGTACTGTACACTGACAATGACAATTAAAATTGAATCTGAATCTGAGACAAATCCTTTTGAAATGTGATTGCAGAAAACATGTTTTGTTCAGGAAGCAGGATTGCAGTAGAAAGAAAGACACTTTGTGGGAAACTTTCAGCTGTCACTCATCAGAAAAATGGAAGATCAACAGAGAACAATCCAGTGGTGCCCATGTGTGCACCGTTCAATATCTAGGTGGCTTTGAAACAAGTCATTTGCACTTCTGGCCAAATTCAATGATGCTGAGAGCATCTGGCTCTGTCCTCAGCAGCGCCATCTGCTGGATACTTTCAGAGGCTTTGAATTCCTCTTCAGGTTTAGTTTAATTTAATTTAGAGACAGAACATGGAAACAGTCTGTTCGAGTCCATGCTGACCATCGATAGCCTGCTCTATGTTATCCCATCTTCTCATTTACTCCTTAAACACCAGGGTTAATCTTACAGAGGCCAATTAACCTATAAACCTGCACTTCTTTGGGATGTGGGAGAAAACCAGAACATCTGCAGGAAACCCACCTGGTCATTGGGAGAATGTGCAAACTTCACATAGACAGCATCTGAGGTCAGGATTGAACCCAGGTCTCTGGTGCTGTGAGGCAGCCCCTTTACCAGCTGCGTCACTGTGCCACCTTGGTTCAGTTAGCATTCATGAGATCATGTGAAGAAGGGTCTCGACCCAAAACACCATCTGTCCTTTTACCTCCACAAATGCTGCCTGACCTGCTGAATTCCTCAAACACTTGTTTTTTGCTCAAGATTCCTGCATCTGCGGTCACTTGTGTCTCTTTCTTGAGATTAAATGCTTTTTTTCCCCTAATGCCTTCATGCCAAACTAACTCCTCTCAACCAATCATCTCAACATCTAGCTTCTTTGTGTGGCGTGCAACATCTAATTGACTTCAGATTTTGCAGAACTTTATCTAAAGGATTTCAAAAGTGCAAAGTTCAGTTGTAGCCTGGGGTCAGTTTTGTGTGTGCTATTTGGGTATATACTAAAGGGGAATGTATTTACAGAGCGCACAAATCTGGCAGAAATTATCTTTCATATTGTATTTTAACCTATGTTTTGACAAGTAAACAGCTAGAATTATAAACAATGATTCCACATGGGTGTCAACAATCCATCTGCTCTGCATTATTTTGTAGATATTTTATTATGGCTATTGATAACATATAATATATATGATAATATAATCTGAGTAAAATCAAGAATAATATATATCGATAGGACTCCTTAACTGGTCAAAATGTTTTAGATATCCCTACGTGCACTGAATTATATTTTTGAAATTCAATGAATCATAAGCTGGGACCTTTCTGATAAATGTCTATATTTCAAGCAGAGCCACTGGATTCACATGTTTAAACGGAACGGGTCAGGGACTTCAATGCACGTATTATCAAGATCAAACCTGTCAATTCACTTTGCAGCTTGACTCCCCATAGATTCTGGTCATGGAAGTCCACCCTGTTAAGATTCCTGTACACTAAATCATATGATAGGAGTATGGGGCTACAGACACATTACTTTATTTTATTAAACCAATTCAGTTTAGTTTAATCTTTCTAAATTATTTACATGTTTTTTATTTAACTTTAATTCTTATTTTAATTCTTATTTTAATTCCAAAAATATCTATATATTGTAGGCATTGAAAATAATTATTAAAATCCCCTCTACTTTGACAACCATCAAAGCTGGAAGTGGGACTTTTTTTTAGGTCCTGCCACTGTCCAGGTTTTGTTGCCAGAATTTAGGATGTTTTGGATCAGTTAGCAGGTCCTTGAGATCCAAGATAGTATGGGTGTGGAAAAATTATAGGTGCTTATTCCAAGTCAGGAAGATTTTGGCATCAAATTGTGCTACATATTTAAAGATGTTCCATCTAGTTTAGTTTAATATTGTAAGTAATACTGAGACACAATGAAAAGTTTTTTCGTTGCAGACTATCCAGTCAGTGAAAAGACAATACATGATTACAATCAAGCCGTCCATAGTGTACAGATACAGGATAAAGGGAATAGTATAGTGCAAGATAACATCCAGTAAAGTCCGATTAAAGATAGAAATAAATGTATCCCCCACAACTGCCGAAACCCGGGATTGAACCAGGGACCTTTAGATCTTCAGTCTAACGCTCTCCCAACTGAGCTATTTCGGCAGATGAAATAATAAATACATTTTTGTATTTATTAATTTGTAAATGTAAATAATATATTTTTGAAGATAATGCCCCAAATCAGGTAAACATTAGCTTCAATCTAAAAAATAAAATAAAAGTAATTACTGCAGGATTACTGTGTTGGTGCAATTATTTTGAAACAGATCACGTATGAGATTCTTTCTTCATGAAGTCAACCGAAAATCGTTCCTACACGATTACTCTTGAGAGTATCAATAAATGTCTTCTATTGTAGTTGAAATGGTGGCAAGTGGCTTGTTAAATTAGAACTGGTTGATTCAGAATTTAACCATATAACCATATAACCATATAACAATTACAGCACGGAAACAGGCCATCTCGACCCTTCTAGTCCGTGCCGAACACATATTCTCCCCTAGTCCCATATACCTGCGCTCAGACCATAACCTTCCATTCCCTTCCCATCCATATAACTATCCAATTTATTTTTAAATGATAAAAACAAACCTGCCTCCACCACCTTCACTGGAAGCTCATTCCACACAGCCACCACTCTCTGAGTAAAGAAGTTCCCTCTCATGTTACCCCTAAACTTCAGTCCCTTAATTCTCAAGTCATGTCCCCTTGTTTGAATCTTCCCTACTCTCAGTGGGAAAAGCTTTTTTGTGTGTGTCTTACCTTATGTATCTGTCTAACAACTATTATAATAAACAATGGATTGAACTTAAGTATAAGGAGTGCAGATACATGTTTTGACTCAAGCTAGCATTTGCTGTTGTGTAAAGGTGAATGTCAATTACCTAGACTATGTGTGTGAGAAATATTGTTACATTTTAACTTTATTTCAATTTACAATTCAGGGAGCTGCAGTTCTGTTATGGAGTTTAATGTTTATTTTCTGCGGATGAATGTAAAGTGGCACATTCCTAATATCTCATTAAATCCACTTACGTACACAAGATGGTGGCATTCCTGACCAGCTTCGATTAAAGAGACACACTCTTTTGAAGGTACCCTGACGTTCGTAGCCTCCTTCACACGTGTGAGTGCAGGTTGCACCATAGTTATTGCCATCAGATGTACAAGTGATGTAACCATTGGAAGGGGGGTTCAAAAGAGGGCATCTTCGAACTGTCTCAGAAATAGATAAATACTCAAACTAGAGAGAGTTAAGAACATGCACATATAAAATAGACAATTAACAAAACTAAACAGGATGTTGTACTGAAATATAGGATTAGAACAGTCTCGACGGTTAACACATTTGATAAGGTCCCAAATAAAAGATTAGTGATCAAAGTTCGAGCACATGATATTGGGGGTAGGGTGCTGACATGGATAGAAAATTGATTGGCAGATAGGAAATAAAGGGTAGGGATTAATGGGTCCCTTTCTGAATGGCAGGCAGTGACTAGTGGGGTACCGCAAGGCATGGTGCGGGGACCGCAGTTATTTACAATATAATATTTAATGATTTGAAGGGATTACAAGTAACATTAGCACATTTGCAGATAACACAAAGCTGGGTGGCAGGGTGAACTGTGAGGACGATGCTATGAGAATGCAGGGTGACGTGGACAGGTTGGGTGAGTGGGCAGATGCAGTTTAATGTGGATAAATGTGAGGTTATCCACTTTGGTGGCAAAACAGGAAGGCAGATGGTGTCTAAATGGTGTCTTTGGGAGATGTCATGGAGTTGCTGCCTGACAGCGCTTGCAGCTTCGGAGACCCAGGTTCGATCCCAACTACAGATGCTGTCTGTACGGACTTTGTACGTTCTCCCCATGACCTGTTTGGGTTTTCTCTGAGATCTTCGGTTTTCTCCCACACTCCAAAGACGTACAGGTGTAATTGGTTTGGTAAATGTAAACATTGTCCCCAGTGGGTGTAGGATAGTGTTAATGTGCAGGGATCGCTGGTCGGTGTGGACCCAGTGCTGTATCCGCGCTGTATCTCTAAACTAAATAAATACACTATAAAAGCAAACCCACCAACAATGGAATGGAATTGAAAAGTAAATTTGTTTTATTCAACTTACTTGGTATCCAGGTTGAACTGCACAATGAGGAACTTGAATTATTCTGGTTTACAGGGGAAGAAATATTTTATGGCATTGCCCATGATATGCAGTTTATTAATTTAATGAATTGTTTTGTTTATTACCATATGTATCTGTGTGTATTGTATTTACTGGCTTGTTATGCTTTGCAATTAAGAATTTAACTGTTCTGGTGTTGGTACATATGACAATTATACACTCTTTTGACTTAACTAACCTACCAAAAACTGTCACAGTGAATTTGCAAGTGGCTTTGTTCCTTTCTCTGTCATAGGCCACATAACGAATGACATGTTCACCCTTTCCAAACTCAGAACCTGAGGCTGGTCCCTTCAAAATTAATCTGGAAAAGGATGAAAGTTTATTATCTCACAACCAGTTCACAAAAATTGAGACATCCTTCCTGAAATAATTATTCAACTGTTGTGTTTTAAGCTTCTATCTGTTAGCAGCATCAAAACCCAAGCTGTGATGCAAAGTTTAATTTTCTTGAAAACTTGCAGGCTTACTCCCAGAAATCCATGCATATCAAGGATTCTCTTCAGCAGCCACTTCTATGGAAACAAATGAACTTAAATGCTGCAATTACTACCTGTCACGAAAAATAATTAACATCCATTGTATTACCAAGAAATAGGATTCCTATACAGTTGGGGCAATTTACAGAGGTCCATTTAAATCTACAACCCCACACATCTTTTGGGGTGTGGAGGAAACTGGAGCATATAGGGGAACCCCACATTGTTACAGGAAGGACGTGCAAATTTCATGCAGGTTGTCCCAGAGGCAAACTGTAGACGCCATATCACCAGGGGAACCCCACATATGTGTGTAATGATTGTGTTTATAATTTGTTTGGTTGTTTTGTTGTTTGTCTTTTGCACAAAAGTCCGCGAGCATTGCCACTTTCATTTCACTGCACATCTCGTATGTGTATGTGACAAATAAACTTGACTTGACTTGACTTGATTGAACCTGCATCTCTTGTGCTGTGAGACAGCAGGTCTACCTGCTGTGAGACAGCAGGTCTACCAGCTGTGCCACTTACCACCCTATTGTTGGTCCCATTCTGATTTGTATCATATCACAAACCATGTTTAATTTCCATCAAGATCACTTGGAAGTATTGGCAAATATCCATCTGCAAATACCTGTACCACTTTATATATCTGGATAAACTTTTTCCAAAGTCAACAAACATGTGAAATCATTGGATAGTGTAGAGGAAAGGGCAAAATGGGGAATAATCCAAAGGGAGGACAGGATTGGGAATCAGGAAAGTATGAATGGGAATACAGAAAAACTATAATTATCAATATGGTGTTAAATAATAAAATATGAGTGGGTCACAATATTTGATTTTAATATGTGTTGCAAACACAGAATTTTGGGGGAACGAATTAATTTTGTGTGATCATTTGCATGTTAGTAATGCTCAAATAACTAATCACTTACAGACAAATATTGGGCCAGACCTTGATGCAAGAAACAAGCTGATCATGCTTGCTCCAGCATACCAACCTATTGAAGTATTAATGCTTCAGATTCACCATTACAGACTTTGCACTCTGAGCCAAACTGAGTGAAAGTGCAAAGTTGTGTAGTGACATATCTGTAGCACATTGGAGCCAAGAAAATCTCTACTCAGGAAAAAACTGAACAACAAACTTGAAAGCTGGTAATGCCAGGCTCAGCCAGCTGTTAAAATTATCAAGGACACAACTTTTGATTATCCTTTATATCGAATTATCAGGTTAAGTAAACAATCAAAATGTTAAAATTATTGAAAACAATCCACATATTTAATCACTTAAAATACTAAACAACTAAAAATATCCAAGCAAACTCAATTAATTCAAAACATCTAAATAAACTTTCTCTCTCTTAGCCACTCCTTAAACAAATGGGCTTGCTGTTCCAGCACTAAGTTTAACCTGCCATAGATTCAGCAGGCAGATGCACCCTTGCAACTGCTAGGGAACTCGAATGACTTCATGTTTCCTTTGGAATCGAACATTGGAGAACAGCTGGCTAATTCCAGGGATGTAAATACTGCAAGTCCAGCATTTCCCCAACCATGAGGAAATGCTGGAAAGTCTGTGCCTAACAGGTTCTGGGGAAATGCTGGAATTGCAGTACTGTATTGACATCCCTGCAATTATCCAGCTGTACTCTAATGTTGGAATCCAATGGGAATGTGGTCATTCCAGTTCCCTTGCAGTCTGGCACAGACTTTTTCCCAGGGGCTGACCTCCAGAAGTCCTCAGCTTATGATACAGATTCATTCCCGAGAACCATTTGTATCTGAAACTGTTCATGAGTTGGAAACGAACAAAAACAATCTATGGGAGAGGTTCTCAGAAACAGTACTGACAATAGAGAAAACTGGCACAGGAAGAATGGCCGCACCTCCCTGAGTGAGTGAGTGAGTGAGTGAGCGAGTGAGTGAGCGAGTGAGTGAGCGAGCGAGTGAGTGAGCGAGTGAGTGAGTGAGTGAGTGAGTGAGTGAGTGAGTGAGTGAGTGAGTGAGCGAGTGAGTGAGTGAGCGAGCTCAGTAATCCCACCTGTTTGGCTCCACCTACTCCTCAGTTGTTGCAGATTGGGTGGATTGAGAGAAGAAAGGGGATATGTTCCATTCCCACCCAGCACATGATTCCTGCAAGCCCACAGCAGCCTGAAAATGTAACCCCATCCATTCTGCTGGTCTTTCAAATGCTTTTACATACAGGGTGTCCATACATCAGATGTTCGTAACCCAGGAAGGACCTGTACCAATTGGAAACGAGGAACTGCAGATGTTGGTTTATAAAAATAGGCAAAATGCTGGAGTAACTCAACAGGTCAGAAAGCATTATGGAAAGGTGACATTTCAGGTTGGGACCCTTCTTAAGACTGGTTGTGGGAGGTGGGGGATAAGAAAGCTGTAGGAGAGGAGCGACAGGACACAACCTGACAGGTAAACCGTATACAATCATGAGAGGAATAGATTGGGGAGATGCACAGTCTCTTGCCTAGAGTAGGGGAATTGAGGACCAGGTTTAAGGTGAAGAGGAAAAGATTTAATAGGAATCTGAACGGTAACTTCTTTCACACAAAGGGTAGTGGGTGTATGGAACAAGCTGCCAGAGGAGGTAGTTGAGGCAGGGACTATTGCAATGTTTAAGAAACGGTTAGATATTGAAATCTGGATTGAGTTTCTTTGCTATTACAGATTCTGGCCACAGAGTGTCACTGTGAAACAACCTCACATATAAAGAGAGGTTCAGAAACCAAAGCAACATTTGTATTAGATGCTGAAACCACAGCAAGCCTGAAGATGGGTCCCGACCCAAAACTTCACATATCCATGTTCCCCGCTGTGTTACTCCAGAGTCTTTTTTTGTAAAACAACATCTTGAGTTCCTTGTTTCCACAAGATACGTACAGACTGGCCATGGGAGAGCAACAGTCTTGGTATTAAGATCAGTGGGAAAACCTCAGTACTGGTTTTTGATAATGCTTGCGGTGGTGTGTCCTCTCTGGCACTTCCAGCCCCACTGTTGCATTTGCCATTGTTGTTCCTGCCTCTAAAACCTGCATCCCTCACCTCCACCCACCAACAAACGCACGCCATTCAGGCCACTGGACCTTTCAGTCTACCGCTGGCAGTTCTATTGTCAGTCCTTCCTGTGCTGGCTTCCTCAGTCTACCACTGTGCTTGCTGCTACTGGCTCAAAGCTGCCTGTAGCCGGACCCTGCTCCTGCTGGCACCAAACTGCACCCAGCAACGTCATTCCAAGCATTTACAGAGAATGCAAACAAATACTGACCAGCACTTATTCAAACAGAACCTAGAATGAACCATTGCAAGTTGTGAAGGTCATGGCCATATAGGTGATCACTTAACTTCTTTCCATTAGCTCCATTTACCCCTCTAATGGTTCTCCGAATAAATAATGAGAATATCCTGTGGATTTTTTTTTGCATCCTCTAAGATGTCTAAGTTTCTTATTTCCTTCAATATAGGCATCATTTGCTGATCTTTAACTCTATCCAATCTCACTTTTCCCTTACTTCCTGCTTCTTCCAACAACCTGCACATTCTAATCCTAACATCATCCACTCCCTCTAGTTTTTGTGAGATTACCAGAAGTAGTCCTTCGAGCTGAATGTTGGCTCTAACCCACCATAGCTGCTGTCATCATGGAAGATGAACTGTAACTATATGATGCCAGCACTGAAAATGGGGTATTTTGTCTCGTACTAACTTTGTGCTGTGTTTATCAACCACATCCTTTATCCGTGGAGGATCCCAGTATATGCGAGTCGTCAGCTGCCCTGGTTCCGCCACCTTTTCACGAGACCCTGGGCACTTTATCCTGGGAGGTTCGTAATCTGTTAAAAATAAACAATTGTTATTTGTTTTTGCTAATCCAACCCACGATGAAGGCCATGACCAATGGCATGGATTGCTTTGCAGTTGTTGGTAGCTCTGAGCAAAAAAAAATATTTACCGTATCTGCTGGCTGAGAAGAACGAGGCAATTTTATATATATGGCTGTCTGCGAAGCTGTTCCAGGCAATAAAATGTCTACCTTGGGAAATTTGTTGGTTCTTTGTTCTCTGGCAGGTTCCAGTTAAGCCAAGTTAAAGTAAGAGAATGTCCTCTTCCTGTTGTTGAACTAGTTTAGCCAATGATCTTAGTTCTCCTCAGGCACTGAATCACAAGTAAACTGTTCCCAAAACTGCGTAGTTAACAATATTATTCTTAGAAGGTACTGGAATCGCTGGTGTTAAAAAAAAATAGACAGCTCACTGGAGTAATTAAATACATTTATTCTGCACTTATCCATTTTACATTTGATTTGGAATTATTTGATATTGATATTAATTGATTTAAAAAAGTTTTTTATATAAGCACCCCTCTTCTTAACAACTGTAAACATTATAATAAAGAAGATATGGCCAGAAGTGAATCTGCTTTACAACAGATGACTATTTAAAAGGATTTCCAGTGCTTTGATAACTAGGGGGTTTTGTAGGAAGTGGGATGAATCAGAACTGTTAAGGGTGAGAACAATTTCCGCCAAGCAGAGAAGAGTTAATATACTTGCTTGCCACTTATTACACATGGGATGATATTGATCCAATAATTGAAAAGTTATGAAAATATGAAACATTCGCTGTTATCAGTAAAATAATACCAGTGAAGAAAATGATGATTGAATTGTAGGACCAGATGATCCCCTTGAAGAGCAAATATTAAGACAAGAGAATTTTTTACATTTTCTTCTTTTTATACGTTTTCTAAAAAGTCACTAAATACAGAACTAAATGGCTTCCAGTCTAATTTACCTACGCATATAGGTTCAGTCCCACTCCAATGGCCATTCTGCAGGCACACTCTCCTTCTATCTCCTTCCAGTTGGTATCCTTGTTCACATATGTACTCACACTGAGAATCCATGCGTGTCCCCTTTGAGCATGCATATGATCCATAGGGAAACACAGGAAGTAGATAACAACGTACCTCTGGAAAATAAGAGAGTCATTAAGGAATAAACTTGAATTACCAAAACTTTTGTCGTATAAGCTAATAATTTCCTCTGGTTATTGAACATATGTCACTCAGAGACATGCCAGTTTTATGATATTGAGGAGTTTATGATCGGGTTCATTGTGTTTACAGAGTCAGCACAAAAGAGGACTAGTTTATATGAATATCCATGTAAATTAATAACCAAAGCCGTATACAACAAGGAAAAGAAACAATATCATATTATTGATGTTTTAATCTATAAGCAATGCTGCCCATAAGGATTGAAAAAAAATCTTGTGACATAAAACTGTCAGGTGCAGGTTAATTAATTCTGTGACTTTGCAAATGTTATCATGTGAATCCTGTTCCTGAGATTAATGCAATTCAGAATTCTCCAGTTGCATTGATCACACTGAGCACTCTGGATGTCTCTGATTCTTGGAGGGCCATCTAATTTCTTCAGTTATAGAAAACCTCACTGCACATTCAGTTCACTGTTTTTAGTATCAAATAAATGTGGTAGTCCAAAAGATATTGCCAGAGGAAAGATATATTTATATGCACTTTGCAGAAGCTCGATTGACTTAGATAACATTTATAGCCCATTCACAATTGTGAACCTGAAAAATATTGCATTCTTTCCAGGAAAGGTATTTGATTAATGCTGAGTAAGAAGGTCCAATATTTAGGCCCAGGACAATGAAAGAGCAACAATACGTTGTCAAGTAAGAATATAGATGTTCTCATCACCTGCTGCTCTTGCCTCTTGTATTTTCTCTGGCCACGCAAGAAAAATGGCAAGGGCATTTATTTTATATAAGCTGGATACATGAAAGGAACAAAGCATGAGCATAATTCTATTGTTTAATTCCATGTTGGTGCCAGTGGATTCACCATTTTTGAGGAAACTGTTCTACAAGAATGGAATTGAGATTGAGTTAATAAATGTATTACACTGTTCCCAAACAGGTGTTAAATACATTTAGTTTCAAACAATGAATAGAAATAAATCTTCTCACGGAGCAGGTAACAAGGTGTGCTTTTTATTGGACTGCCTTTTATTGGCAGTGCAGAGGGAAATCTCGATGACGGGCTCCCTGTTGGTCACCAATTTCCTGATCTTCACACTTGCACAATGCAACACAGATGTATACAATGCACAATGTGCATCTGGTATCCTGAACTCAGCAGCTATGGTTCTGGACCCTATTGAATTACAAAAACATATTTTTGTCATATCAAGCTTGACTAGACCTTCAGGGCCTAATTGGTTTGTGCAGCTGCAGACATTCTGCAGGAGACGCAGCTGCAATCAAACAAACTCCAGCCCAATATTCCATTTCATTATTTTCAACTTGTTGTCATACTTAACATTTCCCTTTCCCTACTTTGTCATTCTTATCTATGTATATCACTAAAACTCTCATTTTATGTGTATTACTCATGATTGTCCTGTGGTGTGTTGTTATCAAGTTTCGTTCAGATTGATGTTATGTTTTACAAGTTATTCACATTTTAAACTTTATAAAATCCAGTTTGAGAAAAATTATTTGAACTTGCACTGGCAGTTCGCAGGGTATGACGTCACAATGGGATATAATTTACATAAACTGCCTGTCAACAGTGCTTCACCCCACAATGACATCACAATGGGAACTCATTTACATATAAAAAACAGCAGCTTCCGCCTCACAATGACGTCAAGAGCAGGAGGGGACAGGGGTTATGGAGGGAGGGAGGGAGGGAGTGACTGAGGGTAGAGGAAAGGAGAGGGTGAGGTAAGGGAGGGAGTGGGGGAAGGGAGTAGGTGAGGGGAAAGAAGAGAGAGGATGAAGAGGAGGGGAGGGAGTGTTAGGGATGAGGGGAAATGAGCCACGCTTGCGCAGTTGGGGGGGCTATGGGTGAGTGGTGGAATACTGTGTTAGGGGAACGGGTTGCGTTGGGGGAATGGGTGAATGGTAGAATATTGCGTTGGGGGAATAGGGCCCAACGGGTCCCACTTGGTTTAGTTTAAATATAAAATGAAGAATGAGTGGGCGGGATGTTCTAATGATAAAGGCATTAGTGAAAAAAGATCTTGACTCGGGAGATCAGAAAATAGATTATATTTGGCTGGATATAAGGAAGTAGAAGCCATCCTAGTAGGAACTAAGGTATCTTATAGAAACATATCAAATTATAAAAGGACTGGACAAGCTAGATGCAGGAAAAATGTTCCCAATGTTGGGCGAGTCCAGAACCAGGAGCCACAGTCTTAGAATAAAGGGGAGGCCATTTAAGACTTAGGTGAGAAAGAACATTTTCATCCAGAGAGTTGTGAATTTATGGAATTCCCTGCCACGGAGGGCAGTGGAGGCCAAATCACTGGATGGATTTAAGGGAGAGTTAGATGGAGCTCTAGGGGCTAGTGGAATCAAGGGATATGGGGAGAACGGAGGCACGGGTTATTGATTGGGGATGATCACAATGAATGGCGGTGTTGGCTCGAAGGGCCAAATGGCCTCCTCCTGCACCTATTTTCTATGTTTCTATGAATTGTCTTAGGCCCCATAGTAATAGGTAGCCAGTTTAATCGATTAGAAATCCAAAAATAATAGGGGCTTTGCTATGAATAATCATGGGGGACGTTTATATCCATTAGAAGCTATGTAAACAGATAATCAATGGAAAACATCTATATAACAAAAAGTCTGATCTTGACCACTTCCTGGTGTTCTATTTATTGATTTTAGAAAAAATGCTGCCACTTGTGGCTGTGATTTTTGGCCAACTTACTCAGAGTCCCCCTCCGCTGCGCAGGACAAGAGAATTTTTCCCATTTATGAAAAATAAAAGAGTTATTAGTGTTTAAAAAATGTTAAGATTCTCTCTCCTGAAGGCCACGTCCCTTCCAGAGGGACTATAAAACCCGGAAGTGTTGAGTTACTCAGTCAGTCTCTGCAAGATAGGGGAGCGAGAGGGTCACGTCTCTCAGTCTGAGCTGTGAATAACACATGTTTACTAAACTGTGAGTGTGGTTTTACTGACCTCGAGTGCCCATAATGTGGTTTGAAAATGAAAATGTGGTTGGTTTGAAATAAAGCACAGCAAATGGTTGGTGGTGGTTGGTTTGAAATAAAGCACAGCAAATGGTTGGTGGTGGTTTGTTTGAAATAAAGCACAGCAGATGGTTGGTGGTGGTTGGTCTGAAATAGCAAATGATTAAAAGTCTAAACTTAACAACTTCCTGTTTGCACTGTATATTGATTTTAGATAAAACGCTATCATTTACAGCTGTGATATTTGGCCATCTTACTCTGCTCATCAGGTGCAGAGGATTCTTCCCATCAAATAAAAGTGTTATTAGTGTTTAAAAAAATGTTGAGAATCTCTCTCCTGTCAATCACACCATGAAGGCCATGCCCCTTCCGGTGGGAGGGGGGAAGGGATTATAAAATCTGGATGTGTGGGTGTGGCTCAGTCTCTGCAAGATGGGGGAGGGAGAGGTCACGACTCTGCCTGAGCTGTGAATCAACTGATCACACTGAATGTCTACTGAACTGTGAGTGTGGTGTTTATGTGGTGTTTTGTGTGGTTTTATGGTGGTTTCACCCTGCTTGAAATGGTATGAAACTGCATTTGAATGTGATGGCCTTGCACCCTACACAAAATGGAATGAAACTGCATTTGAATTTGGTGGCCTTGCACCCTGCTTGTAATGGAATTTCAAGGAATAGCCGTGAGTCAACTGCCAGCCCACCAGCCGTGAGTTACCTGCCAGCACATCAGGCTTGAGTGACTGAGCTGCCACCCCAAGAATCCATTTGGCCCATACTAGCTAGCCCTTTGGAAAACAGTCCCTTCAGCCCACAACACCCATACTAACGCTCCTGAAAGCCCCCCACTGTCCACCAATATTGGAATTGGTGGATAGGTTGAATATTGCATTGGGGTAGCAGCCCTTCAATGTGAACATGGTACCCAACGGGTCCCACTTAGTCTAGTATTTCATATTATTCAATGAATATGGCTAACTAAAGAATATTGATAGAGAGGGCTTATAATAGTTTGAAGTATAGTGCTTGCTCTGAGGATTGGGAGAATTTTAGAAAACGGAAAGGGTTAATTAAAACATTGATAGAGAGAGAGAACAGAATGTGAAAGTTATCTCGCAAGCATATAAAATCACACAGTAAGGATTTCCGCCAATGTAAACAGGAAGAGTGTTGAAAAAGTTGAACTCAACCCTTTAAAAATCTGAGGAGACTTAATAAGGAGAAATAAGCAAATGGCAAAGATGTTAAACAGATATTTGTATCTGTCATCACAGTCGAAAGCACTAAAAGCATTCCAAAGATGAAAAGTAACCAAGAGGTAAAAAGTGAGATTTTATTAGATTTTTGATTTGAGGGAAAAAGTGTTGAACAAATGTATTATCATGTCTGTTGAGGATGGATAATGGGAACCAATGGATGTGTTAGGGATTATCCAAGAGTTATAGAATGATGTGGTAGGTATTAATTTAAAGGAGAACCAATCTTCAGAATACCTATTCAATGTACATTGCGAGCAGTGAGTTTGAAATTAAAATCTTTGCACAAAACATACCGTTTACAGATCACAGGGTAGATTTGAGATACAGCATGGGAACAGGTCCTTTGGCCCACTGAATCCACCTCAACCATCGATCACCCATTTACACTAGTTCTATTTTATCCCACTTTCTCATCCACTTACGGGAATTCCCTGAGGCCAATTGACCAACAAATTAATTACAATTAACCTGCAAACCCGCACATTTTGGTGGCGTGGGTAGAAACCACAGCACACAGAGGAAACCCAGGCGGTCACAGGGAATACATGCAAATTCCGCACAGACAGCACCTGAAGTCAGGATTGAACTTGAGTGTTTGATGATGTGAGGCAACTGGCTGCTTAAACAATATAATATGAAAACTGACGTGGCCATGAGACGTTCTCTTATTCGTCAGTCAACTGTAAGACAATGGTGTGCATTAATTGGTCTTCGTCAAACATCTTCAGTTTAAGTTACTTTGCACCATTGTGATACTTGCAGTCCACTTTTCTGTTACTTTTTTGTCACTTGAACATTCAGAGCTGTCTTACAGTTACTGTGTGCTCCCATTGTAAATATGTAATTCAATAGAACCATTTGTCACATTCAAACTATTGCAGTAAATTATGTCATTGTTGCTGTGGAAATAGTATTGAATCACCAGCTGTTATCGTAGTTCTTAAAGAGTTTAAAAACTCGATATACTTTGAGTTTGGTGAAATTTTATTGAGAGGGTCTCCAATTGATTTTCTGCTTGTTGTGATGAGCAAATGCCTTTTATATCCATCAGCTTTAGTCTCTGTGCCTCAGTTCACAAGTCACATATTTTTGTTTTGGGATGGATAACAGGAATCGGTCAATGTAATTTATTTGTATTTCTATAAGACATTTGCCATAACGCCACATGAAATTGTTTCAACACAACAAGGACTTGCAGAGTTGAGGGTAATAGATAATTATGAACAGATGGTTAACAGCTAGAATGTAACATTTCCAAGTTTGCAACAAAAGAAAGACAAATTGGAAAGTAATTTGTGATGAGGATGCTGAATCAACAGTAAATTGTCAGGGTGAATAACCCAACATATTCTATTCTACCTCACTAACAACATATTTATATGAGAAGACTTACAGCTCATATGTAGTGATTAAATATCACAAAGTTTTAATTTTGAAAGTATGTTGATTGAAGGAAGAAAGACTGAAGGAAATAAGGAGTCATACAGCATGCCATATAAACCATATAAAAAAAGAACATAACATGCTATTTGAATTACATTTCCTTTTATTGTTCTCATTTTATTTCTGTTTTCCATCCCCTCTTTTTATCAAATCAAAACCAGACTGATGATTCATGACATTTACCAGATACAACGCAAAGTGCTTAAGACTAAATGAAGCACTAGTGACCAAATGATAGAGGATACGTTCGCCAAGAAGTACAATCAGCACAAGTTGTATTGTAAAGTCCTCACAATCCCACTGCCTGAAAATCTAAGACATTAAATTTCACTTTGCGTTTGGTTGAGACTGGGAATAAATCTGGAAAAGATTTCTTCTAAACTTCCTGTCCATTCTGCTCCCCAGACTCAACAGCTCATGCATAATTATGTTCTGAACAAAGGCCTCAGGGCAACAATTTCAAGTGAGGCTTGTTCTACTAATCAGTAATGCATTTCAATTTGATGTAATGCTTACTGAAGAGTAAGTACATATATTTTGTAAAAGGCTGTATTATCAGTCATCTTTTGAAGGGTACACAGGTGAAAAGTTTGAAAACAATTTTCTCTATTTTCTCTGGTTTTTTCAGATGACACCGATTTTCTTTCATTGGGAATGGGAGTAGATTTGATTCAAGTATTAAATGGCTTTTTAAACTGGAACTCTTAATGTGTGAACCAGGACAATCGGTTTTGGCTGAGATTTCACACAACAGCGGAACTTGGAAGTCCAACAGGAATCAGTTGAGAGCAAGCAGGAATAAGAAACCTAACAGATTCCTTCTCTCGCTGGTTCCTGTTTGGTGGGGCCATCGTATTCCCCAAGTAAATCGCCTTTCTGTTCCTAAATAAATTACTTTAACAAGAGTAAATATTTGATTTATTTTTGTTGCAACAAACCAATTCTGCAAAATAGGGTTTTAGTGTCCCAACAATGAAACCTAACAAAAATATCAATACATGTTTGAAACCAATAAAAATAAGGTAAAACATTTTGCCACTTGGATGTGTAGCAAGGAACTGCAGGTACTGAGGAAAAACATTTTCACACAGAGGGTTGTGAATCTGAGGAATTCTCTGCCTCAGAAGGCAGTGGAGGCCAATTATCTGGATGCTTTCAAGAGAGTGTTAGATAGAGCTCTTAAAGATAGTGGGGTCAGGGGATATGGGGAGAAAGCAAGAACTGGGTACTGATTGTGGATGATCACAGTGAATGGCGGTACTGTCTCGAAGGGCTGAATGGCCTACTCCTGCATCTATTGTTTATTGTCTATTGAGTGCTACCCCAGTATTGCTCAGAACGCTGCCTCAGTGCTGCCCCGATATTGACCAGGGCACTCGCTCAACGGTGCCCTGATCTTGAACCCGGTGTTCCCTCTGATGTGCCATTTACTGGAGAACACCAATTAATAAAGGACTAGATTACTAAGCTTTTACTACACACAATCCCATTTCTGCTGATTTGCTATCCACAGTTCCACACTCTCACAAGGTTAATCTGGGTCCCATCATTCATTTTTCCGAACAAATGTATCTATATATGTATGCTTTGTAGTACAAATCATTGCCTGTATAAATTGGTGATTGGTTTCCAGACTACTTAGGGCCTAAGTCTTAGGCCATGGAACTACTTGGTTCCATGCTGTTCACTGTTTGATAGAAAGCTAAAAACTCAACATGACTGAAGGTTAACTTCTACGCTTCAAATAGACATGTTTCTGCCTGCTTTTATCAACTGAGCCAAATAGTGTATGATTAATAACAAATATTTTTCACAAACTTACCTTTGCATCTGCTGATTCCTGACCAGCGCCTGGTCACGCGACATTCAACCTGCTTGCGACCCAAGAGCCTGTATCCTCTATCACAAGATATGTGACATCGGGTTCCAAGTGTACTCCTATAGTTTGGACCTCTCGGTGAATAACATTCTGCGATCCCATTTTCTATGCTCAATGGATGACACCATCTTGGTTCTGTAAAAACAAGTTTAGCTTTAGTTGGATGTTTAGATTTTATTATCCCTCCTGTCCAAAAGTTTGTAATTAGGGAATTGTTTTTGAGTGAGGGAACTACATTCAAATTTCAACTTGTTCTCTCCTGCTCTCAAGGGATGTTAGATGGCAATCACATTGATTTGTCAGATGAGCCTATATTTTCTCACCCAGAGAAATTAAAGGAAATTATAATTTATCTCTCTGTGCGGTGTAATACTCAGCATTACACACAGTGTATGATTTAGCCATGAAGATACCGAGTTGGCTAATAATGTCAAGAGACAAGTGTGTTTTATTGTCATATACCCCAGATAGAAAAATGAATTTCTTACTTACTGCAGCACAACAGAATATGTAAACACAGTACACTGTAAACAATATGATAAATGAGAGAAAAATAGTTCAGTGTGTATGTATACACACATACCCACAAGTACACACATAATAATGGACTATTGTAGTTCAGACCTTTTTTGAGGTTTAGTGTTTAATAGCCTGATAGCTGTAGCGAAGAAACTGTTCCTGAACCTGGACGTTACATTTTTCAGGATCCTATACTGTACCTTCTTCCCGATGGCAGTGGTGAAATTAGTGTGTGGCCAGGATGGTGTGGGTCTCTGATAATGCTGGCTGCCTTTTTGAGGCAGCGACTCCGATAAATCCTTCGATGGTGGGGAATTCAGCCGGTGAGGGACTGGGCAGTGTTCACAACATTTTGCAGTCTTTTCCACTCGTGGACATTCAAGTTGCCAAACCAGGCCATATGCAACCAGTCAATATGCGCTCTATAGTGCACTTGTAGAAGTTCAAGTGAATCCTCTCTGACATACCAAATCTCCTTAATCTTGTCAGGAAGTAGAGGCATTAATGTGCTTTATTTATAATTGCATCAGTGTGCTGAGTCCCGGAAAGATCTTCGGAAATATGCAGACTCAGGAATTTGAAGTTTTTGGCTCTCTCCACCATCTATAAACAGGATAGTGGGTCCTCATTCTTCCTCTTCCAATGTCCACAATCAGCTCATTGGTTTTAGTGACCCGCTCACCTACACACTGGGCATGCACCAGCGAGGCTGCCAGGCCCGTTCACCTAATTAGCTTTAAAAAAAAAATGTAATCAAAAATATTTAAATAATATACAGTACAGTAAAAACAAATCAGTACCCACCACCATAATACATGACAAACGATAAACAACTTATCTATGTTATCTATAACAACAATAAATTATTATACAACCATCTTGTAAAGGAAGCATCCAATTCCGAAGATTTCCCGAAGTGAGGGCGAGGGATAGAGCGATAGGCATCCTTGATGGTCGTATAGCAGTGGTCAAGGGTGTTTAATCCTCTGGTGCTGTAGGCGACATGTTGGTGGTAGTTTGGGAGTGATTTTTTCAGATTGGCTTTGTAGACGTCCCCGGCTATGGTGGTAAAGGCTTCAAGGGTACGCTGTCAGGTGCTTGTTGACCACGGCGTCTAAGTCCTCCAATGCTAGATGGACATCGGCCTGGGGTGGGATGTGGACCGCGGTCAGGTTGATGGAGGTGAATTGCCTCGGGTGGTAGATGGTGCGGCACTTCACCGCCAGATGTTCCAGGTGCGGAGAGCAGGAGTGAGACAAAACTGCCATGTCTGAGCACCACGCAGAGTTGACCATGAGGAAGACACCTCCGCCTCCCTTTCCCATGTGCCTGTGTACAGTCCTTACGATGGATGGAGAGACCTTCAGGTTGGACGGCTGAGTCTGGGGAGCTGGGGGTGAGTCATGTCTCTGTGAAACCTTAAATCCTCCACTTTATTATCCAGTGATTCTACATTGGCTAATAGGATGGTAGGGAGAAGGGGCCTAGACCTCTGTGCTTCAGTCTAACGCAATCCTGTCTGCCGGCCACATTTCCAGACATCATGGAGGTCACTCCGGTGTTTCCAGGTACAAAACTCACTGTTCCGGCGATCCACCGCCAGGTCGGGGATTCCCCTGCGATCGGAAATTTGCTTACAGTCGACAGCTCCGTTGCTGCTGGTAGATCGCAATAGCGCTAATGCATTTAAAACAGTTTGTCAGTTGCATCGCCAGTTTCTGCTATTTCTTTTAGACAGGTAAGCTGAGATATTATATTTGATGATTTTCTGCTGTGTTGCTGGCAACATGTCGCCACAGACAGGCACCATCTTAATGTTATACTTCACATTAAAACAAAGGATAAAGAAAAATATAATAAAACTTTAGAGCATAATCTGATTAGGACAATATTTGCAAACTGCAAATGATATCTCATTTCTCTTCTATCTCCTTTCATCATTCATCCTTTGGTTAAAACATTGCATACATAGATTAACAATTACTTCTTTGGCTTTAAACCCCTGTCCCACGGTACGAGTTCATTCCAAGAGTTCTCCCGAGTTTGCCCTGATTCGAACTCAGAGATTTACGGTAATGGCCACTCGTCGCTACTCAGGGCTCTCGTGGACATTTTTCATCATCTTCATGCTTACCTGCCGTTAGTGAGTATTCCCGAGTACCTGCCGTTAGCGCTGAGAAACGTTCCCGAGCTCCGATGTACCCACTACGTTCATTCTCCATGCTTACCACGAGTTTGAATTATTTTTAACTCGGGAGAGCTCTTGGAATGAACTCGTACCGTAGGACAGGGCTATTATATTTAATACATCTTGTTGATAAAACGTTGAATTGCCACATTGCTCAAGTACAGGCTGATAGAGCTCTATACTGTTTGACTGTGGATACCTTAAAATTAATTTGAGCTGTTTTAACATAACATTGCAATAGCCTGTTGAGGGCAAATTGATTGCTGCAACTGTTTGAATTCATGGATCTCTGTCCATTTCGTCCCTTGCTGTTTTTATTCCATTCATGTGACCTTTGTAATTTTGAACTTTTTTTTCAATGTGGCAATATCAATAAATTTGACAACTTGGCATTGAGTTGGCAAGAGGTTCTATACGTAAGTAGTTTCAACACCAGATCTTGCACCTCATTTAATTCCCCTTATCTTGAATTAATAGGACTAATACTCTGAAACTCGTTTTTATTCAGAATCCACACTGTTTTGACATTAGCTAATAAACTCATGAAGTTTTCACTAAATGCTTTTGAAAATCTGGGTATACAATTTCTTACGGTTTTCACAATCTGAATTAGTTACTGTGCCCGATCAAATTCCTGGCACCTGTTGCATTGCCATTGTAGCCAAGTTACTGCCATCCATTTATAACAGAGGTGAGACTTTTTATTCTCAATAGAAGATGGTGAACCTTTGGAACTCTCTTTCTCAACAGGTTTAGAAGCAGAGCCTTTGAATATTTTTAAGGCCGAGGTGGTTGAATATTTGATAAGCAAATGGTGAAATAGGTGGGATTAAGGTAACAAATCAGCTATGAACTTATTAAATGGCAGAGCAAGCTTCAGGAGCCATTTGGCCAGCTTCTGCTAGCTCATACATTTGTATGTTCAAATCTATTCACATTTGTTGTTTCCATCTCATTCACTGAGATAATACTCATCATGCTGCCAGTGTTAACATCTTTAGCAAAGCTCAAAATTCAACTTAGAACTATAAAAGAGCAGAGCAGCTGGAGGTATGTGTTTCTGATTTAAACTTTTTTACTGCAGAAGGAAAATATCCTAAAATCCAAACCCTCGCAACACTGGCTAAAAGTAAACATTTCCACTCCCCTCTTGGAGCAGAAGTCCTGCTGAATCCCTTCAAATACAGGCGATTGGTCTCCAACAATTAAAAAATAATGACAATATTTTTGGAACATAATCAATGTTCTTAATTTTTAGAAGATCTTGAAAACTTTCATTGGGAACAGGTTTCATACCAATATGAAGTAAGCAGAAAACATCACGATTGAGGGTTTGAAATCTGCATTGGTACACCATTCTATATTATCTACTGTATATAGAACAGTGAAAAACTTGGATACACTGGATGTGGAGAGGATGTTTCCACTAGTGGGAGAGTCTAGGACTGGAGGTCATAGATTCAGAATTAAAGGACGGTCATTTAGGAAGGAGATGAGGAGAAATTTCTTTAGTCAGAGGGTGGTGAATCTGCGGAATTATTTGCCACAGAAGGCTGTGGAGGGCAAGACAGTGGATATTTTTAAGGCAGTGATAGATTCTCAATCAGTACAGGATCAGATTCTCGATCAGTCAGAGGTTATGGGGAGAAGGCAGAGAATGTGGTTAGAAGGGAGAGATAGATCAGCCATGGTTGAATGGCAGAGTGGACTTGGTGAGGCAAATGGCCTAATTCTACTCCTATTCCTTATGAACTTACATATCTACATTTGGTCATGGCACATTTACTCCAGATAGTTTACAAATCAGAACACAACTGTATTTAGTTTGGGGATGCTCATTTGTTAGTGATTGAGAAGGGTCGCTCATGCTAAAGGAACCCCAAAATGAAATACCTGCTTCAGGAGAAGAGGAGAACATTGTAGAGATAAGTTATTGAGTGTAGTTAAGTTTTCTTCACAAGTTCCAACATTCTCATAACAAAAATCATACATGGTTTTTGCTTTTTTTGCTTTCATTTATATTAACAGTATAAATGTGATTAGAATTAAATTAATTTGCCATAATTAAGCATTCAGAGTAGCTATCACGGATTAATGTCCCTACAGAGAGCTTACCTTTATAATTCATGTCATAACTGCTTTCAGTATATTTTACTGTATAGTCAACATCATGGCTTTCAGCATACGAATATCCAGATCCTAGAGAAAGAAAATCAAGGTGATTGATACAACTATGTTATTCCGCATTTAGCTCCCATTCCCAAATCTTCAACATGACTATGTTATTATTCGCATTTAGCTCCCATGTTAGGACCAAATGGAATAACAACATGACTACAAAATCATTCATTAATATTCTACTTTAATAACTGGCACTGGCCACTCAGGACTTCAGCTGCCCAGTAACATGATTGGTTTTACAGTACCTGCTTTAGGACACAAGTACTATGTGTGAAATGTTTTAACTAAGCGCTAACTGGGAAACATCTACAAAATGACAATAATGAGATTGATTGATTGATTGAATAGATCCGGTAAACACACAGATTCTCTTGCCCACAGTAGGGTAATCGAGAACCAGAGGATATACGTTTAAGGTGAGAGGTAGTATCACAACGTTTAAGAAACATTTAGACAGGTGCATGGATAGGACAGGTTTAGAGGGATATGGGCCAAATGCAGGCAGGTGGGACTAGTGTAGATGTAACATGCTGGTCGATGTGGGCAAATTGGGCCAAAGGACCCGTTTCCACACTGTATGACTCAATCTTTGAAAGACATGGATAGGTGATATCATGATTCTGAACCCTTCTTCAGATGCTAGTGTCTCGACTCGAAACACCACCCATCCATGTTACCCAGGTGAGGCAGAGATTAACTTTCACCTCCATCAATCTTGTTCATTGTGTTCATGCTCATAATTTAGCCTCCTTTAAATCAGTGAGACTAAATGCAGACTAGCCAACTACTTTGCTGAGAACCTGCTCTTCATCCACTATGGCCATCTGGATCTCTCGGTTGCGTTATTTTAACTCAGCCTCCCATTCCCACATCGCCCAGTCAATACTCAGTCTCTTCAACTACCAGGGTAAGGCCCATCACAGAGGAACAGCACCTCACATACCACTGGGATAGTCTGCAACTCAGTGCATTTCTCTAATTTCAGATAACCTCTGTCCCTTTCTCTCCCTCTATCTACTTATGCAGCCTTCTTCTCACAATGCTTCCCGAGCACACTATCACCGTTTCTTACCCTACCCTGCTGCTTATTCTATATGTCCATCTTCTTACACTCGCCCATGTATCTCCACTCCCCGCACCACACCCCTCACGTGTCCCTTTCTACCACCATCTCTCCTTATTTTGTTCCATTCTTTATCTTCCTTTCTCATCAGATTCCAGAATCTGCAGCCTTTTGTTCTCTAACTACCACCTTCCAGTCTCAAACTCCACCCTTTCCTCCACCAACTGATTGTTGCTAATGAAACGCTCCTGGCACTTATAATTTTTAGGAGAGTACTCCTGGCAGATGTATACTCATTCCATCAGTTCTGTCTACAATAGTGTGGCCTTTATAAGCAGTTGGCATTACAGACAGTGAGAAATCTAAATCAATTAGTTGGCTCTGGATTAAGTGCCTTTTATTGGATAGGCTAAACATAGGCAGGTTTCATTCTTCTCTGTCCAAGCTTTCATTCTTCTCTGTCAATTACACCATGGGACACAGAGACTGCACCTAGACACTTACCCAGTAAGGTGCATTGCCAGGTCTCCCCCTGAGAACTGATCAGTATTTTGTAGACACAACTTTTCAATCTTTATTCATTATATGAATTTTCCGGCACAGTTTCCAATGGAAAAACGTCTGCTCGATGAATTAGAATCAAGTAGTTACTAATATATTTAATATTTAACTGAGTAGCGAATAAAAATTCTCAGGCTTCCCAACCATCTAAAACCCAGTATAATAGTGCCCCCCTCTCCCTCGGATGCCGCCCTGATCCTTATCAATAGCAGACAGGCAAGGAGAGACTAGTTGAAATCAGATTGGTCCACCCGAACCTCATCAACCTACTCTTTTATAAAAACCCAGGCATCCCTGCCAGAGAAGGTGAGTGAAGAATCAGGAAATAAAGAGGAAGGAACTCAGACAAGAGACACAAGGGGAGAGAAAGTGGTAGCTGTGTAACCCAGTCACAGGTTTGAGGAAGACTGAGCCACTGGAACAAACCGGAGACTATCATCACCATTGGGTGGTCAAGACTGGCTGTTGCAAAGCAGCCCTAGACAGCCAGCACCTCTACTGAAGCTAAGAATGAGAGGTCCAAGATGTTAGTGTATCTTCCTGCCCATGGACAATGAGGGACTGTGCCCCACACACAGAGGCAAAGACTGAATCACCAGAGTAGCCCAGAGATCACCAGCACTGCCTCGCCAAACCTGAAATTGTGCTGAGCTGTCAGGATAAGCCTGAGACCACTAGGCAAAGGTGAACTGCATGGAGAAGACTGAAATTGCCACCCTCCTCCTTTGAGACCAGAACTAACCTGCCGGGACAAGCCTGAGATCACCAGGTTCACTGCACATGTGTTAATCCCTACTCTTTGTTTCCTGTCTGCCAACCAATTTTCTATCCATGTCAATACCCTACCCCCAATACCTTGTGCTCCAATTTTGGCCACTAATCTCCTATGTGGGTCATATCTTATCCAATGGGTCAGTGAGATGTTGAGTCATGGAATGTCTCCTTTTGATTCACTGTCGATGTTGAGTTACTGCCATCAGATGGAAATATGGGCTCTATAGCAATGGCTGCACAAAGGCCTGGATGGACTACACCTGGGATATTGTGAGCAGTTTTGAACACTGCCCTTCAAAAAGCTATATATTGTCCTTGAAGGAGTGCAGCAGAAATATACCAGAATTCTACCTGGAACGAGAGGTTTAATTACAAATAATGACTACATTAAAATAAATCCATACTTTGAACGTAGAAAAGTACAGCACAGGAACAGCTCTCTTGGTCCACAATGTCCATGCTGAAAATGATGCCAAGATAACCTAATCTCATCTGCTTGCACATGATCCATGTTGCCCCATTACCTACATATCCCTTTAAACACCATTATCATAACTGCCTCCCCAGCAGCATGGTCTAGGTACCCACTACTACTCTGTGTAAAATACTTGCCCCGCACATCTTCTTTAAACTTTGTTACTTTCATCTTAACACTATGTCCTTGAGTCATCGACTTGTCCTCCTGGAAAAAAGATTCTGTCTACCCTATCTATGCTTCTCATAATTTTATAAACTTCTATCACATCCCCCCCCTCAACGTCCAGCATTCCAGAGAAACAATCCAAGTCTGTCCAAACTATCCATCCCAAAAGCTACTACCCCTAATCCATGCAGCGTTCTGTTAAACCTCTTATACACCCTCTCCAAAACCACCACATCTGTAATAGCGTGACCAGAACTTATGCAGTACACCAAATGCAACCTAACCAGCGACTTGTAAAGAGGAATCATGACTTCCTGACTCTTGCACAAATGCCCTGACTAATGAAGGCAAGCGTATCATATGCCTTCTCTATACTCCCGGAATCCCAGCAGCCCTTCCAGGTGACAAGTTCACATGCACCTCCTCTAACCACCCCTTTCCACATCCTTGGTTCACTCATACCTTCGCCCCCCCCCACCCCTCAGGTACTTTCCCATACACTATAGTGGGGACAAGTGTAACACCTGTCCCTACACCTTCTCCCTCACCCCCATCCAGGCCACCAGCAGCCCTTCCAAGTGAGACAGAGGTTTTACAATGCAGTTCCTACCATCCGTTCCATCATCCTGTCCCCCCTTTGCCCCCCTCCTCCTCCCCCCCACTTCCCTGCCCCCTTCCACACCCACCCATATATTGGTTTACATTTAACTCCCGTTTTCTTCTTATCTGACACCCTTTTGTCTTGTTTACACCTCTAGACGTTGTCCACCCACCTGCCGATTAAACCCTGAAATCAAAACTGGAAAATCACAGCAGACTACTCCATATTGGTAGGAAAACTGTTTCCGAGACAACCCTTGACCAGAATTGACCTAATACATGTGTTATTTTATGTTGCAAACTATAACAAAAATAATTCTGTGCATTAATTATAGCCCACCCTCTTTAATTCCAGGATCAGAGCTTTTATTGTGTCTTTGGGTCCACTTCAACCAGTGCACGTGTTGGAATTTTGCATGATATTCTCTCTCGGAGCGAAATACATCATTATAAGCAATAATGAAAGAATGATGTCTGAATTCTTATTTAATGACTTTGCTTTTAACAGTTCTTTACCAAGTATTTTTACAGTCACATAGTCAGCCACCCTTCTCCCTTAGGCAAAGATGTTGAAAAACTTTACCTCAAGTACTTTTCCAGCTGTAATGAGTGAAACCATGTTATGGAAGGTGCACTTTCATGGAAAACTATATAAAACAATACTTTTTGAGCACTGATTTGACACATTCTGCATACATTTTAATTGTGCTATTTCCAATGGAAAGAACATCACAAAATCTAATATGTACAATAAATATCCTCATCTTCTAGTTAATAAATAAACTAGTTCACTTGGAACTATGGCTTTAACTGCATATTTCAGCTATTTATGGCTTTTGTCAGTAGTCATTAATACCCCTTTATCTGGCTACTGATCATAGGCAACTGCATTCAATTGATAGATTCCTAATACAAATCCAAAACAGACACAGTAGGTATGTCTACAGGACAATTACAGATATAGGCAGAGAAATGACTAATTAAGTTTACTCTGGGCAAGTATGAGGAAGTTGCACTTTGCAAAATCAAATGTAAAGGGAATATATATGTAGTTGATAACAGGATCCTTAACAGCATTGATGTACAAAGGGGTCTTGGAGTCCAAGTCTATAGTTTCCTGAAAGTTGCAACACAAGTTGATAGAGTGGTAAATAAGTACAGTATGAAGATAGACACAAAAAGCTGGAATAACTCAGCTGGTCAGACAGCATCAATTGAGAAAAGGAATAGGTGGAAAGTGCGCCTGCGCATTGATAACATCTGCTTTAATCAAGTGCAGGGGGAGGGGGGGTGCCGCGAGCAAGGGCATTGTGATGTTTACAGCTGCCGCAATGGTTTGATTTTTTAAAAACAGTCCGTTTCGTGAACTTTATTAAAAATCTGGGGAAATAATTGATCAAATTTAGGGAGGAGTCCATTTCCGAAATCGTAAGTTAAATCGCCACCGAAATATGTAAAAATCTCTGCGAATTTGTGTCTGGTTTTCAAGAAAATACGTTTCTTAGGCAAAATGCCATACACCCACTCCCACACACACACACACACACCCATCCACATACACACACACACACACACACACACACACACAGAGTTTTAATAGATACTAGACCGTGCAGACCCGTTGGGTCTGTTCCCCCAACGTGCGGTTGTGGGGGGGGGGGAAGGCGGCATGCAGCGTCACACACACTAGAGGAGTAACTCAGGAGGTCAGGAGCAGGTGGGAGGCGATTTAGGGGGGTGGGGGAGGAGAGGGATCTGCTAAGGGGGAGGAGGCTTTTGATGGTTGAGGGGGGAACGGAGACCTCTGCCCTAAAGCTATGGGGGGGTGAAAGGGGGATCTTATCTAGCCTCATAATTTTATAAACTTTATCAGATTTTTCCTCAACCTCCGATGCTCCAGTGAAAACAATCCAAGTTTGTCCAACCTCTCCTTATAGGATAGTTTTGTGGAAGTTTTATAAAGCATAACCAAAGCTTTATAAAGCTGCAACATGAAGTTTTTAAAATTTGCAACATGAAGCCAAAGTTTTAATATAGTTGCGACATGTAAAGTTTTATAAAGCATCCACAAAACTCTGGTTTTTCAGATGGGTTTTTATTTAACTTATTCCTCTTGAGTCATTCGAATTTAATATAGTTGAAATTATTCAGATTCTACTCTCCACAGGAAATGAGACAGGAACTCCTGACTCATTCCACAAAACAGTAAATATATTGATCGTCAGTGCACATGTAGAGCTTGTCACAAACAAAACAAAACCTTCATCACTCAGTTCAGGAACTTTACTGCAGGCGGGTACAGCCAATACGATAACAAAAATGTGATCTCTTGAAAATAATTTCTGGTCATTGAGCATCTGGAGTTAGGAAAGTAAATAAGGAAAGAGAAAGTGAAAAGGCAACATGTTTCAGTAACATCTCAAATTAATTAAATTACATTGGTATACTCTGAAATGAGCATTTGTTATTGTGATTCAAGCAACTAGAGCACATCTATTAGGTCCTACAAGTAGTAAAGCAATGTATGGATAAATTAGCAACTTCCCACCATTCACTTAACACAAAGAACTTTTGCAGATGTGTTAGTGGTTGACTGACGAAAGCCTTTTTTCAGCATGTTGCCCTCTGCGGGTCTTTGTAAACAAGGAAGTATGTTAATCAATAACACAGGGATAAATCCGTAGGAATAAACCTTCCTCGTTTATTACCAGAACCTGCAACATCACGTAATTCACTTTTTTCTGTGTATCATCTCTGGTATGTTGCTCGTTTCCTTAGTGGGGCCTGGTCTACAGGGCATGCTATATATTTCTATTCCTTTATTTCTATTCCTTTTTATATTTCTATTATATTTCTATTATATTCTATTATATTATAATATATTTCTATTCCTTTATTTGTGTTCTCACTCTCCAACTCCCTTTTTTCATAGCTTTTATATTCCTTAGTTCGGATTCTCTCCCTCTCTCTAACGGCCCTCAATATTTCAGTGACCAGCTGACTTCAATTACAGCTTACACCCACAGCAGTCTTAGTCTTGCCTTATTTTCTTTGATATATCCATCCATCTCCCACCTTGCATATTTCCAGTTCTGGAAAAGAATCTTCAACTTGAAACGGTAACTCATTTTCACCATCCACATATGCTGTCTGACCTGCTGAGTGTTTCCAGCATTTTCCATTTTTATATTTCAGATTTCCAGCATCTGCTTTTTAAAAATGTTTTAGATCTTCAAATATTGGCTATACCATTTCAAGATTTTGAACACGTGACAAAGGAACAGCATTATAATTCCTAGTCAGTATAGGATGAGCCTTGGAGAGAAACATACATTTTGTGGAATACTCATGAGTCCACTGTATTTGCTTCACTGTGGATTTGGGTTATTTTATTAAAAAGGGTTGGGTAAATTGCTGCAATGTATTTAGGATGTGTCTTTGTGAACTGGTGGGAAATTAATGTTTAAGGTGCAAGAATGAGTGCTAATTAAGCAGCTACCTTGTCATGGATGGGTTTGGGTTTGTTGAGTGTTGTGGCTGCTGCAGTTTAGACAAATGAAAAGTATTCCAATACTCTTCTGACATATCTGTAGATCATAAGATAGTGGGAAGACTGAGAGGCAGGGAGACATTTTTCACAGGATATGAACAGATATCGTGAATACAAAAATCGAGCTGTGGTCCAGTAGAATTTCAGATCTACGGTGACCCCCTTCTCTCACCCCCCCCCCCCCCCCCCCCCCCCCCCCCCCCCCCCCACCAGATGTTGACAATGGGGGATTGAATTATGGTCATTCCATAGTCTTGCCATTGACTATAAAGAGGTGGTTAGATTTGCTTGTGTGATTCAATTCAATAACAAACACATATGGATCTGATAGTGAAATAGGAAAAAGGAAATAAAATCATGGGCCTGATCATATGACAACCAGCTAACAGTTTCATAAGGGAACTTCTAGACAGCTGCAGGCCATTCAGACCCCTACAACAGTAACACAGAACAATGCAGGCATATTTAGCATCTTGTTTTTTCATTAACTCCTGGTGAGTTAAGGAGTGTTCTGCTGAATCATGGGGATAGTTACAATTTTAAATCTGGTCCCTTAGCCAACTACAGCTTGCACATGCTCACCTTCGTTAATAAGGCATGTGGCTCAGCAAAGGTAAGTCATTTTTGTCATACATCAAATAACATATACATCAGATAAATGTTTAACTTACTATTTTAATTAACCACAAATGTACTTTAAATTATCTTCAATTATTTCAACTGTTTATAAAAATATCTGATTGAAGACACTTACAAATAGAAATAAGGCCTTCTGACCAACATGAGCTGTGAAAGGGCCAAAGGGCCAAAGGGCCATCCCTGGGTGTATCCTCCACCTACAGTATATGTTGTTGGGGGATGTGGGGGTTTGTTAGGGTCTTTGGGGAAATCCTGCACTAGTGTGAATTCAGAGAGAAATGAGAAATATACTGCATCATTCCACCTGCCACCTGTTCATGATAATGCATCTATATTAATGTGATCCATTCTAATGTGTGAAGTCCAGTGGAGCTGACTGTTTTCACTGTAGTTCCATTGCTTACGTTGTGAATGCATTCCAGTACTTTAAATTAAAAAATGTGTTTTTTCTTGAACATTTATCTATTTCATGGTTCTTGAGTCAAGAATAGAGCCCGTATATTTATGAATCCAGTTCCTCCAGGCTAAATGAAGTTCAAAATCCCCAGGTTGCTCCACTGAATATGGTGATGTTGGATGTTGAATGTACCTTTCTCCTGTTTACGGTGACATTCTTCCCAAATCCAAACTGGCCATATCACAGAATAAGGGATGGTGTATTCTGTGGACCCATATTCACGCTGCATGAAGACAGCTCATACATCTTCGTCCAGCACCAAAGTAGAAGTCATTTTGACACCAGACCCTTCTGTTTCCTGGCCCTATTGTATACGCAGCTGAGTGCATTCAAAATTAACTAGAATGATAAAGTTGTAATTTTGCAGCGTAACTCTTCTGGTGCATATGCGCTGAGTGGAAGGAGAAAGTAGCAGCAGCGTGATATATATTTGTGTCATTTAACACTTGCTGTTAGGTGCTGAGAAGTGCAGAGAAGTAGGAAACCAGTCTAGACAAATCACTAATTATAGGAAAAAGGTAAACAGGCACTGTAAATAGTGTTTTATTGCCAGTTTTGTTATTACGTTATTACCTCAATACTGATTTTTTTTTTACAATTTGTGGGATTTGTGTACCATTCGGTATACACATGACTTTGCACATACAATATATAACCATCACAAAAATAATCTGGTTTAATAATTCAGTTGTTTGGTGTAGCTAGCTGGCCATTAATTGGTGGTAAGGTTTCTGATCTGACAACACTAAAAGCCCTGTCCCATGGTACGAGTTCATTCCAAGAGCTCTCCCGAGTTAAAAACACGGTAAGCACGGAGAATGAACGTAGCGGGTACGCCGGAGCTCGGGGATGTCTCTTAGCGGCTCGTAACGCTAACTGCAGGTACTCGGGAAGACTCGCTAACTGCAGGTAAGCACGGGAAGACTCGTGAAGATTTTGCAACATGTTGAAAAATGTCCACGAGATCCCCGAGTACCGACGAGTGGCCATTACCGTAAATCTCTGAGTTCGAATCAGGGCAAACTCGGGAGAGCTCTTGGAATGAACTCGTACCGTGGGACAGGGCTTTAAGTACAAATCATTGATATTTCACTAGTTGGAAAATGATTTAGGATGTCAAGGACAGGGGAGACTTTACTTGCATCTGTTTCTGGTTAAAATTCTGACTGTAACAAAGATTTAATATATGTTGTTTGTCTTCCGAAAATAGTTCAAGATGCAGAGGACTACACAAAATTGCAAGGCAAGATATGAAGTTTATGCTGACTTCAAGCTTCTACAAAACCAGTTGCTCCAAGTCCTGGCTGCATTCACAGGCATTCCTCTCATTTCAGTATAACTCGGTGAATGAAAAGAGTACATATGGTAGGAAAAGCTGTAAGATTGAGGATGGCTGGAGGGGAGAAGACCATTCATTGCAAAATCAAATCTATTCATGGTGTTGAGGGTGCAATTTACCTAATTAAATTTCATTAAGGAATAATTTGTGAGACATCTGTGTTTCCATGAGATGAATCTCACGGAAATCTGCCAGTGGTACTGCTCGAACTGCAAACTCAGATCAGGAGAAGGTCCACTTTACCAGCAGTTGGCAAGATAATCATGGCAATGTATTTTTATACCTCTGTTTTCGTTTTAGATGGAAATGGAAATATTTCCAACATCCAACAGTAAGCTTTTGTTTTGTGGATAAAAACATTTACTATTGAAAGTGATCCAACCACATTTCATTCTCTCTTGGCAATAAATAGCAGTGGGAGTGCACATGATTTCCAGGTGGCTGCAAGGTGCCAAAAACTAGATTGCTATGAGCCCACATTTCTGGGCCCATAATAGTTCAATGTTATCCAACATTTTTTTTCCGGCCCCAACCTCTGCAAGGCTAGACTCATTATGCTACAATTATTGCTCTGCTTCGCAGCCAAATTAAAGGTAAATCAACTAATTCACTGTCTATCCTAATGCATGAAAGACACCTGGTAATCTGACAATAACCATGTTGCTTTCAGTTTGTGATAGAACATTCTGAAAGCTGCACTTAGAAACTGCCACAGTACCACAGGTTATTCGTGCCCTCGCATTAAGCATCATAACAACTTTTTGGAAATATACCAAAATAAAGGACACCACACTAAAAACATTTCCAAAATAACTTTATAAAGACTGCCATGTTCCATATAAAACCCTCAAATTTAAATCCTTCAGTTTAACTAAAAATACACTGTGAGAAGATATTAAAGGGATAAGATGAGCTTCTGACATATGTAAAAGTTTAGAAGTGGCTACTCGGAGATACAAGGAAGTGCAGATGCCGAAATCTTGAGTAAAACACAAAGTCCTGGATGCACTCTGTGGGACAGGCAGCATCTGTAGAAGGAAGGAACTGACAAAGTTATGGGCCGGGACCTTACTTCAGGTTTGGACCCTACATCAGAGAGGTGGCTACTCTTTTCTACAATGGTGAGATGACTTGCCTAGACAGATGCTCTTCTTTGGTCCCCCAAGGACTTCTTAGGGTGAAAGACGTATGGTTTGAATTTTAAGACAAGATTGAAATTGATTACTATTGTGCAACCATAGTCTGAAGCTTCCTTGGAATCCCCTGGTACTTTGACACAATGCAACAGGGACTTACAATCAAAGTTATATCCCAGTGTTTCATCAACTGTACGAGGCTTATTCATTTTAAACTTCACCTTCATCATTCACAGTATGTCAAATGGTTTACATTGATATTCCTCTGCAATTTTATTGCCATTTTGTTTTCCTCTTCTTTTGAGAGGTTAATTAAGCAAGCTACTTTGATGGTGGTTTAGCTTTGTGTACTTAGATTGAAGAAATTGTGCAACAATGACTTAACAACTCATCTATAAATATTAGCCCCCAAATACTTGGAAGCTATATCCAAGTATTTAATCAAAATGTTAATCACACATGCGCACAAAACAACAACACTTTAATTTGAAAGCAAAAAATTGATCCTGGAAATCTGAAATAAAAGCAGAAAATGTCAAGGATATTCAGCAGGTCAGATAACAATTGTGCTCAGGTCACAACATTTCATCAGAACTGGATAAGGGGAAATCAACTTGCATTCACATTCAAAGATGGAATGAGCTGGAGAAACAAAATGGATGTCTGTGTTATCCAAGTGCCCCATTTGTTTCAGGGGTGTCAAGTTTTAGTTTAATTTTGGCATACAGCATTGGAAAAGGACCTTTGACCCACCGAGTCCACATTGGTTATCCCACTTCATGCTAGAGACAATTTTTACAAAGGCCAATTAACCTATAAACCTGCATGTGTTTGGGATGTGGGAGGAAACCGGAGCACCCGGAGAAAACCACCGCAGTCACACGGAGAATGTGCAAACTCCACACAGACAGCACCCGAGGTCAGGATCGAACCCGGGTATCTGGCATTGTGGGGCAGCAGCTCGATAACTGAAACAACTGTGCTGCCCAGGACATTCCGCATGTTCTACCATCTCATTGGATCACAATTGATCTCTAATTCAATTTCATCAGCTCAAAAGGTCTATTCCACTCAGTCTTGAAGGTTCAAGCTGCAGCAGTGTCCACAATTTTGGGATAGAACTTCTGATTTCTAGTAGAGTCTGAATCAATTTAATTTTGAAATGTTAGGAAATTAATTCCATGTGTTAACTATCAATGGCACAATAGCATTTGCTATTAGGAACTTAAGAATTCCTCATTCATTACTTTTTTGGCAGGAATGCTGAGGTGACACAGTGAACAGGAATGCTGAGGTGACTCAGTAGATGCTTGCTAACCAGTGCATTTCAGCAAAAGGAACTGTTTTCCTCAAGAGACAGTTTGATAAATTGAATAATGACTTCCACAGACTTAAAGATGGCCATCTGATATTTTCATCATGACAACATCACAAACTTGAAAATTATTGCTTTTATATTTTTCAGTATTCTATAATGTGTTCACATAAAAAAAGGTAAATTACAATGGTTCTCAGATGTCTGCTTTCCCTGAAGAAAGTATAGTTGATAAACCTATACCAGAATTGTTGGAGATAAATCCCCGGTGATATTTGTGACTGAATTAGTGAAAAAAATCCATTCGCGAGAACAGTAAATAGTTTTGAATGATAGATTCTTTGGATAGTGTGTATTTGGCAGAGAACAACTAAGTATTACCCAACAACAATGATACATAAATTGTGATTGGTTGTAAGGAAAAGTTAAAATATTGAGAAATGACTAATAGTTACCAGATGTTTTACTAATGTTTCCTGAATATTACAATCTCTGAATGTGAACTTTGGTGAAAAGGGGATGATGTTACTTTCATTTAAAAAAACGTGTTTTAAATTTACAGTTTAATTTTCTTAATCTGATTTAACAAATTGCAATGATAAATTAGTGGTATGTGACATAAAACATTTAGATCTTTCACATGCATGGGTAATTGAGGTTCAGTGACACAAACGAAGTGTAACATGGCTCTTCAGTCAACTAGTCCATGCTGATCCCTCCAAACCTTTCCTGTCCGTGAACTGGCCCACGTGCCTTTTGAATGTCGTAATTGAATCGGCTTTTAGCACGTCCACTGGCAGCTCATTCCATCTATGCACAACTCAGTGTGAAAACGTTGTCCCTCAAGCACCTTTAAAACATGCCCCTCGCACCTTACGCCATGCCCTCAGGTTTTGGGCTCCTTATCCTGGGGAAAAGATTGTGACTATTTACCTAATCTGTGCCCCTCATGATTTTATAAAACTCATAACCTCTTAAACTTCTCCACCGGGTGGCCAGCATCTCGTGTGTTTTTTCTACTTTTTTGTTATTTTTAGTGTGTCTAAATGTATGTTTTAATGTTTCTTGGTATGCCTGATGTGGGGGGTGAATAGGGGGAAACCGTTTCCAGTCACTTACCTCGATGGAGATTTTTCCGTGTTGCGTCTTCGTCCCCCTTACGGCCTAACAACTGGATTGGTGCAGCTTCTCCAGAGAGGAGACTGATCCAGGGCTTCAAGCAGCAAGCGCGGTACGGATTTACCATCGCGGAGCAGGCGATGGCATTCTTTGCTGAGGATCGCCAGTGTTGGAGCTCCGACCGCGGGTGCCTGTTGACTTTAACATCATGGAGCAGCGGTCTGTGGATCTTCTAGCCGCGGGGCCTGTGAGCTTTAACATCGTGAAGCCACAGTCTCCGGTAAGAAGCGGCGGAACTTCAAGCCGCGGAATGTGTTCCAATCCGTCCCGACGTCGGAGTTTCGATCATCCCGATGAAAGGGCCTGAACATCTGTAGTGGCAATTGCGAGGGTTCAAGCCCCGACCACGGGTGAACAAAGGAGGAAGATGACTGAACTTTATTGCCTTCCATCACCGTGAAGAATGCTGATTCCACTGTGGTGGATGTTTATGTAAATTCTATTGTGTATTGTGTTCTTTTTACTTGTATGGCTGTATGCTTAACTCAGATATCACTGTATCTTCATTGGTTATTGTGACAATAAATGTGACAATAAGAGGTGCAGGAGTAGGCCATTCGGCCCTTCAAGCCATTCAATGTGATCATAGCTGATCATCCACAATCAGTAACCCGTTCCTGCCTTCTCCCCATATCCCCTGACTGCTATCTTCAAGAGCCCTATCTAGCTCTCTCGTGAAAGTATCCAGAGAACTGGCCTCCACCACCCTCTGAGGCAGAAAATTCCACAGACTCACAACTCTCTGTGTGAAAAAGTGTTTCCTCATCTCCTTCTAAATGGCTTACCCCTTATTCTTAAATGGTGGCCCCTGGTTCTGGACTCCCCTAACATTAGTGGGGGAGTGTCCAAACCCTTAATGATCTTATATGTTTCAATAAGATCCCCTCCCAGCCTTCTAAATTCCAGGGTATACAAGCCCAGCCGCTCCATTCTATCAGCATATGAGAGTCCCGCCATCCCGGGAATTAGCTTTGTGAACCTACACTGCATTTCCTCAATAGCAAGAATGTCCTTCCTCAAATTTGGAGACCAAAACTGCACACAATACACCAGGTATGGTCTAACTAGGACCCTGTACAACTGCAGAAGGTCCTCTTTGTTCCTATACTCAACTCCTCTTGTTATGAAGGCCAACATATAATTCTCTTCCTTCACTGCCTGATGTACCAGCATGCTTACTTTCATTGACTGATGAACAAGGACCCCCAGATCCTGTTGTACTTCCCCTTTTCCCAACTTGACACCATTTAGATAATAATCTTCCTTCCTGTTTTTGCTACCAAAGTGGATAACCTCACATTTATCCACATTAATCTGCATCTGCCATGCATCTGCCCATTCACCCAACCTATCCAAGTCACCCTGCATTCTCAAAGCATCCTCCTCAAAGTTCACACTGCCACCCAGCTTTGTGTCATCTGCAAATTTGCTAATGTTACTTGTAATCCCTTCATATAAATCATTAATATATATTGTAAATAGCTGCGGTCCCAGCACCGAGCCTTGCGGTACCACACTAGTCACTGCCTGCCATTCTGAAATGGACCCGTTAATCCCTACTCTTTGTATCCTGTCTGCCAACCAATTTTCTATCCATGTCAGTACTCTACCCCCAATACCATGTGCCCTTTTTTGCCCACAAATCTCCTGTGTGGGACCTTATCAAATACTTTCTGAAAGTCCAGGTACACTACACCACTGGCTCTCCTGTGTCCATTTGCCTGGTTACATCCACAAAAAATTCCAGAAGATTAGTCAAGCATGATTCCCCCTTCGTAAATCCATGCTGACTCGGACCGATCTTGTTACTGCGATCCAAATGTGCCACTATTTCATCTTTTATTATTGACTCCAGCATCTTCCCCACCACTGATGTCAGGCTTACTGGCCTATAATTCCCTGTTTTCTCTATCCCGCCTTTCTTAAAAAATGGGATAACATTAGCTACCCTCCAATCCACAGGAACTGATCCTGAATCTATAGAACATTGGAAAATGATCATCAATGCATCCACGATTTCTAGGGCCACTTCCTTAAGTACCCTGGGATGCAGACCATCAGGCCCTGGGGATTTATTAGTCTTCAGTCCCATCAGTTTACCCAACACCATTTCCTGCCAAATTGGATTTCCTTCAGTTCCTCCGTCACCCCAGATCCTCTGACTAGTACATCAGGAAGATCGTTTGTGGCCTCCTTAGTGAAGACAGATCCAAAGTACCTGTTCAACTCATCTGCCATTTTCTTGTTCCTTAAAGCCCATCTAGCCTCTCCTAACAACTGACAGCCTCCAATTTAGGTAACATCTTTGTAAATCTTCTTTGCACCCTTTCCAGTTTAATGACATTCCTTTTCCAGGGTAGCAGAAATATATTTATGACGGAGAGCAAGGAAGGAGGGTTTCTTTAAACTGCGTCTATCTGCATTTTAATGCAAGGGGCCTGACGGGTAAGGCAGAGGAGCTTAGGGCATGGATAGGTACGAGCGACTGGAATGTTGTAGCCATGACTGAAACCTGGTTAAGGGAGGGGCAGGACTGGCGGCTCAATGTTCTGGGGTACAGGAGCTTCAGGAGAGACAGGGGTGTGGGAAAAAGAGGAGAGGGGGTTGCATTGCTGGTTAAGGAGGATATCACGGCAGTGATCAGAGGTGACATTACGGACAGTTCACCTAGTGAGGCTATATCGGCGCAGCTGAGGAACAAGAAAGGGATTATCACCTTGTTGGGGGTGTACTACAGATCCCCAAATAGTCAACGGGAATTAGAAGAACAAATGTGCCAGGAGATTGCAGGCAGCTGCAGGCCAAATAAGGTTGTTGTAGTAGGGGATTTTAACTTTCTTAATATAGACTGGGAAAATCATAGTGTGAAAGGTTTAAATGGGGTGCAATTCCTCAAAGGTGTTGGGGAGGCTGGGACTTTCCCATCATTTCAGAGACAGTTGGACAGGTACATGGATAGGACAAGTTTGGAGGGATATGGACCAAGCGCAGGCAAGTGGGACTAGTGTCGCTGGGACATTGTTGGCCGGTGTGGGCAAGGTTGGGCTGAGGGGCCTGTTTCCACACTGTATCACTCTATGACTGTGACTATGATCTTCACAGTAAGATCGTCAAGAGGTATTTCCGGACTAAGCTGGAGTCTTGAGGCAATGGCATAGATTATCCGCAGATTGTGGTATGGCCAGCACGCGATAAGGGGCTGTAGAGCAATGGTGGGTGGTATTGCTGACAATGATTGGACTCCCTGATGAACTTAGTGCATTCTACACCCACTTTGAACAGATGGTCAGTGGTGGAAGGCCACCCATCTAGCTCATCGTGGGTGTGCCTGTACCAACGGTTACTGAGGCAGACACAATGTGAACTTTCGTGAGAGAGAATCTGCAGAAAGCAACTGGTCCGTATATGGTGCCCCTGGCCGCATCCTCAGGAACTGTGCAGATCAGCTGGCATATTTAACCTCTCACTACTTCACAGACATATTTAACCTCTCACTACTCCTGAGATCCCCACCTGCTTCAAAAAGACCACCACCACCACCGTGCCAAAGTAAGGTAAGGTAGCATGCCTCATTGACTACTGTCCAGTGGTCTTCGACATACACAATCATGAGGTGACTGGTGATGGTGCACATTAACTCCAGCCTTCCAGCCAGTCTTGATCCACTGCAGTTTGCTGACTGTTGTAACTGGTCCAAAACAGATGCCCTCACCCTAGCCCTAAACTCATCTCTGGAACACCAAGACAACAAGGTCTCCTATGCTCCTATTTATCAACCCTACCTCAACACCATAATGTCATCAAAACACATCTCCAAACACCAAGACCCAGGTATCAACTCCCTCCTACTGTCACCGGATCCTCGACTTTGAGCCACAGACCTCAGTGAGGATGGGTGACATGTCCTCCACAATAACACTCTACACTGGTGTCCCACAAGGATGCATTTTCAGTCTTCTACTACCTTTAAACTCAAGACTGTATGATCAAATTCAGCTCTAATTTTGTCTATTGCTGTGATGGGCCACATCTTGAACAATGACTAGACGGGAATACAGTAAGGAGACTGAGACCATAGTGACATGGTATCTGGACAATAATCTCTCCCTCAATGTCAGCAAGACAAAGGAGCTAGTTATTGACCAGGAAGTATGGTGGAGTATATGCCCCAATTAGTATCAGTGATGCAGATGTGGAAATAGTTGAAAGCTTTAAGTTCTTTGGCATTAATATCACTAATGATCTGTCATCTACCAACCACAACGATGCAAAACCACTAAGGTACACCAATGCCGTTACTTTCTAGGGAGACTGCGGAAATTCTGCATGGGTACAGTGGCTTTTACAAACTTCTAGAGATGCACCATTGGAAGCATATTGTTGGGTTGCATTGCAGCCTGGTTTGTGAATGGTTCTGCCCAAGATTATAAAAAATTGCAGAGAGTTGTAGATGTAGCCCAGTCCATCACACAAACCAGACTTAGCACCATTAACTCCAACTACACTTCACACTGTATTGGAAAGGCAGCCAATGTAATCAAAGACTTGTCCTATCTCAGTTATTCCTTCTCCTTGCTTCCGAGTGGTAATAAGTACAAAAGCTTGAAAGCAAGCAACACCCTTCTGTTATTAGGCTTCTGAAAAGCCCTTTCATAAGCTAGGGTACTGTTTGATTACCCAATTATGGACATTGAATTTTGTCTAAGGAACTGATGTGCTACAAAGCCGAGAACTATACTCTGCACTCTGTATCTTCCCTTTGCTACTATATCTATTATACTTGAGTTTGAACAGATTGTATATGTGTATGGTATATCTGATCTGTCCAGATAGCATGCAAAACAAAACTTTTCACTATACCGCTGTACACACGACAATAATAAACCTACACCAGTACTGTATACAGTACCCCAAATGAGACTTCACACTTTCTGCACAGCTGCAATACGGTATTCCAATTCCATTACTCCATACCCTGACCGATGATGGTAAATGTGCCAAATGCCTTCTTCGCAACCTTGTATACCTCTTCACCACTTTCAAGGAATTATGCACCTGCACCCTTCGATCTCTATATTACAACACCCCTGAGGACCCTACCCCTTCGTGCTTGGTTCGGATTGCCAAAATGCACCACTCCCATTTTCCTGAATTCAATTTAGAATAGAATAGAATAGTTTCTTTATTGTCATTGTAACATGAACCATGTACAACGAAATTTAAAAATGTCAGCCAGTCAGTGCACCATTCAAACATTTCTAAAAGCTAACGATACATACAAGATAAAATATTAAAAGATAAACAACTAAAATAAATATCACGAAAATAGCACGCATAAACACCCAACCCTCCATCCTTCTGTCGATTTCACAGTGTACCACAGTCCCTTAGTTTGTCTCGCCCCTGCGTTCCTTGGCGGCTACATTTAGTGCTTTTATAGCAGTGGGGTAAAAACTGTTTTTTAGTCTGTTCGTCCTTGTCCTTGTAGATCTGTACCGTCTGCCTGACGGCAACAGTTCAAACAGGGAGTGTCCGGGGTGGGAAATGTCCTTTATGATACTCTGGGATTTTTTGATGCAGCGGGAACTGTGTAAGTCCTCCAAGGTAAGAAGAGGGCAGCCAACAATCCTCTGGGCGTTGTCAATGGCCCTCTGGAGCGCTTTCCTCTGAGCCGCTGTGCAGCTGGTGTACCACACGCATACACAGTACGTTAGTATGCTCTCAATGGAGCACCGATAAAAGGACAGCAGCAGTCTCTGAGTGATGTTATTCTTCCTGAGCACCCTCAGGAAGTGCAGTCTCTGCTGGACCTTTTTCAGCAGCGCAGTGGTGTTCACGCTCCACGTCAGGTACTCCTCAATATGGATTCCCAGGAAGCGGAAATCCGCCACCCTCTCCACACAGTCCCCTCTGATAATCAATGGTACCATGTCCGTTTTATTCTTCCTAGAGTCTATTATTAATTCCTTTGTCTTTAAGGTGTTGAGGAGCAGGTTATTTTCTTCACACCACACTGTCAGCTGCTCCACCTCATCCCGGTAGGCGTACTCGTCCCCCCCGGAGATGAGTCCCACCACCGTAGTGTCATCCGCAAATTTGACAATGGTGTTGCTGTGGTGGGCGGGGGTGCAGTCATGTGTGTAGATGGTGTAGAGCAGGGGGCTCAGTACGCAGCCCTGTGGAGAGCCGGTACTGAGGCTGAGGGCCGTGGATGTATGATGGCCCACTCTGACTCTCTGGCTGCGACCCGACAGGAAGCTATTTATCCACGTACAGGTGGAGTGTGGAAGTCCCAAGTCCCACAGTTTGTCCACCAGTTTGTGGGGAAGGATGGTATTAAAAGCAGAGCTGTAGTCCACAAAGAGCTTCGGGGCAGGAGTGATGTGATATGACCCCGGACCAGTTTTTCAAAACACTTCATCACCACTGGTGTGAGTGCGACTGGCCGGTAGTCGTTGAGGCTGGAGATGTTGGTTTTTTTGGGCAAGGGGACTATGGTGGAGGACTTCAGACAGGGTGGAACAGTGGACTGGGCCAGAGACTGGTTAAAAATCCTCGTACAGACTCCAGCCAGCTGGTCTGCGCAGTCCTTCAACACGCGTCCAGAGACGCCGTCAGGTCCAGTAGCCTTCCTTGGATTGATGGCCCGCAGCGTGCGCCTCACCTCATGCTCCTCTATCTTGAGGGTTAGGCTGCTGTGGACCATGTGCTGTGATGTGGCTGTCTCGGGTGGCTCCACTTCAAAGCGAGCAAAGAAGTGGTTCAGCTCCTCTGCCAGCGAGGCGTCACCTTCAACAGCTCCAAGGTTGGTCTTATAGTTGGTGAGATACTGGATCCCCTGCCACACCTGCCTGCTGTTATTACTGTCCAGGTGGTCCTCTATCTTCCTCCTGTAGTTTGATTTGACCTCTCTGATGCCTCTCTTCAGGTTAGCTCGGGCCGTGCTGTATAAAGTCCTATCGCCAGACCTAAAAGCGGTGTTCCTCTCTTTCAACAGCCGCTGGACCTCCCGGGTCATCCAGGGCTTCTGGTTGGGGTAGACCCAGATGCGTTTGTCCACTGTGACCGTGTCCATGCAGTTTTTAATGTAACACAGAACACTGTCTGTGAACACCTCATGGTCCCGGTGTTCAAACACCTCCCAGTTGGTCCTGTCGAAACAGTCCTGCAGCTGCTGAGAAGCACCATCAGGCCAGGTTGTGATGGTCTTTGTGATAGTAGGAGCGGTTTTCCTGAGGGGGGCATATGCAGGAATTAAGAGCAGGGACATATGGTCAGACTGGCCCAGGTGTGGTAGTGGTCTAGCCCTGTAGCCCAGCTTGATGTTGGAGTAGACCTTGTCCAGGGTGTTAGCTCCTCTTGTAGCACATTTAACATGATGGTAGAATTTGGGCGGCATTTTCTTCAAGTCCGCGTGATTAAAGTCCCCTGCTATGATGTGAACACCGTCAGGATATATGCTCTGTTGACTGCTAATGCTACCATACAAATGACCGATAGCCGAGTTAGCATTAGCATCCGGTGGTATGTACACAGCAGTTATCATGACAATGGTAAACTCTCTAGGGAGATAAATGGGCCTGCATTTAACAGTCACATACTCCAGGTTCGGGGAGCAGTGACTGTCCACAATCACTGTGTTTGTACACCAGGTGTTGTTCACGTACACACAGAGCCCTCCACCTCTGCTCTTACCAGAGTCTCTTGTCCTGTCATGACGCTGTGCTGTGTAGCCTGCTAGCTCGAGTCCGGAATGAAAGAATGAAGCCAGGTCTCCATGATCAACAGGATACTGCTGTCCTTCACGACGTTGTTTGCTGCAGTCTGTAGCCTCAGTTCATCCATCTTGTTAGCGAGGGATCTGGCGTTCGTTAGAAACAGGCTGGGAAGCGGTGGTTTCAGTGGCTGCCTCCGTAGCCTCGCTAGCGCGCCGGCCCTGCAGCCTCGCTTTTGCCTTCTATCTCAGCGCCGTCTTCGCCTCCTCCCCGCGGGGATGGTGATCCACGGAGAGTCGGGGCTCCTTGCTAATTTGGCATTCCTTGTCTCATTGGTCTAGTTAATCAAGATCCTTTTGTAACCTGGTAAATCAGTTAACCAGCAATGTAGATAAGGCTAGGTAAAGACACTAAGTGAATGCATAAGAACATGCTAGATAATTAAATATAATGTATACAAATGTGAGGTTTGGTAGAAAAAATAGAAAGGCAGAAGTTTTTTAATGGCAAGAGATTGATGTTTCGGGGATCTTGGGTGTTCTTGCACATGGTAATGGAGCTGAACAAGTATGCCACGGTTTTACTTATCACAGAAAGAAATGCATGTGTTTCTAGCAAAACCATTTGAGTAAGCCCAAAGTGCTGGAGCAACTCAATGAGTCAGGCAGCATCTGTGGAGGGAAATGGACAGGCAACATTTCATTTCAGAACACTTCTCTCGACTGCAGAGGGGTTCTAACGCAGAACACTGCCTGTCCATTTCCCTCTACAGATATTATCTGACCCACTGAGTTCCTCCAATACTTTATTTTTTGCTCAAGATTCCAGTAGCTGCAGTCTCCCATGTCTCAAATGCAACCGAGTGTTCCCAAAGCTGAAGACTTGCATGAACTAGGAGATCTACAATCTACTGAGGACCAGAAGTGTGGCGCTCAAATGGCAATCGCGAGCCATTCAAGATGTCCAGGTATGATCTCCAGCAGGATATTAATACAGAGGTACTGCCAGACTAAATTGGAGTCTCAGATGGACAATCAGCAACTGTGTTTGCCATCACTTCCTACAGATGAAAACAAGTAGTGCAAGTGACAGCGACACATCATTCCCAGACAAGCTCAATGCTTTCTATGATCGCATTGAAAGGGTGTACCACGATGTATCTTCATGGGCCTCAAAATTTGTAGACAACTCTGTGATCTTTCTCCAAGGTCAACATCAGAATATCCTTCATGAGCGTGAACCTTTGGAAAGATCTGGCCCTGACAGTGTACCTGGCTGCCATCTCAAACTCCATAATTCACTGATTTTGTCCTTAAATCTTGAGTTGAATTGTCATTGTCTTTTTTTGGAAAAAAAAATTGTAGGTTAATTAATTGGTTTCTCTAAATTGCCCCTAATGAAATAACCTAGTGTGAATGGGTGACTGATGGACTGCTGGACCCTAGGGGCCCTTTCTTTGTTGTATCTCTAAACTAAAATAAATCCTTGTTAAAGACACCCTATACACATTGATTTACAATTCTTCCAAACTGTTATCTGTCAATCAATGGTGGCGCAGCGGTAGAGTTGCTGCCTTACAGCGAATGCAGCACCAGAGACCCGGGTTCGATCCTGACTACGGGTGCTGTCTGTACGTAGTTTGTACGTTCTCCCCGTCATCTGTGTGAGTTTTCTCCAAGATCTTCGGTTTCCTCCCACACTCCAAAGACGTACAGGTTTGTAGGTTAATTGGCTTGGTAAATGTAAAAATTGTCCCTAGTGTGTGAAGGATAGTGTTAATGTGTGGGGATCGCTGGTCGGCGCAGACCCGGTGCGCCGAACGGCCTGTTTCCGCACTGAATCTCTAAACTAAACTAAACTAAAAACAGATAAATATTCTGAAATCAAATGCTGTTTATCTTTTAGACCAAACGCATATTTTTGTCTTTCATTTTCCTATATGGTGCAATCTCCTTTTTGGCAATTGGTGCCTTTTTTTTAAATTCATTAGTCCTTTCCAGTTTTATAACCTCAATAAATTTCAGCTGTGTTAAATCAAAAATATTTTACAGCTAACTTTTTAATTAATTACCCTGTGGCAACTCATCAAACTGGAGATGAATGGAAAAGTATAAAATCATAAGGAACCATACAAGACAGAAAAATACTGGCAATTCTATCAATCAAATTAAAATTTTATATATAATTATTCTAATAAGCACATGTTTTTATTTAGCAAGAATTCCATATCATTCGTGTTAGTGTCAGTTGGGAGTGAGGAAAAGAGGGAAATAAAAGGAGTGAGTGAAAAATAAAACTTCTCAAAGTACCAAGGCTATGATTTGTCAAAGAAATGTTCACACATCTGCAGTGGAATTCAACACTTCAATAAGATCCATGTCACATCAACATTCCACCCTATCTCCCCCATTCCAAGCAGGCTTGCTGTCCCAGACTCCACAAGGAAACCTCAGGCCTTTACTCAAGATCCCGTCCACACCAGCTAGAAGACCACTGGTACATTTTGCTCCTTCCTCATCAGACTTCTCTTGTAGTAAGCTGCATTCCTCAGATCCCAGCAAATGTGCCGGGTGTGCCTGATTTCCAACATAAATATACAAATAGCTAATTGTTGGAACAAGATGAGGCCCAGCGTGTATCATTTGCTGGGGCTCTACCTCCAAATTTGCTGGGCCTCTGCGTTTACATCCACTGGGAGTAAAATTCAAGCCTTTTATCTCATTCCATGTCCCATGGAGAAGTCAGCTAATTGAAGGTGAAGGAAAATATTATTTCTACCATGAGGGCAATTCTAGGATAGGAATAAACTGTTAAAAAAAACCATTTCCACAGTAAAGAGTACTCACAGATAAAATTATTTGCTTTATATTGAGTTTTATAAATGACCTGTAATATTATTCCTCAAGAAAGCAGTTTTACTTTTTTCCCTATAAACGTCTGCAAAATGTATTCTATGAGAATGCATGTTTAATTCCCACTCCGTAGTTAGTTAAGCTCAATAAGTGTGGAGTATGATGGTGAGAAGTTGCGGTTGGATAGGGGAGAAATTGTTGTTGCTGCACCCAAATATTAGGACCCCAAAAATGGCTTATTATATGTGACATGATAGAACTATTGTCAACTCTGGAACTTCAGAGGAATCAGTGGATTCATCAAAAATGAAAGAAAATTAGACCTGTGGTGACAATAGTCTGATGTGCATTGTCTCAATGTAGGGTAAAATGACAAAGTATATTTTCTTACCTTCATATCCAAATTTATACCCAGCAGCTGCTCTCACAGTTAGAGTGAACAAAAAAAATAGCCTCCTCATGTCTAGCTGTGAAGCAAATGTGTCGCTTCAAATTTGTCTATAGCTTCTGGAAAAGCTGCTGATGTTTTATATCTAGGAATGAGATCAAGAAAATAATTCAGCTGCGCCATACGATTCATATTACTTTGATCACAAATAATATGTAGAGCAGTCAAAAAGGATAATACACAAATTGTCAACAGAATTTTCTTTAAACTTCAGTCACCACGACTGAAATTATTCATAAGCTTAATTTTACACTGCAAATGAAAATATGTAAAACCTTAAAGAAGCTTCTCTTAACAGTTTTAGTTAATTCAAGGTCAGAAAAAGTATTAATTACCTTTAGCATATGTTTCCATGCTACCGTACCATAAAAATTCCAACTCTGAAGTTTATAGTATGTGGAAAAGCAAGGAAGCTTGCGAGAGGAACTTATGACATCATTCTGTTGCGCTCAGTAAATGACTTGTAGCAGCCCCTTAAAGCTACACTGTCCATTCACAAAAAAAAAATGTCTGGCAGTAACTTACATTACACTGAAGAGTTCCTATAACAGTTTGCAAAATAAAAATTACATTGGATGTGAATCATATCCTTCTCCCAAAATATTGCTACATGAATTTAAATGAGAGCAGCTTTACTGGAAAAAAAATGCAAGGTCCGGTAAAGTTTAATAAAATGTTCAAAGTCTTCTGTCTTGAGGAAAGTCTAAGTTAATTTACATGTTGTATACTTCACATCAACATAGGATATATCTATTCAAAATTTGTATTTTATTCCTTGAACAGTAAAATTATGAGGTAGTTAATAAATGCAATAATCTCCACAATGATAATTAATTCTGAAAGCTTTTGTCTACTAGTTGTAATATGATTGTGCATTATGAAGTAGTTGGTATGGTTACAGACTGTCTGCCACCACAAAAACTGAACCTAAATAGGTTCATTGTTTGACACTGTGGCATGTATGTCCCAGTCAGGAAATCATTGAGTCCAGACTCTTTGAGAAGACATTAACACAATCTGTTGAGACCGTCCTTCGGAAAAAGACATTAAACCATTTTGATGGTTTGCATGGATTTTAGAGGGTTACTGATCTATTTGGAAAAGTTGGATATAATTCCCTGACAAAAAATCTTCTTTGGCCAAAGCCACTAAAGAAAACATAGCCAAACACTTATTTGTACTAAGATATTAGTGAGGTTGTGCAAAATGGAATTTTGCTAACAACACATTTTACTAACAACACATTTTGTTATATTTAGCACAATCTCACAAGTGTCTTTGACAGAACTAAGATTTTCTCATGAAATACGATGCAGTGCTTCATAATGGCAACCTTTTTCTTCCCTACTATGACATTGTAGAGAACAACTTTTAACATGTAATAGTTAAACATTATTTTTTTCACTAACAAGCTATGGGTTTGTGGAGATTTTCGAGTTACTTTTCTCCCTTTAACACTGCATTATCAACAATAAGTGACTGGTATGTTTTGCCACCGTGCTATTTAACCTCTTCTGAAAGCAATTTGCAAAATTTTTTCTCAAGCTGTTCAGTCTTCGTCTTCAAACTGAAGTTGCACTATTATCAGTTTTTTTTCATGGAGTACAACTGCTTTCAGTTCAGCCGCATAACTACAAGTAAACCATGGGCTTAATTTCATGACAAGTCTTGCTGTGATGTGCTTTCGTGTAACTTTGAGTATGCAGATAAGCAATACACCTGACCCACTTTAACATTTGTTTGCCAGAAATCATTTCATTGCATTTAATTGCTCACAAACGTTCAGTCCCACAACAGATCTCCTGTCGGGTATTGGACAAGAAACAAATATTTAAGTTTGACCTGAAGCTTTCTCCTACTGAAAGTAGTTAGTTCCTTCTTTCAAGTTGAAAATACTTTTTGATTTTTGAGCTCATTTATAATATTCCCCCAAATCCTAACTTTTGAGTACTGAAATTATGCTTTACCTTTAATTTGTCATTTACATGGCAGAAGTAAATGGTTCCTTCAAATTTGCTTTTCTCATTGGCAGCACTCTGACAATTTTCACTCCTAAACTGAGTTAATTTCAGCAGTTGATGAAATATTTTGCCACAAGGTAAGCAGCAATTCCCTGGATATTATTAAAAAAAAGTCAGCAAAAACAGCAACATTTTTTAAAGAAAAAAATTGACACAGCTGGTCTCCGTCAAGATTAAAAATACATCAAGAATAGAAATATTTTTAAACATTTCAAAATTAATCCCATTAGACATTCCTCCCCATTCACTATGATCTATCCAACAGTAGCTGTTGGCTTCTGTTCACTAACAGTAGTCCGTTATGTCTGCCGGAGAAAAAGCGACAAAATAATACAACTAAAAATTAATTTTACAGCCCTAGCTTTTTCAGAAGTTGATTGACATATCATTGTACCATTCCACCTTAAATTAGTTTAAATATTTTCTTCCTGATCTTCTGCTTCATTTAGTTTTAAAATATTTGAGGTCCTTTGTTCCCACTCTTGATTATAGCGGGGGAGGATTAAACTCACTTGCTGGATTTTCATGGAGCAATCCTGCACTTTCTCGTTCAATAAAGAAAGTTTTAAAAAATTACTTTTTTGGGCCTCCTGGCACTAGTCCACTCTACTCTCCGTTGGCCTGGCAGGAAACTTAACGCTGCAGCTTCTTGAGTCTGCCTAATAAAAATTGTATTTGAATTGTCGTGACAATAAGCAGTTAGCTAATCTGCATTGGTAGTGTAGATAGATGAATAGATGTTGGTGAAATTACAATACAAGTTCAACTTTTCTCCATATATTGCAAACATTGGTCTTATAACTCCAGCTATACAGGGCATCTGATCTACAAACACACCTCCTTTAATATTGAAGCTATTCCTCAAAACTAGGCTGAAGTGCATCAAAATAGACAATAGGTGCATGAGTAGGCCATTCAGCCCTTCGAGCCAGCACCGCCATTCAATGTGATCATCGTCAATCAGTACCCTGTTCCTGTCTTCTCCCCATATCCCCAGACTCTGCTATCTTTAAGAGCCCTATCTAGCTCTCTCTTGAAAGTATCCAGAGAACTGGCCTCCACTGCCCTCTGAGGCAGAGAATTCCACTCACAACTCTCTGTGTGAAAAAGTGTTTCCTCGTCACCGTTCTAAGTCTATAATCAATATAAGAAACAGCAGCCTCGAGAGGCCATTTGGACCTCGACTCCACTCCATCATTCATGAAGTCTACAGTTAATCCATTACTTCAGTGCCACCCTCCTAGAATATCCTAATTTCCACAGATTCTCTTAACATCTGATAATATATCAATCTCTGTTTCGATGATGCTCAGTGACTGAATCTCCATAGCCCTGTTTGGTAATGAATTCCAAAGATGTAGCACCCACTGGATGAAAATAAATTCTCCTCATCGCCAACCTTGAGTTTGCTACCCCAACCATCCCACAGTTGCGACACAACAATGAAAGCAAATAGCAAATCCACATATACCCTGTCGAGCCATATTAGAATCTCATACATTTCAATGAGATAACTTCAGACATAGAACATAGAAAAGAACAGCACATGAACTGGCCCTACACCCCACCATGTCTGCACTGACTAAAATATCAATCTAAACTAAGCCCGTCTGCCTTCACATAGTCTGTATCCTGAAGCTCTTGAACCTGTTCAAATGCATCTTAAATGGTGTTTTATATCAGCTTCTATCACCTATTTTAGCAGCACTCTTTAGGTAAAAAAAAAGCCTCGCAAATTTAAACTTTCACTTTCTTACCTAAGACCAATATTTGACATTTCCACCCTTGGAAAATGACTCTGACTACCCTGTTGAAGGTAGACAAAAATGCTGGAGAACCTCAGCAGGTGAGGCAGCATCTATGGAGTGTAGGACCCTTCTTCAGACTGATATGGAGATGGGGGGGAGAAGAAAGAAGGAGGGGGAGATAGTGGGCTGTGGGAGAGCTGGGAAGGGGAGGGGAAAGAGGGAGAAAGCAAGGACTGAAATTGGAGAAGTCAATGTTCATACCGCTGGGATGTAAACTGCCCAATCGAAATATGAGGTGCTGCTCCTCCAATTTACAGTGGGACAAGTGTAGCATTTCCTGCGGTTGCAAGGGAAAGTACCAGGGGAGGGGGTGGTTTGGGTGGGAATGGAAGAATTGACCAGGGAGTTACGGAGGGAGCGGTCTCTGTGGAAAGCCGACAGGGGAGGAGATGGGAAGATGTGGCCAGTGGTGGGATCCCGTTGGAGGTGGCGAAAATGTCGGAGGATTATCTTTGTATGTGACGGCTGCTAGGGTGGAAGGTAGCAGAGACTCTGCCCTTGTTACGAGTGGGGGGATGGGGAGTGCGAGCAGAGTTACGGGGTATGGAAGAGATCCTGGTGAGAGCCTCATCTATAGAAGAGACCCTGGACTACCCTGTTTAGGCCTCTCATAATTTTATATACTTCTCTCACGTCACCTCAGCCTCCAATGCTCCAGGCAAATGATTCAAATTTGCCCAATATCTTCTTATAGTTAACACATTCCAACCTTGGCAACAAACTGGTGAATCTCATCTGCACTCTCATCAAAACCTCCATAACTTTCTTATGTTGTGGTGACCAGAATGCACACAATACTCCCAATGTGGCAATACTCCAACTAAAGTTTTAACCCGGTGTAACATGACTTCCCAACATTTACATTCAGTAGAAAGACACAAAATGTTGGAGTAACTCAGCACGTCAGGCAGCATCTCTGGAGAAAAGGAAAAGGTGATGTTTCGGGTCGAGACCCTCCTTCAGATTGAGCACAGAGAGGGAGCAGCGAGAGAGGGTGTACTCAGTACTCTGACTAAATGGGATTTGAAAATTGATAGCAGATGGTTATCTCTTTGGTGAAGACTGTAATGTGGATTTTTTCATGACCTGGTTATTTAATCCTGGCCTGTAGTCCTCCACGATTTCCAGGAGGTATTTTCAAAGAAAGCTACTGTAGTGACAGTCTTTACGACATCTCAAGGCTTTAGTCCTCGATAGTCACTAATAAACCGACTATGGTTCAGAAGGTAATCGTACGCATTCCACGAGCTCTCCACGAGACATTCAAAGCCGTTGAAAGATGAGTATTCCAGAAACAGTCTCTTGATTAATAGTTTCTTTAATGTAGTAGTATAAAACAGTAAAACCACTCTGAAAACTTCTTCTTGTATAAGTACATCGTCTTCCAGCATATATACGTTTCAATCATACTCCTGATCATGTCCTGTTCATGCTCATGATCATGGTCGAAAACTATATCTTCCCATAGTCTTTGCCGAACTAAACTAAAACTATCTTGGAGTCTGCGCCAGAAACCTAGCCACGAACACGCCCCAGACTACGTATAAATCCCACCCACATAATTACAGGCAGATAAAATTAAAGGTAACTGGATAAAATTATAATATACCGAGTTAAGCTAAATGACTACTGCAGCTACAAATTATTTGTTTACTTTCTTGGCTGTTTCATTTGTTCTGCAATAACAGTCAGGAATGCAAATTGTATGTTGGCCATCATATCTAAAGGATTTGAGTCCAACTGCAATGATGGCATGTTACAATTGCACAGACTCTTATTGGCCTGTCCCACTTAGGCCACATGTTCGCGGGTGGTTGCCGGGTAGTTGCATTCATTGTCATGAGGAACTAGTCGCGGCCTCATTATGGTCACCGTAAATTTTTCAACATGTTGAAGAATTAGCGGCGAACCAGAATGAATCCGCCATGGAGAGTAACGAGAATTCCTGTAGGTGGGTCATCAGGAGCTCCTAGTAGGTTTCCAGAAGGTTGAAGGTTCTCGTAGGTTGTAGCCAGTGCTACAGTGCTACAGACGGTGAATTTCATTGGCTCATTGGGGGGAAAAAAAACGTTAGCAGTAGTTACCGACCGGTAATGTTAAATGTCCACCGAGCTTCACAGCTGTGTATCTCTGGCTTGTTAAAAGTTGTCTACACTCCTTCTCCTTCTCCCCCCCTCTTTTAAAGGACGTACCGTACACTGTGCTTTAGCTGTCTTAATTAGAGCGCTAACCTTCCTGTTCATCGCGGTGTGTGTCTGTATCACCTAGGTTTTGCACCGTGTGAATTTCACTCAGACAGCGCTCCCCCTGCTTGCCCTGTTCCCCACCGGCATAATGGGCTGGTGAAGGAAGCGATATGTGTGTGTGTTCCACTCTGACAGTCGCTGTTCCAGTTGCCAGTTTTTCAGGCAACTGTTGCCGGCAGTCGCCTGAAAAATCGCCTAAGTGGGACCAGGCCCATTAGTGAACCCATATTTGCAGTTCAGGGTGCAGTTTCGATTACCTTATTTAAGAAAGGATGTCCCTGCCATTGAGGGAATGCAGCAAACCATTGTTATGTTGGGACCAACCAATGTCTAATTTGATCTGGATCAATGTGACTTACTTTCTCCAAGCAACACTCCAAATCCATATTACACTCTTCACCTAAGAGACAAACATCTGCTATCAATTTTCAAATCCCATTTAGTGATCCACAACATCAGGTTATGTTACAGTATTTTGCATGGTATTGGAAAAGGGGGAGAATGCCCTAAATGTACTCAGCTGATCCTTTAACTCCACAGTTAAAAATGCAGTTTCTTTATACACAAATAAAGAAAAGATTGCAAAGAACTTTGATGTCAGTAATGTTGTGCCATTAACGAATACAGAAATCAATCAAATACAGGCGGTAAGGCAACATAATAGGCCTGCTAATGATTTCAGCATTCAGCCAACTCTAATCACACTATTCGCTGATCGGCAGCTTTAGTAATGGGCCACTATCGTCTATGCCTGGTTCCAATTAATTCTTGATCTTGTCTGGTTCTTGAAGTAAATCCATTCCTCTTAAATGGAGATACTTTCTGACAGGAAGGTATTCTACTAGTGAAGCTAGTCAGGAAAGAACTAAAGGATGACACAACCTAGGAGAAAGTGGACTTGCTGCAAGCCTCAAGCCCGTGTTACAGACCGACATTTCGGGTTGGGCCCTTCTTCAGATTTCTCCATTCTCCAGTCTAAATAAGGTCCTGACCCAACATGTCATCTATCCATTTTCTCCAGAGATGTTGCTTGACCCGGTGAGTTCATCCAGCACTTTGTGTCTTTTTTTGTAAACCAGCATCTGCAGTTCTTTGGATCTCCTTTTTACAGACTGCACACCTTGTCAGCCACTCAACCAAGATAGCTACATCAATCAAAAGTCTAGCACAATTACCTATATCCCTTCCCCTTACAAAACAGGCATATAGGTGCATTCATATGTAATAATCCCTATGGAGACTACATTGGAGATATATTTATTATAAAATTGTACCTTTTAACTTACCCTCTCCTCACACTGTAATCCTATCCTGTTACGTTTTCATTCGCCTAAGTACTAGCATTGATGATAGAGACATATTGTAAGCAGATTGTGCAATCACAGCCATCAGCACTGATTCTACTTACAAGTTAAAGAATATCATTAAAGTGAATCTACACATTATGAGAAAACAGACGTAAGTAACTCAAGGCGGATTCTGGAACTAAAGGCATCAGATTATCAAAGTGCAAATTCTTGTATTGCTGTAGCAATTTTGTTGTTGCAGAATAAAGTGGGGCTTCACTAGAATAGTCTACAGAAGAGGGCGAATGGGTGAGCATAATGATTTATCCATTATAAAGCTTTAAAGAAAGCTTATATTCGGGCTATAAAGAATGGAGGATTCTATTTACAACTTGATACTGGACTTTGTACAGAGCTTGGAGACTATGCTGATAGCATTGTCGTATACTGTAATCTGGAAAACATTGAAATGGTGGCAAACTCTTTTTGCATACATTGATCCATACAGGTATGACTTGAAAAGGCTGATATCACAAATTCCATTTCAGCACAAACCAGTTTGTGCTGAAATGTCCATATGCCAAGTCCATATGATTGATTTCAGGAAGCAAAGCAGTTCGCATACTCCAGTTTGCATTGACGGTGCCTAGGAGTCAATATCACCAACAACTAGCTTCTCCGGCACATCCCATATTGAAGCAACGATCAAGAAAGCACACCACGCCTCTACTTCCTTAGAAGGCATATGAAGTTTGGCATGTCCCCAACAACTCTCACTAACTTCAACAGATGCATCATAGAAAGCAATTCATCAGCATGCATCACAGCTTTGTTAAAGAAACGCTCTATCCAAGACCACAAGAAATTGCAGCAAATTGTGGACACAGCCCAGACCATCACACAAACCAACCTGCATTCTATTCACACTGTTTATACTACATGCTGCCTCGGCATGGCCAGCAGCATAATCAAGGACGAGTTGCACCCTGGCCACTCCCTCTTCTCCCCGTTCCCATCGGGCAAAAGTATAGAAGTGTGAAAACGCACACCGCCAGACTCAGGGATAGTTTCTTCCCAGCTGTTATCAGGCAATTGAATCATTTTACTACAACCATTGAGCAGTGTTAAAATACTATCTACCTCTTTGGTGAACCTCGGAAAGAGCCTCGGACTATCCTTGATCGGACTTTGCTGGCTTTACCTTGCACTAAAACATTATTCCCTTATCAAATATTTATACACTGTAAATTGCTCGATTGTAATGATGTATTGTCTTTTTGCTGACTGGACAGCATGCAACAAAAGCTTTTCACTGTACCTCGGTACACGTGACAATAATAAACTAAACTAAATCTTTGCAATATAACTTTAGTGAAATGCCGTGTAATATTATAAAAATAGAATTTATTCTTTACTTAACCCATATGCTTCAATGCCATTAATATGATCTTGAATATAGAAACAAAGAAAATAGGTGCAGGAGTAGGCCATTCGACCCTTCGAATCTACACCGCCATTCAATATGATCATGGTTGATCATCCAACAGTATCCTGTACCTGCTTTCTCTCCATACCCTCTGATCCCTTTAGCCACAAGTTGCTGAGATGTAGTACAACAGCTAAGCCGTGTAGTTCTAGTGCTGCTCGAGGTCATCATCCACTGAAATTTAGCAACCTTCCAGGAGACACCTGCAGCTTCATGGATAGCACTGAGTAGGTTCACAGCAACAGGGAATGGTATATAGAAGACAGACAAGAGAGTTGACTGTTGTATGGAAAGTATCATCACTTAATTTGCTCATTTGATTTTGAATATTTATTTTATTTTAACAGCGTGACAAATGAGAATGATACTGTTCTGTAATGTGGAAAGCAATTTTGTTTTTTCCATACAATTAGGGAAAGCCATTATGTCCATTGAATCCATGCAGAATTTTAGAGCAATCTCATCAATTCCATTCCCTAACATTTTCCTGCAACCTATACCCTCACACATACCCATTAACACCCCCATTTTCCTACCAAGAATAATTAGCAGCAACCAATTAACCTACCAACCACTACAGGTGCACAACCTTTTATCCGACGATCCAAATAACGAAAACCTCCGAATAGCGACATTTTTTCGGTCCTTGAAGAAAGGTCCTTGAAAACGTTCACCGAGGGCGGCCCGCAGAGGTGACAGCAGAACCTCCGGTCGGTCCTCGAAGAAAGGGGAACTAAATCCCCATTCATAAAAGAGAAGATGAGGGTATATTGCGCGGGAGGGTTAATAATTGACAATATGCTGCTACCTGCCAGCTGCGTTAAAAAGTTCCCACGGTAGACTCACGATACACAGTGTATCGTGAGTCATGCGTGGTAACTTTTTAACTGAGCGTGCAGGCAGCAGTAGATTGTCGCTCCCTTCAGTTTCACCCCACCTACACCCCTCTGCTTCCCGGCCATGTGTGTGACCCCTTCCCTCCGCTCTCCAGCTCCCCGCTCATTGCGCCGGCGCGGGGGCTTTGTACTGTCTTCACGTCGGCGATGCCAGCAGCACAGTGCCAGTCACCGGAGACGTCAGGACCAACGGAACACCGACCCCCAGGCCCACTGCAAGCACGGAGATCCCAGATCAGCAACTCCAGCCCAGCCCCGTTCCAACTCCAGAAGAACACGCTCCCCGTATGGGCAGAAGCTGATGGTGTGCAAGAATAACGTCTTGTTCTTGGGTCGCGCAGCTCGGGCTGTGGGCGAACTTCCACTTGTCGCCATAGCGGCCCATCGGGGAGCGGATTCCTCTGGTTGGAGGGGGGTATTGGGCTGTTTGATCGCCCCCTACTATTCCAGGGACAGGGAGACAGGACGTTCACCGAGGGCGGCCCGCAGAGGTGACAGCGGAACCTCCGGTCGGTCCTCGAAGAAAGGGGAACTAAATCCCCATCCATAAAAGAGGTGAGGGTATATTGCGCGGGAGGGTTAATAATTGACAATATGCTGCTGTCTGCCCGCTGAGTTAAAAGTTCCCACGGTAGACACAATACACAGTGTAGGCAGCAGCAGATTGTCGCTCCCTTCAGTTTCACCCCACCTACACCCCTCTGCTCCCCGGCCATGTGTGTGACCCTTCCCTCCCCTCTCCAGCTCCCCGCTCATTGCACCGGCGCGGGGGCTTTGCACTGTCTTCAAGTCGGCGATGGCTGCAGGTCAGTGCAGTCACCGGAGACGTCAGGACCAATTGAACGTCGACCACCAGGCCCACCGCAAGCACGGAGATCCCAGAGACCCACAGCCAGCAGCAGCCCAGCCCAGCCCCGCTCCAACTACAGAGGAACCTGGGTTGCGGATGACGGGGCGCAGCTAGGGGCCCATCGGGGAGCGGGTTCCTGTTGGTCCTGACGTCTCCGGCCACCTGCTATCCTCCGGGAACTGTACCGCCCTTGCAGGAGAGTGGGGTTGTTTGCAGTTGCAGAGGGAGGGGGCAAGGGCGGTACAGTTCCCAGTCTCAGCTCCAGTCCAGGGGGGTGGCCGGAGACGTCAGGACCAACGGGACAGCGACCCCCAGGCCCACTGCAAGCACGGAGATCCCAGAGACCCACAGCCAGCAGCAACTCCAGCCCAGCCCCGCTCCAACTCCAGAGGAACACGTAGGGGCAGAAGCTGATGGTGTGCAAGGTGTTCTTGGGGTGGCGCAGCTCGGGCTGTGGGCAAACTGCCACTTGTCGCCGTAGCGGCCCATCGGGGAGCGGATTCCTCTGGAGTTGGAGGGGGAGGGGAGTATTGTGCTGTTTGATCGCCCCCTGCTATCCCAGGGACAGGGAGACACAGCGGCTTTTTAGACTGGTGGGCAATCACTTCCAAAGTTCTGCCCACACAGTCAGTACACCTGTCCTACACTGCATTTCATACAAACATTTATTCTGCAAAAAAAAACCACATTGAAGACTCAAGCTCGCGACCGAGTAACTGCCGGGATCAAGGCGCAAACTCGCGACCTTGCGGATATGAGCCGAACACTCTACCACTGAGCCAGCCATTAAAATCTACGCAAAAGAATTTCCATTCCGAAGACCGACAAATTCTGAATTACGAAAAATGTCTGGTCCCAAGGCTTTCGGATAAAAGGTTGTGCACCTGTACCTCTTTGACATGTGAGGAAAATGGTGCAAGTGGGAGAAACCCATGCAATCAGAGGAAGATCGTGCAAACTCGACACAGACAGCAGGAGAAATCAAAATCAAACCTGAGCCTCCTTCCCCAGCCTCATCTGTTTACAATAATGGGACATGAATGAATGAATCTCTTTATTGTCATTGCACATGGTACAACAAAATTTAAAAGTCAATCCCACGGTGCGATTCACAAGAGCAATTTTAAATATATAAGAAAAGGTAAAAATATATACATATTAAAAAATAAATTACAGATAAATAACAATAGCAGCTGAGGTAGAACCATTCAGTTGAATGTGAGTGTTATTTCTCATTTTGCATTGTTAAGTTCACGTATGGCTATGGGGTTGAAGCTGTCTCTTAGTCTGTTTGTGCGAGTTTTGAAAGACCTGTACCGTCTGCCAGAGGGCAGCAGGTGGAACAGGTTGTGTCCAGGGTGGGAAGGGTCCTTCAGGATGTTGGCTGCCCTGCCAAGGCAGCGAGAGCTGAAGATGTCCTTCAGGGAAGGCAGTGGGCAGCCAGTGATTTTTTGTGCGGTGTTGATGACCCTTTGAAGGGCTCTCCTGTCCGCTGCAGAGCAGCTGGCATACCATGTGGTTATACAGTACGCCAGCACACTCTCGATGGAGCAGCGGTAGAAGGACACCAGCAGCTTCTCTTCCAGGTTGTTTTTCCTGAGGATCCTCAGAAAGTAGAGTCGCTGCTGGGCCTTCTTGACTGCTGTTGTGGTATTTGTAGTCCAGGAGAGATCCTCCGTAATTTGTGTGCCCAGGAATCTGAAGTCTGAGACCCTTTCCACACAGTCCCCATTGATGAATAGGGGTTTGGGGGCTGCACTGTTCTTACGGAAGTCTATGATAATTTCCTTTGTTTTTGTGGTGTTTAGGATGACGTTGTTGTCTGAACACCACGCTGCCAGTCTTTGGACTTCCTCCCAGTAGGCTGTCTCATCTCCTCCTGAGATACGTCCAACCACAGTCGTGTCACATGAGAGCAAGGCAGTTCATTAGGTGAGAAATCCCAAGGGGATCCAAAATCTACCATCATTTATATGTGGTAGGAAGGGAAAGGATGGTCAGTGACAAGATTGGGTAAGAGAATTGCTCTTCTGAAAGCTGGGGTAAAGAACAAAGGACAAAGGACATTTATTGTCACATACACCAATTGGTGCAGTGAAGTTTGAGTTACCACACAAATAAGATAAACACAACACTATAGAATTTAACATAAAACATAAAAACATCCCCCCATAGCGGGTTCAACGTTGCCCACTGTGAGGGAAGGCAACAAAGTTCAGTCCTCTTCCTCTTGTTCACCCGCGGTCGAGGCCTATTGAGGCCTCTGCAGTCGCTGCAACGGTGGCCCAATGTTTCAGGCCCTCTCGCCGGGATGATGGCACTCCGGCGTAGGAACGGAAAACACTCTCAGCAGCCTTGAGTTGCGAATCGGCCGCTTCCGACCGGAAAGCGGCTCCTGAAGTCCACAGGCCGAGCTGGGCGGAGATTCAACACTGGCGACCCCGGCAAGGATCCCAGGCCTCCGTGGTGTGAAAGTGAGTGCTGGAACCTCCGCAGACCACAGCTCCACTTTGTTAAACTCGGCAGGCCCCCGGAGCTCCAACACGGCGACCCCGGTAAGGCATCGCCCGCTCCGTGATGTTAGTTCAGTGCTGCGCCGCTGCTGAAGCTGACACTCTGGCCGGTCTCCGGCAGGAAAGGCCGCACCAATCCAAATGGTAGGCCGCGAGGAGGGGGCGAAGATGCAGCTTGGAGGAAAGGCGGATCCTCGACCAGGTAGTGACTGAGAAATAGTTTCCCCCTCCCCCCCCACACACATAAAAAAGACTAAAATATCTCCAAATACAAACTTTTAGACAGACTAAAAAATAATAATCAGGATGTAAGGACAGACAGCTGCTGGCGAGGCTGCCACACTCGATGGCGCCACCACTCGGTAGTGATAAATCTTAATGCCAAATTTTCCTGCACCACATTGCTTTTACAGCAAAAGCTTGAGACTGCTGCCTCCTGGTGCTGAACTAGGAAAATATCAAAGATGTTTAAGAAAGAACTGCAGATGCTGGAAAAATCGATGGTAGACAAAAATGCTGGATAAACTCAGCGGGTGAGGCAGCATCTATGGAGCGAAGGAATAGGTGATCCTTCAGACTGAAGAAGGATCTCAACCTGAAACTTTGCCTATTCCTTCGCTCCATAGATGCTGCCTCACCCGCTGTTTTTCTCCAGCATTTTTGTCCACCTAGGAAAATCTCAACATACTGTACGTTGGTTAGGTCTAAAAATGCTTACAGCCATGAAAGCTGCTTCCACAACACCAATAATTTTTGATGTTATGAAAGATGATTTACGACATGGTATGCAGGCCTACATATAAAGCTGGGTGGGTGTTGTTCCTTATTTTGGTATGGCAGTAGCCCATGCAACGGTTAAATATGTCAAACATATGCAGAGCAGTCTGATTGTCATGTCAATCCTTATATCTCTGGTGTTATGCGGTACCATCAAATTGAACTTCAAATTGGCCAACACCAGTTTTTATCAGTTGGAATAACATTCCACCAATCCTTGTAATCTGTTGGAGGACAGATGACTGCAATGCCAAGGCACGCTCTAAGGCTATCTAAACTGTGTGACTGAGAAACATGATAGTAGCACAGTGCTCCATCCATCATGTAATCTCAACCTTTTCTGGATCTCAGCACATGGGAACATTTTGCAAGTTCTCCAATCAAAGGTTGACCTCAGCTAGGAGGAAGGGCACCATGATTAAGACTATAACTGCTAATTTACAGCGTCACCACTTCCATGCTGGATATGATAGATCAAAGACCTATCATGGCCTGAGGCAAACATTCTGCTTCACGTTCATCAATGCTTTTTGCAGCCTCCCAGTGTAATCATATCAACGTTCTCTTCCGAGAACAGCAAAGAAGGACATGTATGCAACTTTATCCTCTATGGATCTGTCACCATGGGTACCTTTCAATCCTTTCTTTGCTACAGGGCAGTCATGTGCAGAGATTCACACATATAGATTCCATCCCTATGCTAACCTCCACATGTATATCTAACATCAGTAACTGACATGGTAGTTTGCGAATATTAGATGAGTATTAATGATTTATACATTTTTTTTATTGCTGCGCCATGATCAACTAATCAGACAGGAGTTCTTGACCATCAGAAAAAAAGTGCTTAGATTGAGTGAAGAAGAACATGTGACAATTAAGAGAGAATTGGGAAAGATTACACAGCCATCTCCAATGATTTATTTGCTGTCATTGGCCATGAACTATGTGATATTCCCTCCAATAGTGGTCAGTATTCCTTACCTTGGGTATGAGGGATTGGGTGTGGGTGGAGGAGGTTGACAAGTTGAAGAATCATAGATACCTTCTCCAATAATTTGTTGCTGCCATCTCTGAGTCTGAGCCAGGAAGAGAGAGGTAAATGTGTTGTTGAATGCCTTTCCAGTTTATTTCTGTTTTGTGTCTGCCTTTTGTGCAAGCTGCAGTGTGGGTAAGAGACTTAGTCTTGTGATATATTCGAGGGCAGGGTGGACAAAAGATACAGATATTATGATTTATATATTGCCCAATGAATGATAAGCGAGTGTGTGGTGCAATACGTGGGAGATGGGGTTTGAAGAAATATCCATTGATTTTTTACCATAAATGTGAACTCATTAAGCTCTCTCCTGCATTTAATTTATTTTCATGGGCTGATTTCACCACAATGACCTCAATTGATGTCTCTTCCCTCTGTTGCTTTTGTTAAAGAGGGAACTTATAGGCCAATGATCCTAACATCAATGGTAGGGACATTTCTGGAGAAGATTCTAACAGAACAGATTTACGTGCAACTGGAAAACGTGGACTTATTGGAGATAGTCAGCATGGTTTAATGCTGGGGAAGTTCTATCTCACAAATTTCATTACGTATTTTGAGGAAGTCATGAATCTGATTGGTATCTGGATGAAAGACTGGATAGACTCGGCTTGTACTCGCTAGAATTTAGAAGATTGAGGGGGGATCTTATAGAAACGTACAACATTTTTAAGGGGTTGGACAGGCTAGATGCAGGAAGATTGTTCCCGATGTTGGGGAAGTCCAGGACAAGGGTTCACAGTTTAAGGATAAGGGGGAAGTCTTTTAGGACCGAGATGAGAAAAAAATTTTTTACACAGAGAGTAGTGAATCTCTGGAATTCTCTGCCACAGAAGGTAGTTGAGGCCAGTTCATTGGCTATATTTAAGAGGGAGTTAGATGTGGCCCTTGTGGCTAAGGGAATCAGGGGGTATGGAGAGAAGGCAGGTACGAGATACTGAGTTGGATGATCAGCCGTGATCATATTGAATGGTGGTGCAGGCTCAAAGGGCCAAATGGCCTACTTCTGCACCTATTTTCTATGTTTCTATGATATGGGTAGGGCAATGGATGTTGTCTACAAGGCAATGGACAAGTTCCCTCGTGGTTGGCTGGTGCCAAAGATTAAAACATAGCGAGTTGATACATTCAGTCCAAAATTAGCTTGGCCATAGAAAACAGAAAGTAGTGGCAGAAGGGTTGGAGATCTGTGACCAACGATGTTCTGCAAATATCTGTGCTGAGACCTCTGTTTAATAATAGAGGGCATAAATTTATTGCAAGGGGGGATTGTTTAAAGGAGATATATGAACACATTTTTATTTACAAAGAAAATGGTAGGTGCCTGTAACACGCTGCCCGAGCAGGTAGCAGAAGCAGTTACAAAGCAATAGGGTTGTTGGACCATGTGCAGCAAATAGGATAAGTTTAATTGAGCATCATGATCAACACAAATATGGTGGGGCGAAAGGCTGTTCTTGTGCTGTACATTTCTATAATCGTCACCTGTGTCAGCTTATAGCATAATAGGTTTCTCATGTTTCTCTCACCCGTGATAAAGCCATGGATTTACTTCCACCACTAGTTAGAAAGTGTACAGTGGGTTTCAGAAGCAGTAGCTAGTTTGAACTGCTGCTAGCCTCTCAGGAAACTGGGCCCTGTGACGTTATGTTAAAACAATAACCAGTATTGTTAGCTCTGGATTGTTGCTGAAATCATTCTAAAGGGTTTATATGAATTCTTCATTCAAAAATCTGCTGAATCAAATGAGCACAAGATACTTGGGCATGTTTTCCAAGATTCCCCAAATTAAGATCAAATTATCTTACCCAATTACTGTAAGCTTGTGGCTGCTGGGCACCAGTTGGAGATTATTCTGCTTTCGATAAAATTTTGATGAGTGTAAGTATTCACTAGATGGCAGACTGACACGTAAACAATCATACACAGATCTGAATAAGATGTACCTATACTGAAAATCAGTTACGTAGTATAGGACTAGAAACTTTTAAAACCACAAAAAAAAATGTTTTTTTAATTTTCCAGCATAATAGATTATTTTTAAATATTGGATTGTTTTCTTACATATGACAGCTTGCTTCCAGCTATACAACTTGTGAAGTAGTTAGTAGGATAACTATCATTTTCTGCTGATTCTACTCATGGGATTTGGAATGGACTACGTCTGACTCATTGTTTTAACATTTCTAGTGTACTGACACTCCATCTTGCCTTCAATATTAATACAAACCTGAATTGAATCTCGTTTCCACCAAAATTTACAAAGTGGGATATGTCATTTCATTCACTTATTACTAATAGCAACCTTAACCATAGGAATTGAATTTTAGATACTTATCATTGATACTTGCATGATGGTGAAGCCTCTTTACCAGACACAAAGTGCAATCACTTCCTTGTAAAAGAGACTGCATTTAAAAAAAAGTCTATATGGTGTCAAAATTAATGAGGAACAAATAACTAAGCATAGCCAAGTTCCTGCTTACTTTCACCAACAATCCAATGTTACATTCACAAAGGGTCTTAAACATGAACTGCGAATGTGAAGCATTCTTAAAGATCATGTAAGATAAAAATATATTGCATGTGTAGGAAGGAACTGGAGATGCTGGTTTAAACCGAAGATAGACACAAAAAGCTGGAGTAACTCAGCGGGACGGGCAGCTCCTCTGGAGAGAAGGAAGAATGTTGCAGAGTCTATATGATATTAAGAAATATGAATAAACAGAGGGATTTGGGGATGATGTTCCTGATAACAACAAGGCTGGTATACAAGGTGGTTAAGAAAGCATATGGGATATCTTCACTTTTTACAAGAGCCATAGAATACAAAAACTGGGAGATTTTTCAAAAACTATATAAAACACACAACTGTAGATAGTTTATGATATATGGTTCTGATCACATTCCAGGAATCTTCTGATTGTACAGATGCACAAAAAATGTTACCATGAATAAAGAATTTTTGATAGCAACAAAGGTTCATGGGTTAAAAGGGGAAACCTAAGGAAAGTTTAATTGAGGTATATAACACTATGAAGCTTTTAGTATGGATACAAAGGAGTCACATTTCTGATCTGAATGATCGACAACCAAGTGGCATAGATTTAATGTAATTTGCGATCAGATAAGAGTGGAGAAAGAAGTGGGTTCAGATGTGCACGGTGTAAATGGAAGGTCAGGGCAAAGAGCCTTAAAAAAAACACTTTGTTTTATTCTTTAAATTCTATAATCATCAAGATTTTGTTTAGGACCTGGCAAAGGATTTGGCTGAATTGCTGTTTTCTGGCCAAAATAAATCTTAAGATCAATATGCATTCTGTAAATTTCTATGATTCCATGATATTGCTTTCAATTACTGAACTAGTTCTGATTTTAATCATCATTGTTAGTATGATCTCTGATCTACAATGCCAGTTTAAAAAATATATTATTAGTCTTAGTTTTCTCAGCCAGTTCCTGCTATTCATTTCAATAGCAATAGCTTTATTTGGCTTGTGAACCAATGAAATATCATTTTCTGAATATAATCCTATTTACCTTCAATGCTGGTTTCTACTGGATCAACTGAGTGATATGAAACCTAAACTCTTTTGACCACAGTACTGTAAATAAGAATTTGAACTATGTCGCAAATATTTGCTGAGTGATGAAACTATTGGTAAACACGATGTCATAGCGGATTTAATCAATGTCTTCTTAAGAGACAAGTGAAGTAATGTCTTGCAAAACCTTGACCAATCACACAGAAAAATCACGCAAACATTTTAGTTAGAAATAGCCAATTTTTTAAATAATGGTGAGGGAGAAATGTAGGTAGAATCTTATAAAACAAACTCACACTTTAATTTTATTTGTTACTAGACCAAATGCAGACCCGTTGGGTCTGTTTCCCCAACGGCGTTTGCGGGCGGGGCGGGCGGTGAGAAGAGGGGAGGGAGGGGAGAGGAGGAGGAGGAAACGGGATAGATTTGGGAGGGAAAGGAGAGCGGGGTAGGGGATGAGAGAGATGTGGGGGAGGGGGGGATGGGGAGGGAGGGGAGGAAAGGGGAGAGGGGTGGGAGTAGAGAGGGGGAAGAGTGGGGGAGGGAGAGTGTAGGGGAAGGGGAGAGAAGTGGAAGAGTGGGGAGGGAGGAGGAGAGGGGTAGGGGGAGTGATGGAAGAGGGACAAAGGGATAGGGGGAAGGGGGTGGGGGAGAGAGGGAAGGGGGTGGGGTAGAGAGGGAAGGGGGTTGGGGGAGAGAGGGATGAGAGACGGACAGGGGTGAGGAGAGGGAGAGGGGGGAGGAGAGAAGGGGAGAGAAGTGGAAGAGTGGGGAGGGAGGGAGGGGTAGAGGGGTAGCAGGAGTGGTGGAAGAGGGACGGGGGAGTGGTGGAAGAGGGACAGATGGGTAGGGGAAAGGGTGGGGGAGAGAGGGGAAGGGAAAGGGGTGGGGGAGGGAGAGGGGTGGGGTAAGGGGATAGAAGTGGAAGAGTGGGGAGGGAGGGGTAGGGGGAGTGGTGGAAGAGGGAAGGAGGGGAAGGGAGAGGGGTGAGGAGAGGGAAACATAGAACCATAGAAATTAAGTGCAGGAGTAGGCCATTCGGCCCTTCGAGCCTGCACCACCATTCAATATGATCGTGGCTGATCATCCAACTCAGTATCCTGTACCTGCCTTCTCTCCATACCCCCTGATCCCTTTAGCCACAAGGGCCACATCTAACTCCCTCTTAAATATAGCCAATGAACTGGCCTCAACTACCTTCTGTGGCAGAGAATTCCAGAGATTCACCACTCTCTTTGTGAATTTTTTTTTTCTCATCTTGGTCCTAAAAGATTTATCTCTTATCCTTAAACTGTGACCCCTTGTTCTGAACTTCCCCAACATCTGGAACAGTCTTCCTGCATTTAGCCTGTCCAACCACTTAAGAATTTTGTAAGTTTCTATAAGATCCGCCCTCAATTTTCTAAATTCTAACGTGTACAAGCCGAGTCTATCCAGTCTTTCTTCATATGAAAGTCCTGACATCCCAGGAATCAGTCTGGTGAACCTTCTCTGTACTCCCTCTATGGCAACAATGTCTTTGAGCATTGGGCATTGTGACATCACACGATGGAACGTTCACCAGGGGCTGGGGCTGGTGCTGCTTCTATGGGTGAGAAGCCAGTTTATTTTTGAAATATTGGGGGGGGGGGAGAAGGATTTGATTTAAAACGTGTACTTAAACACGACAAAATGTATTGAGGAGCGGATACTTAGAAAGAAAAGTACCGAAATGGAAAAGATGTCGGCAATTCTGCGTCTGGTTTCGGAGTTGCAGCGAATCAAAGGAATAAAGGAGGCCGGCAGCCGTCCATGTAAATAGATCCATTCCGATTGTACATATGCGAGTATTGGGCATTGTGACATCACACGATGGAACGAATCGAAAGGCAGAAAGGCAGCCGGACGTCAGGCACACAGTTTTATATATTAACTAGAACAAGTGCAGACCCGTTGGGTCTGTTTCCCCAGCTGCGTTTGCGGGGGGGGGGGGGGGGGTTGCGAAGAAGGGAGGGACGGGAGAGGAGGAGGAGGAAACGGGACAGATTTTGGAGGGAAAGGATAGCGGAGTAGTGGGTGAGAGAGGTCGATGGGGAGAGAGATGTGAGGGAGGGGGGGATGGGGAGGGAGGGGAGGAGGGAGGGAGGGGGGGAGGGGGAGAGGGGTGGGGGAGAGAGGGGAAAGAGTGGGGAGGGAGAGTGGAGGGGGAAGGGGGGAGAGGTGGAAGAGTGGGGAGGGACGAGGAGAGGGAAACATAGAAACATAGAAATTAAGTGCAGGAGTAGGCCATTCGGCCCTTTGAGGCTGCACAACCTCAGATAGATAGATAGATAGATAGATAGATAGATAGATAGATAGATAGATAGATAGATAGATAGATAGATAGATAGATAGATAGATAGATAGATAGATAGATAGATAGATAGATAGATAGATAGATAGATAGATAGATAGCCTTTTATTGTCATTCAGACCGAAGTCTGAACGAAATTGCAGCAGTCATACATATAATACCATACAATAAAACAACAATAAACACATATTAACATCCACCACAGTGAGCCCACCCAGCATCTCCTCACTGTGATGGAGGCAAAAGTCTTAGGTTGATGACCATTCAACTCAGTATCCTGTACCTGCCTTCTCTCCATACCCCCTGATCCCTTTAGCCACAAGGGCCACATCTAACTCCCTCTTAAATATAGCCAATGAACTGTCCTCAACTACCTTCTGTGCCAGTAAATTCCAGAGATTCACCACTCTCTGTGTGAAAAATGTTTTTCTCATCTCGGTCTTAAAAGATTGACCCCTTATCCTTAAACTGTGACCCCTTGTTCTGGACCTCCCCAACATCTGGAACAATCTTCCTGCATCTAGCCTGTCCAACCACTTAAGAATTTTGTAAGTTTCTATAAGATACCCCCTCAATCTTCTAAAATCTAGCGAGTACAAGCCGAGTCTATCCAGTCTTTATTCATATGAAAGTCCTGACATCCTAGGAATCAGTCTGGTAAACCTTCTCTGTACTCCGTCTATGGCAACAATGTCTTTGAGCATTGGGCATTGTGACATCACACGGTGGAACGTTCACCAGGGGCTGGGGCTCCTGCAAAGGCATATGTAAATTAATCCATTCCGATTGGACATATGTGAACATTGGGCATTGTGACATCGCACAATGAAACGTTCACCATGGGCTGGCCTCCTGCAAAGGCATATGTAAATTAATCCATTCCGATTGGACATCTGTGAGCATCAGGCATTGTAACATCACACGATGGAACGTTCACCAGGGGCTGGGGCTGGTGCTGCTTCTATGGGTTAGAAGCCAGTTTATTTTTGAAATATTGGGGGAGGGGGAGAAGGATTTGATTAAAAACATGTACTTAAACTCGATGAAATGTAATGAGGACGGATACTTAGAAAGAAAAGAAAATCTCTACCGAAATGGAAAAGATGTCGGCGATTCTGCGTCTGGTTTCGGAGTTGCAGGGAATCAAAGGAAGAATGGCGGCCGGCAGCCATCCATGTAAATGGATCCATTCCGATTGGACATCTGCGAGTATTGGGCATTGTGACATCACACGATGGAACGAATCAAAAGGCAGAAAGGCAGCCGGACGGCAGGCGGCAGCCACAGACTTTTATATATTAACTAGACCAAGTGCAGACCCGTTGGGTCTGTTTCCCCAACGACGTTTGTGGGGGGGGGGGAGAGGGGGGGGCTGCGGCATCAATTAACTCACATTAACCACCCCCCAAACACACAGGTGGGGGGAGGGGGGGTGAGAAGAGGGGAGGCAGGGGAGAGAGGGGAGAGGAGGAGGAGGAGGAACGGGATAGATTTGGGAGGGAAAGGAGAGCGGGGGTGTGGGGTGAGAGAGGGATGGGGAGAGAGATGTGGGGGAGGGGGAGGATGGGAGGATGGGGAGGAGGGAGGGGTAGGGGAGGGAGGGAGGGGGAGGGGGGGAGGGGTGGGGGGGAGGATGGGGTGGGGGATAGAGGGGAAGGGGGGGGGAGAGAGAGGGGAGGGGAAGGTGGAGAGAAGTGGAAGAGTGGGGAGGGAGGAGAGAGGGGTAGGGGGAGTGATGGAAGAGGGACAGGGGTAGGAGGAAGGGGGGCGGGTGGAGAGAGGGAAGGGGGTGGCGTAGAGAGGGAAGGGGGGTTGGGGAGAGAGGGATGGGTGGTAGAGGGAGAAGGGAGAGGGGTGAGGAGAGCAAAACATAGAAATTAAGTGCAGGAGTAGGCCATTCGGCCCTTCGATCCTGCACCACCATTCAATATGATCGTGGCTGATCATCCAACTCAGTATCCTGTACCTGCCTTCTCTCCATACCCCCTGATCCCTTTAGCCACAAGGGCCACATCTAACTCCCTCTTAAATATATCCAATGAACTGGCCTCAACTACCTTATGTGGCAGAGAATTCCAGAGATTCACCACTCTCTGTGTGTAAAATGTTTTTCTCATCTCTGTCCTAAAGGATTTACCCCTTATCTTTAAACTGTGACCCCTTGTTCTGGACTTCCACAACATCTGGAACAATCTTCCTGCATTTAGTCTGTCCAACCCCTTAAGAATTTTGTTTGTTTCTATAAGATCTTCCCTCAATCTTCTAAATTCTAGCGTGTACAAGCCAAGTCTATCCAGTCTTTCTTCATATGAAAGTCCTGACATCCCAGGAATCAGTCTGGTGAACCTTCTCTGTACTCCCTCTATGGCAACAATGTCTTTGAGCATTGGGCATTGTGACATCACATGATGGAACGTTCACCAGGGGCTGGGGCTAGGGCTGATTCTATGGGTGAGATGCCATTTTTTTTTAAATATTGGGGAGGGGGGGAAGGATTTGATTAAAAATGTGTACATAAACATGACAAAATGTAATCAGGAGTTTCTATAAGATCCCCCCTCAATCTTCTAAAATCTAGTGAGTACAAGCCAAGTCTATCCAGTCTTTCATCATATGAAAGTCCTGACATCCCAGGAATCAGTCTGGTGAACCTTCTCTGTACTCCCTCTATGGCAACAATGTCTTTGAGCATTGGGCATTGTGACATCACACGATGGAACGTTCACCAAGTGCTTGTGCTCCTGCAAAGGCATATGTAAATGAATCCATTCTGATTGGACATATGTGAACATTGGGCATTGTGACATCACACGATGGAACGTTCACCAGGGGCTGGTGCTGCTTCTATGGGTTAGGAGCCAGTTTATTTTTGAAATATTGGTGGGGGGGGGAGAAGGATTTGATTAAAAACGTGTACTTAAACGCGACGAAATGTAATGAGGAGCAGATACTTAGAAAGAAAAGTGAAATCTCTAACGAAATGGAAAAGATGTTGGCAATTCTACGTCTGGTTTCGGAGTTGCAGGGAATCAAAGGAAGAAAGGCGGCCGGCAGTCGTCCATGTAAATGGATCCATTCCGATTGGACATCTGCGAGTATTGGGCATTGTGACATCACACGATGGAACGAATCAAAAGGCAGAAAGGCAGCCGGACGGCAGGCGGCAGCCACAGACTTTTATATATTAACTAGACCAAGTGCAGACCCGTTGGGTCTGCTCCCCCAATGGTGTGATCCCCCAACCCAATATTTCACCATGCACCCGTCTCCTCCAACGGAACTGAACCCGTTCCCAAATGTAAGATTTCAGCAATCCCCTGCCTCAGCAGTGGATTAAAAAAAAATTCCAATTGCACCTCCCTGCCTGCTGCAGCAGTTCCAATTGCAATACCAATTGACCCTCCCTCTGCTGTTGAAGCACTTGCTGTGATATCCCATTGAGGTGAAAAGTTCAGAGTGTTCCTGTCTTGTAACTTTGTTTTGAAGTGTGTTGGAAGCTGATAGGAAGGAGCAGCCATCCATGTAAATTGATCCATTCTGATTGGACATCTGCGAGTATTGGGCATTGGAACGAATCAAAAGGCAGAAAGGCAGCCGGACGCCATGCGGCAGGCGGCAGCCACAGTTTTAATATATGATAGATAGATAGATAGATAGATAGATAGATAGATAGATAGATAGATAGATAGATAGATAGATAGATAGATAGATAGATAACATTTCAGTGTTAAATGTATTTCCTATGTATCTTAAACTTTAATTGTAAATTTCTTTCATGACCTATCTCCAGACCTATAAGTTCTCATACTCCAACGTGACAGCTAACCATATGACTCAATAAGAGCCATAAATCTCATTACAAAAAGCCTAGTGATAAATTTGGTATATATATTAAATTATTCCTACGCTGCAAGAACACTAAACCATTTCTGTTCATCTCCATATGCCACATCGGATTATCTTGATGCTCACGGTTCATTCACAAAGGCGAGCAAATCAAATTTTAATTTATTGACTCATACAAAGTTACCAAATAATATTTAGTGCCTGAAGTGAATATAAATTATTGTATTATATGCACTCCCTCAGTACACGACTAATGATTATGCATTCATATTTTGTAATAAAGATTAAATTCATGTCATTGTGATCCAAATGCAAGTTCTCATACCCTCTTGGGCAGACATGAGCTTTATTTCCTTCTTTCTCCGATATGCACACAATTTTGTTTTCTGCAAAATAAATTCAAACCATTAATTCAGAAATTATTGTGTCTTTAACCTAATGAAGAGTTACATTTTGACAGTTTATCTCATGTACACAATTTGTTGTCACATTTACTGGTGTATTGCCATCAATAAAGAATATTTATTAATTTTGTTCAATCTAACTGATGCAATAATTGAGTCATCTACACTGTAATCATTCTATAGGTATCCCTCCACAATACTTTATCTGGATGAACTTTAGAGTTTGAAATGCGCTCATAAGCCATGTGTTCAAGGCTAATCTTACTGTTGACGAAAATAGGAAATTATAGTGATTCATACAATAAATGTTACTTTACTCAATCGCCTGAGGTTACGTTACTGCCAATTTTGGATTCATCCTTTGGGAAATGGTTGATGAGTGAAGAATTAATTACACTATTTTTGTGTAACAGTTTATTGCAGTAGGTTACAAATCTCATTATATGTGAAAGAGTAGCATAGTTGAGGCTCTGTTGTGAAATGCTCATGCTGCAGATGGGCAATTTAAACATATAGCGAGCTGACACAAAATTTCCACATAAACATGAAAATTAAAACACTAACAAAAAAGTAAATTTTAAATAAATTGAAACCCTTGGTAGAGTTGCATGAGGTAACATTTGTACTAAATCTGTCTTACACGGGGATTTTGGCAGGTCACAGAAATGTCAGTCTTTTCTGGTCACTTTGAACTTTAAACACAAGTCTAACAATACAATTATAGACTTTGACTTTTACATTCATCTCTACCCAATGTATCCTCCAATCCTCTGCAGCCTTCCCTACTAGCACTGAAATTGAAGGGTGTCTCCCTTAGGTTAAAGAAATGTCATCTCATTACTATTCAGAATGACTCACCCCTTATTTTGAGATAGTGACTGCTGGTTCTTGACATTCGATCCTGGTGAATCATCATCCTTACATCTACCTATGTCAAGACCTGTAAGACCTGCAACCACTTTGCTGAAACCCAGTTTGCTGAATCTCTCCTCGGACTGCAGTTAGTTACCTTGCCTGTCTCAGGAAACTATCTGGTCATCTTCATCACACAACCTCTAGCTTTAGTATATCTTCCTTGGATGGACATTAAGGTCCTATGTAACATTACTAAGATACTTTTACTCTTGATACTGACATTTGCTTGCAATAAAACATGTTTTGTTTGGTGTATGTGCATGTTAACTTTTAGTGATTTATGTAGAAGGGCTAAAGTCCTTCTGAGCTCCAACAGTTTCAATTTGTACCAGTTAAAATCTTTCTACCAAAGTAGATAACCATATTTTTCCACATTATGTTCTATCTGCCATGTACTTGTCCTTTCATATAGCCTGCCGACATCCCATTCAAGCTTCTTTGCAATCAACTCACAATTCACACTGCCATCCTGGTCTGAATCATCAGGAAATTTGACATCAGTGAGTTAGCTGTGCTGCTCCTTTGGATCAACTAATTCCACTGGGTGGCGCTTCGATGGCAGTCTCGCCTACAGTCTGCTGTCCTTTCAACTTTTTTTGTTATTTTTAGTGTGTTTTAAAAGTATGTGTTAATGTTCTCTCGTTTGTTTTATGTGGGGGATGAGCAGGGTAAACTTTTTTTTAATCTCTTACCTTGCCGGAGTTGCGATTGTTTTCCGGATCGTATCTCCCGGCGCTCTGCGGCCCAACTTTGTGGAGTTGGAGACCTTGCTCGGGACTGACTTTTAGACTTTTTGGGCGTGGACTTACCATCGGAGCCGATCCCTTGCCTGGGATCGACACTCCAACTCCCGCGAATTTCACCATCGAAGAGATCGCAGTCTCGGGTCGAGACAGTCGTCGGAAAGCTTCAAAATCCACACGACATTCAACTAGCCCCAACCCGAAGTAGATCGGCCGGCGCTGGGGAGCTGAGTTCCCCCTCCCCCCCGATGCAGGAGCTTGATCGTCCCGACGAGAAAGGCCCGGCACCGGCTACGGGAATAGGATCGTCCCGTCAACGGAAGGTTAGAGGCCCCCGACCGCTGGAGGACAAGGATGGGAGAGATTTAACCTTTTTTCGCCTTCCATCACAGTGAGGAATGCGGAGGAGTCACTGTGGTGGATGTTCATGTTAAAATGTATTTTGTGTGTTCTGTTGCTTTTTATTGGTATGACTGTCTGGAAAATGAAATTCCTTGTATGTTGCAAAACATACGTGGCTAATAAAATATGATTATGATTATGATAATCAGAACAATATTTTGATTCAGAAAAATGAATTACTGCAGATCATCAGTTGTGGGAAACAACCAATTTCTGGAGGGATAGGTGGAGGGTTAGAATCTCTCAAACTCTGATATGCCTATTTATTCTATGGATTTTGATAAATGATCCACAGCCTAAAGTATTAATTGTCTTCACACGGCTCGATGAGGACTTTCAACATTTCTGTTACATTTCAAATTATCTGTACTTTATCTGCAGTGTTTTGCTTCTGATTGGCGCTAGGCCAGTTTTTTTCATCACATAGCCTTCCATTACCACAATATTATGTTCCTAAAAAATAGATGTAGTTGCAAGTTATTCATAGAATGAATACATGTTAACTATCCTTTCCCTTCTATCTTATCCAAACAATGCATGCAAGCCAAGTCCTGTGAAGGTCAGGAACCTAGGCCTAATACAACATTCATAATCTATTGGACAGCAATTAATCTTCCTATATGTTTCTAAGATGTAGATTACCCGCAATGGGCATCTCAAAGCACTGGACAAATATTACCGGGCCTCTCTTTTGCAAAATTCACCAGATTCACTGAAATAGAGAGCTAAATATCACCCATCGGGTGGCGCCCGTAATGGCCGCCTCGCCAACAGTCTGACTCGTCCCTTCTCTGTTTTTATTATTTTAAATATGTCTTAAATGTATGTTTCAATGTTTCTTGGTATGTTTTATGTGGAGGGTGGGGAATGTGGATTCCGCTGTGGTGAATATTTATGTTAAATTTTATTTTATGTGGCTGTGTGTATTGTTGTTTTTTTCACTTTGTATAGGGTGATTTCACCAAATGTCAAATGAGCGTAGATCCCCCCTCACGTGACCGAAAATTTTAACTGGAGGACATATGTCACTTCGATACATGTTAGTGAATGGGGAAACACGCACTTTCACACCCGTTAAAAACATGGAAAACGGCCGATTTTTTAGCTGACATTTTCTGTGCTAGTCGGGGTGACCGTGAAGCACAGCAACCTAAATTTTCAGGCAAAAATAAAGATAGAAAGTAAGGTAATTACAAGAGGGAACTGAAGGTGGAAAAACAGTGGAAGTGCTTAGCAGACATTTGCCGTGGAGATTTAAAGATCCAAAATATCGGGAATTATCGCGTTTGCTTGCTGAATTTCATCAAAAGTAAGTTAATAATGCCACATCCACCCAGCGGTGGATGTGGTCACCATGTTGGTCACATCAGCCACCTCAGAACCCATGGATATCTGAGGGGAACACATCACCGTCGATCCCAACAGCTTGTCTGTGAGTTAGTTGAAAAACATAATTTTCTCAAGATCAGGGGTGTTATAAAAGTCTGCCAGGAAGCGAGTAAAAAACTCCCTGATCCATTGCCAGCTCCTTGTTCAGTTCAGTTGGTGTCCCCGTCGGCTCGAGCGTTCAAATCCCATTCATCGTTCCAATGGGGGATGATTGACACCTACACCGTGCAATGAGGAGGGCGGACGCGTGGTGGGTGGCGTCACTTCCGGGGCGGGGGTTAGACAGAGGGTCTCGTCTCGGCCCCTCCCCCTCCTTCCCCGGCAACTGTGAGCAGCAGCGTCGACCGCAACATGGCAGCGTCTTCAGCGCGGCGGCTACAGACCAAGCCTGTCATCACCTGCTTCAAAACCTTCCTTATTGTCTTCAGCTTTATTTTCTGGGTGAGTGCGTTGCGCGGGAGCAGCAGCACCTTCGGGACACAGAGAGGGCAAGCCCGGGGTAAAGGACAGCCTCCCCGGGGCTTCGAAGCGGAGCAGTCGCCACACAAAGGGATGCTCGAAATCCGGGCTCAGAGACCACTCACTCTCCCAGCAAGGATTTATTTACTCCCGAAAAAAACTCACCACAAGTTTGTAACTCCATTTAATCACCCATCCCTCTGGTTAAAAGATTTACAGAAGCCCTGTATAGCGCATACGGGGCTTTGGTATGTATTATATTAAAACAGTGAACCTAAACATTTTCTATTGACTCGTCCCAAGAGAAACGAATGCAATATGAGGAATTTTACTCTGAGCTCCTTTCGTAGCTGCTGGATGTTTATCTCCTTAGTTCTTTTGCGCTCAGAGCCGCTCTAATTCCTAACTCGGGAAGTTCCTATCGTTCAGTCAACTTTAGTTTAGTTTAGAGATCGTATAGCGCGGAAACAGGTCCTTCGGCCCACTGGGTCCGCGCCGACCAGCGATCCCCGCACACTAACACTATCCTACATTTACACCAAGCCAATTAACCTACAAACCTTTACGTCTTTGGAGTGTGGGAGGAATCTCGGAGCAACTCTACTGCTGCGCCACCGTGCAACTTGTTCCGAATGTGTTTTTTTTAATCAGTCTAAAAAAGGAACTTCTTTCGAAACGTCACCTATCCCTGTTCTCCATAGATGCTGCCTGACCCGCTGAGTTAATCCAACATTTTCTTTTTTTGGTATGCCAGCACATGCAGTTCCTAATATTTCTGCTTTCGTACGTCGCTACCGGGTGTTATTTACTCGGTGAGACGAGGAAGTACCTCGCTCAACGAGGCACTAATTTATCCATTGTTGTCCACCCCCAAGGTAATTATCTACTGTATTATTATTTAACCCTTACAACGGTGCAGTCAAACAAAATCGTGAGTGTTCAGCGGCCAGGGAGAGGACTTTCGACTTTCACGATATCGTATTTGGATTTTCTCCATTATCCTATATTGTACATGTCAGCCCAACATTGCTCTTTTTGCTTACATGTGTTCTACGAATTTTAAAACGCCTGATTGGTATCCATCAAAGGGACCGATGTGAAGGCGCATAACCGAAGTAGTCTGCCCCTTTTCGCGTGAAGAAAATAGGTTTTGGCGGCCTCTAATTTGAATCTAATGCACAGCTTTGTTGGAATCGTTGCTTTCACTTGCATACAGAATAGTTCTGAACGCTTTTGTGCTGAGTGCTCTTGAGTACATTGGTGTTGTTTAAACTTGTATGATCCAGATTGTTTTGCTCCGCATTCACTAAAATAACAGGATATTTGTAATAGAGCAAAGGTTTCATATACGGGCCGTTACACTAACACCTGACCCCCTGTTCTTGCATAAGTTAGACTGATTTATGGAGGTACATTCCAGATCACAAGCTAATCTCTTGTTTTATATTTTGACATTTGGAATTGTAGAATGGTTACAGCACAGAAGAAGCCATTTGAGCCATCTTGTCAGTGCTATCCTGGCAGCAAAGCAACATGCTAGCTTCCTGGCCTTTTCTCTAGAAATCTTTGGCAAATGTTTCTACTTTGACTATTGTTGCAGTTCTCTCCTGGAGACTGCAATGAATTCTACCTCCACAGCATTTGCAAGAAATGATTTCCAGATTTGTGTGTATAAAAAGTTTTTCTCTTATCCATTATATTGAACCTGTAACCTGAAGTTCTCAAGACCCTTCATCAAAGGGAGCAAGCGCCTGACAGCCACTCATTTTGTGTCCTGTCAATTATATAATCCTCTCCAATATCTCATTGTAACCTTTAAATTTCCCTTTTAAACAATGTTTTGACTAGAGTTTTATTAAGGCTAAACAGCTTTAATGTAAATTACAGCAAAAGTAAATTGAGTAACTACTTGTTATTGAAACGAGAGATAGATGGTGATGTGGAGAGATAAAGAACAATGAATGAAAGATATGCAAAAAACTAACAATGATAAAGGGAACAAGCCTTTAGCTGTTTGTAGCGTGAAAATGAGAAGCTAGTGTGACTTGGATTGGGGGGGGGGGGGGGGGGGGGGGGGGGGGGGGGGGGGGGGGGGTAAAAGAGGGAATGCCTGGGCTTCCTGAAGTGAGAGAGATCAATATTTGTACCACTGGGCTGTAAGATGCCCAAGCGACATATAAGATGCTGTTCCTCCAATTTGCGTTTAGCCTCACTCTGACAATGGAGGAGACGTAGGACAGAAAGGTCTTTCTAGGAATGGGAAGGAGAATTAATGTGTCCGGCAACCGGGAGATCGGGTTGGATCAGGTGGGCTGAATAAAGGTGTTCGCGAAATGATCACTTATCTCGCCGATGTATAAGAATCCACATTTTGTACAACGGATACAGCAGCTGAGGTTGGAGGAGGTGCAAATGAACCACTGCCTAACCTGAAAGGATTGTCGGGATCCCTGGACAGAGGGAGAAGATATAATGACAGGTGTTGCATCTTCTGCGATTTGTGGGGAAGGGGTGGTTTGGGTGGGAAGAGATGAGTTAACCAGGGAGTTGCTGTGGGAATGGTCTATGTGGAATGCGGAAAGGGGTGGAGATGGGAAAATGGCTAGTGGTGGGATCCCGGTGGAGGTGGCCGAATTTTCGGAGGATTATGTGTTGTTTGCTTATTTATTGCTATTAGTAATTGTTTTCTAGACTGAGGCTTTAGTAAAATATTTAATTTTCAATGTCATTGTAACATTCTAAATCAGCAAGGTAGTTTGAGAAGCATTTAAAAGGGCATTTATGATCATGCATGATATGTGGGCCCTTGTTGTTCATGTCGGGAACGTGTAAAGCAGCTCATGCTTCTGGACTTGCTTAATGCAGGAGTGTCGTTTTTTGCAGTTGAATGACCTGCAAGTTCAAATGTGGCATCAAGATGCTGGTTTACACAAAAGGACACAAAATGCTGGAGTAACTCAGCAGGTTGGACAGCATCTCTGGAGAAAAGGTTCACTGGATCCTCCAGTTGCTAACTATTTTAATTCCTTTTCCCATTCCCATACTGACCTTTTTATGGTGGGCTACCTCCATTGCTAGAGTGAAGCCGCACACAAACTGGAGGAATAGCACCTCGTATTTCGTTTGGGTAGCTTACAATCCAACAGTATGATCCTCAAATTCTCCAATTTTAGGTAACCTTTAACAGAACACCCTTCCTTTTCTCTGCCACACCCAGCTTTCCTTTTCCTATGCCCCACTTGGTTTTGCAGTTCCTTCCTAAACATCACCTATTCATTTTCTCCAGAGGTGCTGGCTGACTTGGTAACTTACTCCAGTACTTTGCGACCTTTTGACCTGCAAGTTCAGGCAGTTTGTCATCAGAAGCTTTGGGCCAGTTGTGTGAAAATAAAATTGGCTCAAAAATATAGTTGCAATGAATTGTGATGCAATGTTTGCAATGTTGGGTTATTCCTGCCCAATGGCAGAGTTGGAACAGTTTTGTAGAGAAATGCCTGGGACTTCTTTTTTGTATAAAGTAACTTCAAAAGTTAGATAATGTAATATGTGGAAATGTAATAACAATGAAGAAGATAGTAATGGACAATACGATGACAAGGAATTTAATGACAACTAATGCATTTTGGTAGGATGAAAGGTGAACTAAAGTTGATTTTTATTGAACAATAGGGCTAATTGGTTTTTGGGAATAGAGGCATAGATGAAATATTTGTTAAAATAAATTTGCATTGTATATGGCTTTTTAGCCTTGGCTGCATTCTTGTCTTCAACCTTGGCACTTGCATTTTGACAAAATTATCATGTTTTGGGAGCAATTACTGGGGATTAACAATTTAAAAAGGAGACAATGGTGAAGCAGGAGTCCTTCCTGGAACACAGAAGGTTGCAAATAAATATTTATTATACCGTAGTGTTCAGTGTTGCATGGTTTTTATGCTAGGAAGTTGGAAACTGAAGGTACACAAAAAAGCTGGAGAAACTCAGCAGGTGCAGCAGCATCTATGGAGCGAAGGAAATAGGCAACGTTTCGGGCCGAAACCCTTCTTCAGACTGATCGGGGGTGGGGGTGGGCGGGGAGAAGAAAGGAAAAAGGAGGAGGAGCCCGAAGGCTGGGGGACTGAGGAAGGGGAGGAGACACAAAGGACTAACAAAATTGGGAGAATTCGATGTTCATGCCCCCAGGATGCAGACTCCCCAAACGGAATATGAGGTGCTGTTCCTCCAATTTCCGGTGCTGCTCGCTGTGGCCATGGAGGAGACCCAGGACAGAGAGGTCGGAGGGAATGGTAGGGGGAGTTGATGTGCTGAGCCACCAGGAGGTCAACTTGGTTATTGCGGACCGAGCTGAGGTGTTCGGCGAAACGATCGCCCAACCTCCGCTTGGTCTCACCGATATAGATCTGCTGACATCTAGAGCAGCGGACGCAATAGATGAGGTTGGAAGAGATGCAGGTAAACCTCGGTCGCACCTGGAACGATTGCTTGGGTCCTTGAACGGAGTCAAGGGGGGAGGTGGGAGGTAAAGGGACAAGTGTTGCATCTTCACAACATCTTCACAACATTGCCTGTTCAAAACATTTTGTAGTCTTTTCCACTCGTGGACATTCAAGTTGCCAAACCAGGCCATATGCAACCAGTCAATATGCGCTCTATAGTGCACCTGTAGAAGTTCAAGTGAATCCTCTCTGACATACCAAATCTCCTTAATATTGTCAGGAAGTAGAGGGGGTGGTACGAGAGGGAAGGGAAGAATTGACAAGGGAGTTATGGAGGGAGCGGACTTTGCGGAAGGCAGATATGGGGGGAGATGGGAAGATGTGGCGAGTGGTGGGGTCAAGTTGGAGGTGGCGAAACTGACGGAGGATTACTTTTTGTATGTGACGGCTGGTGGGGTGAAAGGTGAGGACTAGGGGGACTCGGCCCTTGTTGCAAGTGGGGAGATGGGGAGAGAGAGCAGTGTTGCGGGGTATGGAAGAGACCCTGGTGCGAGCCTCATTTATGGTGGAGGAGGGGAACCCCCGTTCCCTGAATAATGAGGACATTTCAGATGTCCTGAGGTGGAAGGTGTCATCCGTGGAGCAGATGCGGCGTAGATGGAGGAATTGGGAGTAGGGGATGGAGTCCTTACAGGAAGCAGGGTGGGAAGAAGTGTAGTCCAGATTGGTCCACACCAGGACATCTGAAATGTCCTGGTTTTGCCACCTCCAACGTGACCCCACCACTCTTCACATCCTCCCATCTCCCCCATATCTGCCTTCCGCAAAGACCGCTCCCTCCATAACTCCCTTGTCAATTCTCCCTCCCTCTGTACCACCCATGGAGGCACTTTCCCTTGCAACCGCAAGAGATGCGGAGACGGAGTGGGAGGGGGAGTTACTCCGTTCAAGGACCCATAGAAATCGTTAAGGAGTAGGCCATTGCGTCCGCTCTAGGTCAGCCTACGAGAGGTTGGGCTGCACCGCCGCAATAACAATATGATCATGGCTGATCATCCAACTCAGTATCCCGTACCTGCCTTCTCCTCCATCAACTCCCCCCCACTCCGTCTCCGACCTCCCCTTAGCACAGCAAGCAGCACCACATTGGAGGAACTCCCTCTTAAATATAGCCGTTTGGCTGAGTCTGAAGTGCTGAGAACACCGGGAGGTCCCAATTTGGTTAGTCCTTGCGGACCGACCGGAGGTGTTCGGCGAAACGATCTCTTCCCAACCTCCGCTTGGTCTCACATTTTTATAGATATGCTGACATCTAGAGCAGCGGACGCAATAGATGAGGTTGGAAGAGATGCAGGTAAACCTCTGTCGCACCTGGAACGATTGCTTGGGTCCTTGAACGGAGTCGAGGGGGGAGGTAAAGGGACAAGTGTTGCATCTCTTGCGGTTGCAAGGGAAAGTGCCCGGGGAGGGGGTGGTACGAGAGGGAAGGGAAGAATTGACAAGGGAGTTATGGAGGGAGCGGTCTTTGCGGAAGGCAGATATGGGGGGAGATGGGAAGATGTGGTGAGTGGTGGGGTCACGTTGGAGGAGGCGAAACTGACGGAGGATTACTTTTTGTATGTGACGGCTGGTGGGGTGAAAGGTGAGGACTAGGGGGACTCGGCCCTTGTTGCAAGTGGGGAGATGGGGAGAGAGAGCAGTGTTGCGGGGTATGGAAGAGACCCTGGTGCGAGCCTCATTTATGGTGGAGGAGGGGAACCCCCGTTCCCTGAATAATGAGGAAATTTCAGATGTCCTGGTGTGGAACGCCTCATCCGTGGAGCAGATAGGGCGTAGACGGAGGAATTGGGAGTAGGGGATGGAGTCCTTACAGGAAGCAGGGTGGGAAGAAGTGTAGTCCAGATAGCCCACCAGCCGTCACATAGAAAAAGTAATCCTCCGTCAGTTTCGCCACCTCCAACGTGACCCCACCACTCGCCACATCTTCCCATCTCCCCCCATATCTGCCTTCCGCAAAGACCGCTCCCTCCATAACTCCCTTGTCAATTCTTCCCTTCCCTCTCGTACCACCCCCTCCCCGGGCACTTTCCCTTGCAACCGCAAGAGATGCAACACTTGTCCCTTTACCTCCCCCCTCGACTCTGTTCAAGGACCCAAGCAATCGTTCCAGGTGCGACAGAGGTTTACCTGCATCTCATCCAACCTCATCTATTGCGTCCGCTGCTCTAGATGTCAGCTGATCTATATCGGTGAGACCAAGCGGAGGTTGGGCGATCGTTTTGCCGAACACCTCCGCTCGGTCCGCAATAACCAAGCGGACCTCCCGGTGGCTCAGCACTTCAACTCCCCCTCCCACTCCGTCTCCGACCTCTCTGTCCTGGGTCTCCTCCATGGCCACAGCGAGCAGCACCGGAAATTGGAGGAACAGCACCTCATATTCCGTTTGGGGAAGTCTGCATCCTGGGGGCATGAACATCGAATTCTCCCAATTTTGTTAGTCCTTGCTGTCTCCTCCCCTTCCTCAGTCCCCCTGCTGTCTCTTCCCATCCCCCAGCCTTCGGGCTCCTCCTCCTTTTTCCTTTCTTGTCCCCGCCCACCCCCGCCCCCGACCAGTCTGAAGAAGGGTTTCGGCCCGAAACGTTGCCTATTTCCTTCACTCCATAGCTGCACCCGCTGAGTTTCTCCAGCTTTTTTGTGTACCTTCGATTCTCCAGCATCTGCAGTTCCTTCTTAAACACAGTTGGAAACTGAGGTTAGTTTAGTTTAGTGGCACAGTGAAAAGTGCTTTTGTTGTTTGAAATAAGACAACTAGAAATCAGTTGACAAAGTTGGCTTGGGCAGACCAATTGATCTGCATTGGGTAGCCTCGACCAATGCAATAATGTGAATTGGTTAATACAAAAAAAATACAAAAGGGATTTTCTTGGGGGGTGAGGTTCTGGTGAAACGATAGATCACTTAAGACAAAATGTGTCTATAATACGCAAAAGTGTATTTGGTTATTATTACTGTTAAGTATTGGCTACAATCAAGTAATTGTGGTTATTTGACCTTTTTCTTTTTATTGAACAAAGCTGTAAAATTGGCAGCCAGCCTGTTGTCAGTAAAAAGACTTTTGAAAAGATTGTGATCAGCATTCCTTTGCATTTTAGGGGAAATGTCACCAAAGCCTGTTATCCTCTGCTTTGGAATGTTTCCAGCTCTTATCTATGACTTAATCATACTGTGTCCTTTTGGTCCCAAAGCAAATCTTTTTGTTTTTGTTTAACACTTATTGAGCTGATCTTTTTTTTAAATTAATTAATAAAATCTTTACCCAGTCCAGTATTATTGTCCAGTATTCGGGTTACTTCACTTAACCCTTTTTCCCCCCTAAAGATCTCTGGCACTCAATAGTTATCTAAACTCAGTATGATACTTTCCTTGACTCTAAATAACTCTTGATATGCCATTGCTTAACAAATGTCTCCATCCCAATATTTCTAATTGTACCAACAAAACATTCTTCTTGTTTTTGCCATTTTCAAAGCCAAAAACATTGCATCAAAAGAAAGCCAATGAAAGTCAAAATAATTGCTTTTAGGATGGCATAGTGGCGCAGCTGGTAGAGCTGCTGCATCACCGGGTGCTCTAGTTTCCTGCCACATCCGAAAGATGCGGCTTTGTAGGGGTAATTGGCCTACAATTGACTATTTTAAGTTTGATTTTTAATTCCAATCCTCCTTTTGCTTTCCTTTGAGTTGAGCTATCCAACATTTATTAACTATCTCTTATTTATCCCATTTCTCATCCAGCCTAAATAATATTTGGGTAAATTATCTTTTTAAGTGTACATGTATTTTTAATTATAATTTAACATTAACTACATTGTTTATAACTGTTTAAATTGAAGGAACTTTGGTTGCTTTCCTGAATAATTCACTATTCTAGTATTACTTGAACACTGAGTTTTGTCTAAACTTGTTTTGTATGTATGTGTTTATGCCTTAACAGTTAAGTGCCTCTGACTAACCTTTTATGCGATTCATGTACCTTTGAATGTCCATCAAAAATAGATTTTTGGTTGTTTTTTCTTTCCAACCATTTTTCACCCAATTTGTTCCTCTCCTTATACTTAATAGTTACTCATTTTATTTCTAGTAAAATCTTCTTCAGATGAAAACTAAAAGCCATTGAGACAAGCCCAGCCGCTCCATTCTATCAGCATATGACAGTCCCGCCACCCCGGGAATTAACCTTGTGAACCTACGCTGAACTCCCTCAATAGCAAGAATGTCCTTCCTCAAATTTGGAGACCAAAACTGCACACAATGCTCCAGGTGTGGTCTCACTAGTGCCCTGTACAGCTGCAGAAGGACTTCTTTGCTCTAATACTCAACTCCTCGTGTTATGATGGCCAACAAGCCATTAGCTTTCTTCACTGCCTGCTGTACCTGCATGCTTACTTTCAGTGACTGATGAACAAGGACCCCAGATCTCGTTGTACTACCCCTTTTCCCAACTTGACACCATTCAAATAAAAATCCGCCTTCCTGTTTTTGCCACCAAAGTGAATAACCTCATATTTATCCACATTAAACTGCATCTGCCCACTCACCCAACCTGTCCTCAAGTCACCCTGCATCCTCATAGCATCCTGCTCACATTTCACACTGCCACCCAGCATTGTGTCATCTGGAAATTTGCTAATGTTACTTTTAATCCCTTCATCTAAACCATGAATGTATATTGTAAATAGGTGCGGTCCCGGCACCGAGCCTTGCGGTACCCCACTAGTCACTGCCTGCCATTCTGAAAGAGACCCGTTAATCCCTACTCTTTGTTTCATGCCTGCCAACCAATTTTCTATCCATGACAGTACCCTACCACCAATACCATGTGCTCTAATTTTGCCCACTAATCTCCTATGTGGGACCTTATCAAATGCTTTCTGAAAGTCCAGGTACACTACATCAACTGGCTCTCTCTTGTCCATTTTAAAAAAAATTCCAGAAGATTAGTCAAGCATGATTTCCCCTTCGTAAATCCATGCTGACTCGGACTGATCCTGTTACTGCTATCCAAATGTGCCGCTATTTCATCTTTTATAATTTACTCCAGCATCTTCCCCACCACCGATGTCAGGCTAACTGGTCTATAATTCCCTGTTTTCTCTCTTCTGCCTTTTTAAAAAATGGGATAACATTAGCTACCCTCCAATTCATAGGAACTGATCCAGAAACTATAGAACATTGGAAAATGATCACCAATGCATCAATGATTTCTAGAGCCACTTCCTTAAGTACCCTGGTATGCAGACCATCAGGCCCTGGGGACTTATCAGCCTTCAGTCCCATCAGTCTACCCAACACCATTTCATGCTTAATGTGGATTTCCTTCAGTTCCTCTAATAAGGTTCACATCTTAAAACAGACAAAATACAATGAGTTAAGGTAGACCATACAAGCTTTACTTTTACATCAGACGGGAGTGGCTGGAGATACTACAGTCCAGAAGTATCCAGTGATACTTCTGGTTCTCCCAAAATACCACTCAAATTAACACTGAATCCTGGGGTATCTTTATTTATTCAACAAGAGTCACGTACACAGAATATCAGGGGCATTAGGTATTGTCCCAAGAAGCACCAGCCAAGTCCAAATATGGAGTTACACAAAAAAGCTGGAGAAACTCAGCGGGTGCAGCAGCATCTATGGAGCGAAGGAAATAGGCAACGTTTCGGGCCGAAACCCTTCTTCAGACGGTTCACCCGAGTCTATAGTAAAAATACAGCACCACAACAAGCTGTACCACAGGGTGGCTCACATCATCACATTGTCCGTCCACACCTCAACGCCATGGCAACAAGCAACCAAGACAACGCTTCACAGAATGAAGCCAAGTCCCTCAGCGTTCGTTCATATTGCTCTGCAGCCAGCTCCAGTGCCAGCATGGCGGCCCTTAAAGCACGGGCTAAAGCAAAAGCAGCCGAAGCTAGAGCGGCATTCGCTCAGAGAGAGATAAGTATGAAGGTCGAGGCTGCACGTATTCAGGTCGAGGCTGCGCGGATGCAGGCAGAGATGCAGGTCGAGGCTGTGCGGATGCAGGCGACCTTAGAGGCCTTGCAGCAAGAAAAAGAGATGGAAGCAGCCATTGCAGAGGCCGACACCATAGAAGTGTTTTTCACCTTTTGCTTAAAACCAAGCATTCCAAAGACATTAGCCATAGTCCCAAGATGCAATAGTTCAGTCCTAACAATGAGCTGTTTTTTCTGTGCTAGCTTGTGTCTTGTCCTGTTATCAGTTTGTCCCCCTAGCTGGGACTCTTATCTGATTAGACTCTTCAACCAGAAAACCTGTCTAAAAAAACCAAAAGCAAAGCCACAAAAATTCGGTCAAGCATCCCAGCAAGCAATGCAATAGCAATTAGCTCTTTAATTACAGAAAGGGTTAAATATGGCAGCAAATGATATAATAGCGATTAACTCTTTCACCTCTGTCACCCTAGGTCCTCTGGCCACTAGTACATCTGGGAGATTGTTTGTGTCTTCCTTAGTGAAGACGCATCCAAAGTACCTGTTCAAGTCATCTGCCATTTCCTTGTTCCCCCATAATAACTTCACCTGTTTCTGTCTTCAAGGGTCCAACTTTGGTCTTAACTAATTTTTTCCTCTTCACATATATAAAGAAGCTTTTATATCCTCCCTTATTTTCTTGGCTGGCTTACTTTCATACCTCATATTTTCTCCCCGTATTGCCTTTTTTGGTATTTTCTGTTGCTCCCAATCCAACGCCATCTGAAAACACTTGAAAAGTTCCATCAACGATATCTTCGTAGCAGCTTAAATATCAGTTGGGAAGTCAGAAGGACCAACGTCAGCATGCTGAATGAAGCGAAAACATCTAGCATCAAAGCCTTCGTCATCAAGAATCAACTAAGATGGGTCGGTCATGTTGTTCGGATGGAAGACGAGCATCTACCAAAGCAAACCTACTCCCAGCTTAAAGAAGGCAAACGGAAAAGAGGGGGGACAAAAGAAGAGATTCAAAGACGCCTTAAGCTAAGACAATTGGGAAACCAATGCCAAGGACAGGAAACTCTGGCGAACCATCATCCAAGAAGGAACAGCGACTTTTGAAGCCAAGAGATGCGCAGAATTAGAAGAAAAGAGAAGAAAACGGAAAGAGAGGCAGCAACAACCAAAGCCTTATCTGCCATCTGGAATTACCTGTCCTGAATGTTGAAGAACTTTCAAAGCCAGGATTGGACTCGTAAGCCACCCGAGAGTCCATAATAACAACAGAACGTAGACCATCATCCTTGACCTCGAGGGATAGCCACGACGATTGATTTTAAATGGCCAGATGGCTCCATTTTCAAAATGCTATGGTTCCAGGAAAATTGGGAAGAGTTCCAATTTCAACAGGTGCCTAAAATTCCCTTTAAGGGTGCAATTTATACTACAAAAATAAAATAAGGGTCAATGTTGAAATTTTTTGTGATGTTTTGGCTATTTGGTGCACTGTTTGCATCAGACTGGTGCTGATTAGGATTAGGTCTGCTGATTTAATTAGGTGTCAGATGGGCTGACTAGGTTAATTAATTTAGTTAAATATCTAATTTCCACTACAGCCTCACCTGTCCATCATATTTCTCCCTAAAAATGCTTTGCCTGTTTTACGTTGGAATTTATAAACTCTACTTTAAATTGTAAGATGGGTCAGAAGCTATTTGCAAACTTTCTGTATGATCATTAAAGCATGTAATAACCCTGGTGCATGTTGTCCCAGTTCTCCATTGGTTGGGGGGAAAACTTGAGACCACATTAATCTATTTCTGGATCCATAAATTCAAGTTTCCAGGCATTACTATTTTTTCACTCTCCTGAATACTTGCAAAGGTATTATATTCAGTGGAATGGTAGAACTTTTAAATACTAGTACAATATAATTATTTCCTTCACTACTGACTACTTTGGATTGTTCATAGGTGATAGGAGCAGAATTAGGCCATTTGGCCCATCGAGTCTACCCCGGCATTCAATCACGGCTGATCTATCTCTCCCTCAACCCCATTCTCCTGCCTTCTCCCCGTAACCCCTGACACCCATACTAATCAATAATCTATCTATCTGCCATAAAAAATATCCTTTGACTTTGCCTCCCCAGCCCTCTGTGGCACAGATTCACCACCCTCTGACTGAATAAATTCCTCATATCCTTCCAAAATAAATATATGCCCTTTTACTCTGAGGCTATGACCTCTGGTCTTAGACTCTCCCCCCAGTGGAAACATCCTCTCCACACCTACTCTATCCAAGCCGTTCACTATTGTCTGATTGTATAGCTGAAAACTGGTTTGTCTTTTTAGTTATGGAAATATCTAATTGTTGTATGGGAATCTACAGAATTGGAAGTTTTTTTCTGTGCTTCAATGATGATCTCTGACAATGTAGTCAACGTACAGTGTAATTTGACTTAAAACTATATTAGTGATTCGACAGTTCTAAGAAATACTTTTTAGAAATGTTTAGTTAAACAGAAGTGTTGCAACAAACTTGAGTGCATTTCTGACCAATATGTATTTTATCCCATCTTTTATCTCTTTTCGCAGTTTGCAGGTACTGTGCTTTTGGCAGTGGGTGTATGGGGCAAAGTGAACTTGGAACACTATCTGCCTTCAGTAGCTGAAAAAAGTACAAATGTTCCCTATGTGCTCATTGGAACAGGTGCAGCCATCATCATATTTGGCTTCTTTGGATGTTTTGCAACATGTCGAGGTAGCACTTGGATGTTAAAACTAGTAAGTCTCTTTTAAATCTGTTAATATATGTCAAGGCTAATTGTCTTTGGGTGTGGTATAATTATGCATGTTTTCAAGTAAAAGATTATGTAAGACACCTCAAAGTTCATAATTATGGTTGCAAGAATTAGCTATGCATGCCTTCATGTCTCCTTTACTGTTAAATTAAAGATCATGGCTTATTTATCATATTCCACACCTTTGGGGGAGACGGGTGAATGGTGGAATATGGCTCCCATTTAGTCTAGGCTCATTCTAAACCCATTGGCCCGTATTCTACTAATTGCAAAGTTAGACTTTCCTTAAACTCACCTCAAACCTGCCGCTCGGTCTAACTAAACCCGATGCTCGGTTTAAGAAAAATTTGGTGTTCTGGTAGTGAGGTTTAGTTAGACTAAAGTCTAAGGCGAGTCTAACTTTAGACTGTTGTTTTAGCTGAGTCTAAAGTTAGACTGCGTTTTAGTTGCCATGGTGATGATGTCTGCTTGTACTGCACATGTGCAATTCAATAGCAGAAGCTCGAGCAGACGACAACTTCAACATGGCTGACAAAAAGAAACAGCGGAAAGGAAACTGGGACGCCAGCGAGAAATAATTTCTCGTGACCTTACTAGCAGATAAAATTACAATTATCGAGAAAAAAAGGTGCAATTTCCGGATAACAATTGAAAAGAACAAGGCATGGGATGCGATTTATTCGAAATTTCTGTCGCGGTTTGGCAGCCGCAGAGATCTTCATGACCTTTGTGAGCAATGGAAGAGAATGAAGTTGCAAGCGAAGGTAGAGTGGTCTTCTCACAAGAAGAGCGTGAAACAAACGAGTGGAGGCCCAGTCCCGCTGGTAGGCCGCACGGAGAGGGCGAAGATGCGAAGCGTCAGAGTGATGGCGATGACTGTCGACTTCGAGTTAATTTTATCAAATTAAATAACTCTTCCGATAATCACTTTTTCAAAAGAACGAATATTTAATACATTCTAAGTTCAATCACCCCATTAAATTACACGTTTAACAAAACAACACTACTTACCAACAGCATAGAATCTGAGCGCGTCAGCACTTGCACATTCACTGGTATACCATCTGATCTTCGCCTAGAGAATACAGGTCAGCTCATTGATGATGAATGGTGCTGTTTCTTTTGTGAAACTATACCTTTTCAAGAATGCGTCATTGTCGTACTTTAAAAAAAAAAGGATTAACGTATTCAGCGACATGATTCTCCAGTCTCCCAGCTTGTAGGGCAATCCTTTCGATCTCATCAAATCGTTCTGCTCTCTGCAGTGCTTCCAGCTCGTCGGCCATTTTTTCTCTCCGTAGCGAGCTTAAACCTTCGGCAAGTTAGACTCTAGTCTAAGGTCAGTCTAAGCTTTGCCGATTAGTAGAAAGACAACTTAGACAGTCTAAATATCAGGGATTTAAACCCGCCATCGAGTCTAAATTGCAGAGTTAAACCTGCATTGGGTTTAAAAAAAATTAGTAGAATACGGGCCTTTGAATCTAGTTTATCTCTCCTTGTACAATTTCCATTGATGTTATAGCAGGAAAGCACCAAGCTATGGAGCTCACACTACCTTCCAAGGCCAAACCATCTCCCATTATTGTGAATCCAGAAATAATTAAATCTTTTCTCTAAAGCAAGTGCATTCTTGAATAGAAATCAAACGGTCCATGTACTTCTCCCAAGATTGGTTTCTGACCACTGTATAATAGCAATAAGGTGCAAACTTTTTTGTCATAAAGAATATAAGGAACAGAAGTGGCCACTTGAACCTGTTCCACCATCATGACTACACTGATCTTGCCTTGATACCACTTCCTGTTTGTTCCCGGTAATTTTCAGGATGTCCCATTCTTCAAAAAATATTCTTGCCTTGACATTATTGCCTTCCGTTGCGCTAGATTTCTGTGGTTGAGAAATCCACCTGCTGGGCGGGAGCAGGGAGGAGGAATGACCGGGGTTGGAGAAGTCTTTGATTATGTTGGCTGGTTCTCCAAGGCAACGTGATGTGTAGATGGAGTCGATGGCGGGAAGTCTGGTCTGTGGTGGACTGAGCTGCAGCTACAACTCTGCAATTTCTTATGGTGTTTGGCAGAGCTGTTACCAAACCAAGCGGTGATGCAACCCAACAGTATGCTTTCTGTGGTGCATCTGTGGGAGTGTCAGTCACTGGAGTCATGCCAAATTTTCTTGGTCTCTCAGGAAGAAGCAGCGTTGGCTGGCGCATCAATGTGGTTGGTCGATATTAGCACCAAGGAATTTGAAGCTCAACCATTTCCATGCTTTTTTAAAAGTCAATAATTAGCTGCTTTGTCTTGTTGACACTGAAGGAGAGGTTATTGTCTTGATGTCATTTCCTTCCTGTACTGTCTCGTCATTGTTTGTAAACCTGTCTGAGCACAATTGGTATAAATATAAATCAGTGCACATCAGGAAGATATGTTAGCAATATTTCATACTCTTCCCTGCATTCTTGCATTTCTAGCAAGAATAAGGATAGTGATCTGTTTGATCTTGATTGAACCACAATGAGTCTCCGCATTCAGCGGTCATCCTGTGTCATTTCACCAGTTTCAATGAGATTTAATTACCTGATATGTTCCCTTTGGCAATCTGAAGGGAATATATCCTTAAATGGCCCCTCCAGCTATAACCCCCACCCCCCTAATAACACTTCCATGCAACCACCTGAGATTCTAAAACCCATCTAGTTACTTTTTTCATTCTGAAATTATTCCATTCAGTTTTTGAGATGCATGCTCTTTAGTTTTATCTTTCAATCCTCGTGTCAAGCTCCTGGACAGACATCCTTATGGGCCTTTAAAAAAGCAAAAAACTTTCTAAATGACATGTCTTCCTCCACTGTAAAGTGAAATATGCAAATTTTTATTATTTTCCTAGTATGCAATGATCCTGTCGCTACTGTTCTTGGCACAACTAGTAGCTGGAATTTCTGGATTTGTCTTTCGGCATGAGGTAAGGACATATTTGCCTTTTATCAAATAATATATCCTTTGTTTGTTTCATTTTCAAATGCATTGAGCGGGCATTGTGGTTTTGTTGTCAGAAGACCATCCTCAATTCCTTTGGAATTGCACATAATACTGAGAGCTAATAGGATTTACCTGAAAAGTAACAATGCAAAATAAAACTCCATAGTGGAATGCAAAGCAAAAATATAATATCAGAAGTGCTCTCTCGATCAAGGTCTTTTTCTTCATGGATGTTGCTGGACCACCTGAATGTTTCTGGTATTTTCTGGTTTTAGTGAAAGGTTGTGTATAGGATAAAGAACAAATAAATTCAAAAGATCAGAGACTTTTCAGCAGCTGAATTTGGAAATACCAGAAAGATTTTTTGTTGTGGCTATCATCGTACCTAAACACAATTAAAATTGACAATCTAGTGGGAGAAGGGGTCCATTTGTACTTTTTTACAGATCTTCGAAGGAGTGGCTAGTTAGACCAGTTTTGATCGCTGTAGATCCAAACTGTCTTGACTAGCCCAATACGAAAAATTGTCAAGCAAATTATTGTAAATACAACTGCAGTTTTTAATTCCTTGCATTTTGAAATAAGGAAACTATAATTGTTGTGTGTTGAAGTTTCCCAAGTTCTTGTGTGTTAAATTTTAGCAAAGCTTTTATTTGCAATTTAGTTGTTTGTGCATTTGTATTTTAGATTAAAACCATTTTTAGGGAAACCTTTCAAGATGCTGTACATAAATACAATACAACAGATTCCACAGTGGATTACATCCAGCAAAATGTAAGTAACATGGAAATACATTTTACTAACTAATCAGTTCATTTTGACACAAAGGAGGTTTGGTGTCCATCTCGAGTCAGTGCTAGTCTAATAAACTATAAGTTAATTATCTCTATTTCTTACATCCCTGCTCATTTTCTACAAATATTTATCAAGTTTCCATCTTTGAATCCAAGATAACTATTGAATTTGTACCCGGCACAATATTATTATTCCATCCTAGCCGTATTTGGTTACAGATTTGCAATGTGGCTTATAGTTTTTAGTTTAGAGATACAGTGCGGAAACAGGCCCTTCGGCACACCGAGTCCGCTCCAACCAGCGATCCCCGTACATTAACACCAACCTACACACACTAGGGACAATTTTACACATGCACCAAGGCAATTAAACTACATACCTGTACGTCTTTGGACTGTGGGAAGAAACCGAAGATCTCGGAGAAAACCCACACTGGTCACGGGGAGAACGTACAAACTCCGTATAGACAGCACCCGTAATCGGGATCAGACCAGTGTCTCCAACGCTGTAAGGCAGCAACTCTACCACTGCGCCACCGTGACGTCCTTTTTTAGATTTCAGTCACATACTAATCTGTCATTCCTGGAACTTTTCTTTTAAATAATTTTGATCAGATGGGATGAGTGAACCAAGGAGTCGCGTAGGGAGTGGTCCCTGCAGAAGGCGGAAAGGGGTGGAGATGGGAAGATGTGATTAGTGGTGTGTTCCTGTAGGAGGATAATATGTTTGATGCAAAGGCTGGTGGGATGAGAGGTGAGGACCAGGGGAACTCTGTCCTTGTTCCATCTGGGGGGGTGGAGAGCAAGAACAGAACTACAGGAGACACATGTGAGGGCCCCATCTATGCCAGAAGGGTGGAACCCATATTCCTTGACTATGCGAACATCTAAGATGGCCTAGTATGGAACATCTTAGCTTTGGAGTGAGGACTGAGGAATTAAGTAGGGAATAACAACTGTGCAAAAGGCAGGGTGGGAAGAAATGTAGTGCAGATAACTGGGAGCCGGTAGGTTCGTAATTGATGCCCGTCGATATTCTGTCTCCTGTGATGGAGAGATCAAGAAAGGGGAGAGAAGTGCCTGAGATAGTCCACGTGAATTTGAGGGCAGGGTGGAAGTTAGTGTTGAAGTTAATAAAGTCCTTAATATCTGCACATGTACAGGAGGCAGCCCAGATGCAATCAGATATATAGTGGAGAAAAGGATGGGGGATAGGGCCAGTGTATGCCTAAAATAAGGGCTGTTCGACATGTCCGATAAAAAGACACGAGTGCCCATAGATTTAACACATGGACTATTTGTTTTCCAGTTGCATTGTTGTGGTGATCAAAACTACACTAGTTGGATTGACACTGTGTACTTCAAAAAAAATGGAATTCCAACTAGCTGCTGTAAAAATGTCAGTGACTGTAAAGTTGAAGATCTGAAAAACATCACAATTGCCGTAGACAAAGTCTTTAAAAAGGTATGACTATATGCTCCATTTTCTAAGTTGATGCAACAGCCGTTTTTTCAGTTTGAAATGTAATTCACAGTCCTCGTGGTATCTCTTCAATGTTTTGAGATAAATATGCTTGTGCTATAATCTGATTAATTTTTGGTGAGGGGTTGGTTATCGGCAGGTGTGCGAGTGCTCAAAATGTAAACTTGTAGTCGTGTTTTATTTAGAAATGGTTTGGTTAATTTGTATTTTCTGTCTAGATTCAAGGACAGCATTTAAAGGGCCTGTCCCACTTGGGCGACCTAATCTGCGAGTTCTGGCGAGTTTGCCCTCGACTCGTACTCCCAGCATGGTCTGCATCTTCTTTCGTGTGGCGTGCACAGCGTAAAGTTGTAGGACAACTTGTTCTATTTGATCTTCTGTTTGTGCACGGCGAGTTGATTGCATTAGTCGAAACAGGGCGGACCACGTGAAGGTTGCAATCTTCCACCCCGCAGCATGGTCGACACAACGTCGCAGGAGGTCTTCGTAACTCTCCTTCATGCTTGAGAGTGGTCTCCGCATACGCGAGCCCTCAGCTAGGTTGCGGCGTTCAATATGTTAAAAAAAATGCCCGCGAGTAAAAAAAAAAGGTCGCCATGGAAAACATCGATACTTTTTTTACTCGTAGGATTAGTCGTAGTAGGTCGGCATGTTAGTTGTAGGTAATCGAGGGTAGTCGAAGGTAGTCGTAGATAGTCTTCATCATAGTCGAAGGAGGTCGTCTTCACTCCACTATTCGGTGTCCAATTTTCCCGAAGTTAGTCGAAGCTGGTCTTCAACATGTCATTTGTTCAAACTCTTTTAAACTCGACAATTAGGTCGCCCAAGTGGGCCAGCCCCTTAATCATGCCTTTTCCATCCTTCTCTGTCTGAACACCCACCACCATAAACTGCTTAAATTCTCCTTCCACATGAGGTGATTCACATGAGTATGTAAAATTTGTTTTATTAGACACTTATTTTTATCACTAGTAAGGAATTGGGAGCACTTATCTTGCTCATTCCTTTGAAATATAATAAAATAGGATGTAGTATTTACATGCTTGAAGCTGGCATTTTACCTTTTATGAACTGATTTTCTATTAAAAGTAGCTTCTGCTGGGACACTACCTAATTTGCCACTCTTTACCACAATTTATTATTATTTTTTTTTTAATTCATGCCAGGGATGCATCCAATTGTTTGTTAACCTCATGGAAACTAATGTTGGAATAATCGCTGGTATTGCTTTTGGAATTGGTTTTTTCCAGGTACGTTTTTCTTTGCTTTACAACTATTTCAATGTCATGACTTGGTATGAACGTGCTTTTAATGTTTTGTGCCTTTAGAAGTAAAATTTGATAAAGGAGTTTGATCAGAGCAATTTCATCAATGCATGTCCACTTCTTTCCCAAGGTTAATTCCCGGGATGGCGGGACTGTCATATGCTGAGAGAATGGAGCGGCTGGGCTTGTATACCAGGGCTCGAAATTAACGGTTGCCCGGGTGCCAATGGCGACCTAAAGTCCCACCGGCAACCTAAAAAGCATGCCATTTTGCCCGGCTTGGCAAGCACCCGGGACACCTATCGTTCAACACTGAGCGGGGGCCCCCCCTCTCTATCTCTCTAACTGACACTTTCCGTGTCCGGGCCACCACGTCTCCACTCCCCGCCCGCCCCATATCCGCTGGCCGCCTTGCTGGGGTGTAAACTGCCCAAGCGAAATATGAGGTGCTGCTTCCCCAATTTACGGTGGGCCTCACTCTTTTAGCGTGTGAGGCAGCATCTATGGAGCGAAGGACTAGGCGAGACACTTCTTCAGACTGATGTCCGGAGGGGAGGGGAGGGGGGGGAGAAAGGAAGAGGCAGAGACAGAAGGCTGTGGGAGAGCTGAGAATGGGATGGAGGGAGAAAGCAAGGGCTGCCTGAAATTAGATAAGCCATTGTTCATTCCGCTGGAGTATAAACTACCGAAGCGAAATATCAGGTGCTGTTTCTCCAATTTGCGGTGGGCCTCACTCTGGCCATGGAGGAGGCCCAGGACAGAAAGGTCGGATTCGGAATGGGAGGGGGAGTTGAAGTGCTGAGCCACCAGGAGATCAGGTTGGTTTTTGCGAACTGAGTGGAGGTGTTGTGCGAAGTGATTGCCAAGCCTGCACTTGGTCTCACCGAGGTTGATCATATGCTGGATAATCCAACCACATTTTTGTTTGGAAGTGGAAAGAAATAATAGAAATTGCATTCATTGCAACGTGTAAAAAGAGATGAGATACTGTATTATAATTTTGCTGCATGTCATTGTGGTATATATCATGTCTTGATTGGTGAATAAGTTTAGTTTGTGACTTGATTTGAAGCAAAAATAATATGTGAATGCTTCATTGACCATAATGCCGACTGGTAACTACGCACTTCGTCCGAGCACATTATCGCACCTCATGCAAGCCGTCTTGAATGACCACCTAAACTGTTATTTGGCAACCTAAAAAGCTGGGTGGGCTTGCATCAGGGAAAAAAAAAGTTAAGTGAGAGCCCTGTATACTCTGGAATTTAGTAGGATGAGAGGGGATCTTATTGAAACATAAGATTATTAAGGGTTTGGACACCCTAGAGGCAGGAAACATGTTCCCGATGTTGGGGGAGTCCAGAACCAGGGGCTACAGTTTAAGAATAAGGGGTAAGCCAATTAGAACTGAGATGAAACACTTTTTCACACAGCGAGTTGTGAGTCTGGAATTCTCTGCCTCAGCGGGAGGTGGAGGCCGGTTCTCTGGATACTTTCAAGAGAGCTAGATAGGGCTCTTGAAGATAGTGGAGTTGGGGGATTTGGGGAGAAGACAGGAACAGGGTACTGATTGTGGATGATCAACCATGATCACATTGAATGGCGGTGCTGGCTTGAAGGGCCGAATGGCCTACTCCTGCACCTATTGTCAATGGTTTAAGTATTTGTCCCCAATTCCTGTTTGAGACCCCTGACTAAATCAAAATCTCTCCATTTAGAGATGATGATTTGTCTAATATATATGAGAGGCATGTCAGAGTTTTGCACACTTGTAATGGAAATGTATTTTTATGGGTAGGTAAAAATTGGTTGTGAACCCACTGAAGGGAAAGGATATACAAGTAGCACAAAGTGACATTAATTAAAATGATTAAGAAGGAACTGCAGATGCTGGAAAAATCGAAGGTAGATAAAAATGCTGGAGAAACTCAGCGGGCGAGGCAGCATCTATGGAGCAAAGGAATAGGTGACGTTTCGGGTCGAGGCCCTTCTTCAGATAGCATCCTTCGATACCTTAGCAACAATCTGGAAAGATAGATGATTGAATTGTTATACTTGCTCACACTGATGATGTGTGCTGAAGAGTTGCACCACAAGATAATTAGTGGTCATTGTGCCACACATTAAGGGGCCTAGAATGAAAGTCATGGACTGAATTAATAGAGCCATTATGGTGCCAAGTGGCTGTTAGTCTACATTGTTTACAAATTACTTTCCTTCCATTTGAACAATATTTACTTTGTTCTTCTTACTCTTTGCAGTTGATTGGAATCATGCTGGCCTGTTGTCTATCCAGATACATCACAAACAACCAATATGAAATGGTTTAAAGGAATGTGAATTAAGTAACTATACAATTCCAGGTGAGTTTCCCCCCCCCATCTCCCCGAAAACAAAACCTAAACTGCACCATAATAATCCCGCATAGTAATAGGTGCTCTTATCTGCTGATGCATTTAATGAAATGGTCATACTATAAATGTATTTGCAATCTCTGGCCAGCATCTTGAATGTCCAAACCTTTAGAAATTGGAGCAATGAAAAATTGAGACTTGTTTCTGTGATCATTTGGAACAAAATATGGACAGTGCTGTTGGGAATATACAGTATCTATTCCTCACGTCAAATTTGGCTCCATGTTCATGGGACTTTTCAAAAATACATTCCCTTTTGGTTATCAAATCAATAAGCAACTAATAGCTTGAAGTATGGCCTGATCTCTTGAAGTGTTTTAATTATGGTTACTACCTTTTTGTTACTACTGGTTACTGATTTATTTATTTTTTCTGTTGATTTAATAGACCAAAACCTCTACAGTTAAAGGAACCAAGCCAACAGACATGTTCTCTCCATGCAAAACTGATTGTGTACATGGTTTTGCATGCTTATGGTGTAACGTGCTGCAGTAATAGTGTTTAAACTTTATACATATATCTCTTGAAGTTTAGATGTATATGAGGCTGTACTGGTTAGTAAGAAATGTAGGAATCTGTTCAATCAGAAAAGCCTCATAGTTTAATTGTCACTTACTACCTTGAGCTTTCTGTGCATTGGAAATTTTCTTGGCTTTTGATTAATGTATGATTATTGTCTTATCAAAAACAAAATCTTTTGTCACGCAGACTGAAGGTTTTACATATTTTTACAAAATTAAAGTTCATCCTTTTGGAATGAATGGAATACTAATAGTATTTTTCTACACTACTCGATAGCAGCTGATTTACAGAGACTATGGCCTTTGAAAGATGAAGCAAATATTTTGTTCTAAAATTGTGAATAATTATTTCTGATTCTTCCTGTTTTGTTCACTTCCCACCCCTCCCCCACCCTAGTCACATGCAGAAACCTAGGCATGCATAAGACTGCTTAATTAGGACTGTCATACAAATTGGAATCTAGCAAAAGTATTTAATTCACAGGCGTTTTTATTAATCACCCACAAAAGAACATACAAGTGGTAAATGTACTATCTGTTTGTTCTTGATTACATCTTATTCCATTGATACGGTTTTTTTTTAAATTCTGAAATGCACTTTGAGAATAGTCTGGGCTGATCACAAACAAAATCTGAATGCTTCAGCTGCTTTGTCACTTCATCAGTGGAAATGGCAGCAAATTTGCATCACCTTTAGTTAAAAGACTGTCGAAAGTATGTGTTTCTAGAGTATGATTTTAAAGGTAAAGTGCTACAATTGTCCTGCCCATCTCTTCCCGATTTATGCATCTTAACAGTTTAGTAAAGATTTCCTACTTTGTTCACTAATTCTTTCTCATCTTGAGCACTGGACTAAACAGTATATACAGAGAAGAGCTCCAGTATAATCGAAAATCTAATACTTTTCAGTGTATGTAGTAAGCCATCTGATTTTAAAAATAAACTAATTGTTGGAGCTAAGTATTGTTTTGTGATCATTTCTGTATCCCATACCAAATTTGTGTATTGTATTTGTGCACCACATACTCTTATAGCTATTCTATGTTTGTTATTTTTGAGCTTGGGACCAGCAGGTTTTGCTTTGAGTTTGTGTACAATCCAGTGAGCTAGATAGGGAATAGGATGGACTTTGCATTTTTGACTGCATTATTGTATAGCTGATATTTGCTGACTTGTTCTGTGCACTAACTACCCAGATTCATGTTGGCATTCAATATATGGAAATTGAGCATGTTGGTGTGTCAAATTCGATTTTCAGATATTTTTTCAGATTAGATTTTTGGCCTTTGATTCCTAGGTCCGCCAAAACCACACGCTGTAACTCTGTTTTTTTTCCATTTCGCTAGCGTTTTCACTTTTACATTCGCTAATCCACTCATTAAATTTAGACATTTTTATGTGCATATTTTTTAATAAAATCCTTCCCCCCCCCCCCCTCCTCACTCATTTTAAAATCTAAACCAGACTCACGAGCTGCTGACGTCACAATGCCACATGCCGACCAATCCAGGCCCACCTGCCTCCAGGCCCCGCCCCACCGCTGTGGATTAAAGGCGCAGAGATTGAGAAACTTCTGCAGCTCCATTCTGCTGTAGCTTCTTTGTTCGACACATCTCTGGGTAGCGACTCCTCACGCGCTGAACCTTATCATCACTGTTGGCGCAGCTCGTGAAGTCTTGCGCACTCATTCCTGCTCTGGGTTTACAGAGTCAGAAGCCGCTTCTCTCTCTCTCTCTTCATTTGGCAGCCCGGCTGTCCTCCACCCCCCACCTCCCCGCTGCCCGCACCATGCCAAGTACGCTCGCGCCACGCCTCCCGCAGCTCGACTCCAGCCCCTCCCCCCACTTCATCTCTTTCCCCCTTCCTCTCCCCTTCACCCCCACTCGCCCTCTCCCCCCAGACAGCAGAACGCCGGCTGTTGCCAGAACCGCAACTGTGCCCGACCAACCTGCTTCAGGGGAGAAATTCCGCCCGCCCGTGTGTGTGTGTGTGTGTGTGTGTGACTGTTTGTGGGGAGGGCACGCGCTCTCCATTCAAGCAGACGCTCTCATCTGTTTGTGGGGGCGGGTGCTTAGTGTGTGTGTGATGACACACGCTCCTCCTCCTGAACTCCAGAGCCTTCACTGACATGTTACAAAGGACCCGCTGTTTGTCTGGGCGGGTGCTTAATGTGTGTGTGACGACGCACGCTCCCCCCCCCCCCCCCCCCCCCCCCAAAACAGCTTTGGTGCATGAGACGTGCGGAGCATCACCTCTCTCGCCACCTCTCCCCTCCCCCCCTCCCCCCACTACCCCTCTCCTCCCCCCCCCCCCCTCCTCTACCATCATCCTCTTCCCCTCTCCCTCTCTCCCCCTCTCCCCACTATCCCCCCATCTCCCCCTCTCCCATCCTCCTCCACCGCTCACCCACCCATCCTCTCCTCCTCCCCTCCTCCCCTCCACCCTCTCTCCCTCTGTCTCTTGCCCCTCTCTCTCTGCCCCTATCTCTGTCTCTCCCCGTTCTCTCTCTGCCCTCACTCTCTACCCTCACCCCCCTCTCTCTAGATGCGCCTGCGAGTTGGGGGCTATGCGTCAGTGGATATGGCGGTTATGGGGTAAAAGGAGCAAATTAATAATATTAATATAATATCAAGGGGGGTAGTTAGTGTGTATGACGCCACATATTTCACCCCCCCCCCCCCCCGCAACTGCACATTGGGGGAACAGACCCAACGGGTCTGCACTTCGTCTAGTATCTATTAAAACTGTGTATGTGTGTGTGTGTACATCATTTTGCATTTGAAACGTATCTCCTCGAAAACCAGATGCAAAAACGCAGAGATTTTTACAATTTCGGTAGGGATTTAACTTACGATTGCATAAATGCATGCCTCTCTAAATTCAGTCAATTATTTCCCCAGATTTTGAATAAAATTGTGCACAAAACATCAAAAAAAATGTAAATCAAGCTGCTGCATAACCTCACAGATGTCCATTCACAATGGATCTCATTTACATATATGATATCACAATGGGACGGGTGTGGGAGATCGGAACCTTCACGTGGTCCCACTAAAACCAAACGGGGGAGACGGGCTCCGAGCCGAGCCATTATGACGTCGTCAGTGGAAGCTGGTCATTTAAAATTGAGTTGATTTATTTTTAAACTTTAATTAGTAATAAGTCGGAAAATAAAGTATAAAATGTTCAGTGAAGATGTTCTCTGCCTAGGGGGGGAAAATGTGAATCAGAATATGTAAAAATTTAATCGTTACCACCTAGTGTTTTTGCGAAGGTGTAAAGACATCCACATATACGGGTGATATTTTAGTAAGTGTCTACTTCTCTGTCCCAATACTTTGATGCCATATCTACGCAAAATCCGTAATTCTATACCATTTCTTTGTTTTCTATGTTGTTAATAAATACTGATAAATAAAGATTAAACCCTGGAGGAATAAAGTGGTATATTGTTATCTTTTTACGATGTTCGATGCCAACCCCCGGAAAACCCCTGTCCTGCTGGGTACATAAAAATTCCAGTCATCATATTTATTTGATGGGGAATCTATCAAATGAAAATACTCTTAAACGGCAGGTATTAAACACTTAAATCTTTTTCGCACTTCAAAATATGCCTCTATTCTTGATAAAATTATAGACCTTACTGTTTTTTTCGAAAATTTCTTGTCCCAACGATTGAAGTCAGACGCAGTCACTCACCTGTGTTGCGCCATCCCTCGTGTATATAAATAGAATGGACGCGCACTTCCGGTCTTCAAAGAATTTGAGTCACCTACCGTGTGAATTTCTCCTCATTTTCGTGACAAGAAACGTGCCAAAACTCCAGTTTTTGCAGCATAACGGGTGAGTACCTTTATTCAGCATCATATCCGAAAGCTCTAGATCCCATAGAATATCAAAACTGATTTGTAGTGCAGATAGGTTCGTGCCATGTGCTTTACATCCAAACAATATCGCCTTCCGGCGAGGCCATGCTGGGCTAAAGGTTTGGGCCATCATATCTGTAACGCTCATCTCCGTCACTTAACCTCCGATCTCCCGGGCAGACATGACAAGCAGTGAAATAGATTTGACTTTCAATCATTTTTGTGTAATTTTGTCATTGTTTTGTTTCATATTCATTATTTGTTCTTATAATTCCCTTAAAGTTTAGTCAGAACCAGACCAGGCATATCTATTTTTTGTTTATTTGTTTTATAGCCAACCATTGGTTAGTCAATTTTTTTTGTATGCATTGCTGAAACTAACAGGCCAAAAGACTTCGACCAAGTCTAATTTCCATACAAACATTCTGAATTTTAGTAAACATGCTTCATGTTCTCCACCTTAACCAAAGATTAATTTGGTGAAAAGGGAATGAAATTTGGATTAATATTCTACAAAGCACTCAAGTTTTTGAGTGCATAGATTTGTGCCAAGTCTTGTTCATTTAATTCTAGCAAGTTATTAAAGTAAGTTTTCAATTTTCATATATTACAGAATGGCTCGTACACCAGCAGAACATGCCAAGTGCTATCATGATCGTCAGAAGAATGACCCAGTGCTGAGAGCGAGGTATGTGGAAAATGAGCGGAATCGCAAGAAAGCTAACTGCTCCATTTGCAGAGAGAAGTGTGCGGGAACAAAGAAAAAGAATAAGTTGGCGCGCAAGTTCAAAGACATATCGTGCTCGTCGCCATGTCCAGCTTCCAGACAGTCCTCCAGTAACACCAGTGATTCAAAATGCTGCAAATCTGCCTCCACCAACTCCACGACGACCAGTTGATCAGAGGCCATAAGAAGATCAAGAAAGATCGAGCAAAAGCCTACAGCTAACTAGAGGCCGTAAAGAGAGAATTACAGGGACAAGAAAGACTGATGAAGTGGAAGAAGAAGATACAACAGGGTGAAAGAACAGTTGCTTGAGAGAGATTCACCACCCTGGAAACGAGGAAGCTCCTAAGAAATTGTATAGTGGATAGAGCTGTCGCCAAAAAACTTGTCTTTCACCATGCACTCCATGATGCATTCTGGCATGACAAGTATCGGCGGAACAACGTGCACCCGAATACACAGAAGATAAGACAAATCACTGCAAGCAATATCACAAGGAAATACAGGATGGTTAAACATATGTCATTGGCGCTTGGCATTAATGAACCAGAAAGATGTTGGCAAAAACTTGAAATATGAAAAGATCTAGAGAAGGGACAGGGTGAACGACAAAACAAAGCAGATAGTAACTGACTTCTTTGAACGTGACGACAACAGCCAACTAATGCTAGCAATGTTACAACATTTTGAGATTTTAAAAATCAAGTCTGCAATTTATCCCATCAGATAAAGCATAAAAATAAGTTTAATTTGACACCTACTTCACTTTCATATCTTCAGTATTAAAAAAGTTATGGCCATTTTCATACTCAGAAATTAGCATCTTGTTCCCTATTGCTTTTCCATTGACTTAACACAAAAGCTGTGATCGAGGACAGTCAAAAGCCCATAACTTTCTTAAAAATTAAGAGAACTGAAATAAATTTTCAGTTATTATAGAATGAAGCATTCTGAAACAAATATAAAACAATCTTACTTGGATGACCTGAAACTAAAGCATATAATTAGTTAGTTACCCAATTGTAGCTAATTACAAAATTCAATTACTAGATCTAAACATCTATCCATTTCTTAAGAAAAGATTAATATTTTTTGATTAGCCCAAGTGTCCAAATAACATTCACACAAGAATTCACAACATAACATGATTTTTAAATCTCATTGTCATGATTTTTTAGGCCAATGGAAAGAATTTAGTGTTTAATTCCTGTAAATTAATGGCCATTTAAATCACCTTGCGAGTGGGATTTTGTGGAACGCGATCATTTGGAATGCTGCGGTTTGCGGTGAATTTAAACCCCATATCGGCAGGAAAAATACTGCCGGTTCGTATGGGACCTAAATCACCTTTTCACAATGTAAAATGTGGATTAAGGTAATCCTAAGAAGCACCTTTATATGTAAAATATACGGCTTTCCTTTAGCTGTCTCGTACCTGAAATCCTTTCCCGTTGTCGGCATGCACGACATTAGAAGCGGCTTTTTAGTTTACTCCAGCGCTGAAATGGTCCAGCGATTTAAAAATTAAAAAAAATAATAATAAAAATTCACAGAACGGCCGTCGGAACAATTCTTCAGCGTTAGCTAGCACTCCAAGAAAGTTTTTCCAGGGCAGCCTCAATGCGACCACGAGGTCGCGTCATTTTCGTGCCAAGGACACGTAAGTGGGACAGGCCCTTTACTTCTCCCCTGTCATTCCTCACTGCTCTTGTCAGGCAGAAAGTACAGGAGCTCAAACATCTACACCATCAGACTCAGAAACTGCCTCTTCCACACTTGTCAGGCTTCTGATACATCCTGTTCCAAGCTAGGATACAGTCTGATTCACCTCTACTCCATTGAGGACATTGGACTGTTTATAGAACTGGTGTGCTACAATGCTGGGAAGGATATTCTGCACTCTGTACTCTACCTTTGCACTACCTACTGTATTTGAATTTAATGATTATATTTATACAAGTATTATCTGATCAGATTGCAGAGCATGCAAAACAAAGCTTTTCACTGTACATGTGACAATAATAAATTTAAATCTAAAAATGCACGCTAAGGTGGTTTGTTATTCTGATGAGCATGCTGTCCATGCCAGGATAGGTGATGGCTGTTCAATTGTTAAGGTTATGTCAAGGATATTGTGGTGAATTGCTGATGTGCATCTCGCAAAGCAGTGATGTGCTGGTCAAACAGGTTTTCGGATTAAAAATAAAGATAAAGACAAAGATACAAAATTGCTGGAATAACTCAACGGGTCAGGCATCATCTCTGGAGAAAATGGATAGGTGACGTTTTGGGGCAGGACTCTTGGCCAGATTGATAGTGAGGTGGGGGGGGGGGGGGGGGGGGGGGGGGAGCGAGCAAAGACCAGGGCAAATCAGGACCGGCAACAGGTCACCTCAAGCAGGGAGGTTCCTCAATAGGCTAATTGTTGACTAGGGACAGTGTGATCTCAAAGAGGAATACGTTGCAAACTGGAACTGGATATCGTCTTTTAGTTGAGGAAGAGGGGAGGGGTGTTTGTAGAAGTTACCTAAATTAGAGAATATAACGTTCATACTGCTGGGGTGTAAGCTACCTAAGCGAAATATTTGGTGCTGCTTCTTCAATTTGTGAGTGGCTTCAAGGGCCTGTCCCACTTAGACGATTTTTCAGCAGACTGCCGGCGACTCAAGTTCGCGGCACTCGTCTGAAAAACCGCAAACTGGAATGGCGACTGTCAGAGTGGAACACACACACACACACACACATTGCAAAGGCGGGGGCCAGGGAAAGCGGGGGAGTGCTGTCTGAAATTCACACGACGCAAAGCCAAGGTGAAACAACCACACACCGCGATGAACAGGAAGGTTAAAATGGCTAGCACAGTGTACGTTAAGTCCTTTAAAAGAGGGGGGGGAGGGGAGAAGTGTGGAGACACTTGTAAGAAGCCAGACAACTTAATAAGCCAGAGATGCACATCTGTGAAGTTTGGCGGGCATTTAACATTACCAGTTGGTTATCCTTGGTTTTTTTTTTTTTTTCCCCCAATGAGCCAATGAAAATGCCCGGTCAGCAAAGGTGATTAACTAAAACTACCTCGACTACCCATAACTACATGGCGACCCCACTACAACTGCACCTACGACTACAGGATTAGCGATTTTCTCCATAGCAACCAATTTTTGGTCACAGAAAAATGTTCAACATGTTGAAAAATTTTGCAGCGACCATACTGAGGCCACGACTAGTTCTGAGTGCAGGAACTCCTCGCGACCATGAAGGAAACTCACCAGAGACCACCAGCGAACATGTGGCGACCATGTGACAATCATGATGTGAGCGCAGAGTCTCCTGCACTTGTCTCAAAAGTCACCTGTGGGACAGGCCCATTAGGCATTTTCCTGACGGAACTGGCTATGAGTTGCTTGCTTCGCTTTTATACTTGTTGCCATCTCGGGATCTACCTCAGCATCTTCAATTATTGTCTCACCTTCAGATATATTTCCCTCTTCACAAAGGAGTTCACGGTACCTTCTAAATGACTCCCTCTTATCTCTCGCTACTCGGCTAATTCGCCTAGGCTTAGGTGCGCAGAAATACTCTGGTGGCTGTACTATGTCTCTGATGACCTCTCTCTCCTTAAATACTGGGGCTTCTTTGTTCTGGTACCGTGAGATACTGGACTATCGGGATCCCTAGTTGGAGTCGTGGGAGAAGGGTGGGTGGGGTCTGGGTGTGAAGGGATGAGTGAACCAAGGAGTTGGAAATATACAGTGACATTTTCATTTACAGTTGCAATTAAAAATACTTTTCATTCACATTGAGTTCATTCCACAGGAAAGGCTCCTGATGCTTCCTGACAAACCTTGCAGATGGGTTATTTGTTGCAAGATATACAACCACTGGCCTGCGCATCTAAGTATATGTATCAGGTTCAGTTCAATTATTGAGTAAATGATGATTGTCCCGATATAGATGGTTGAGCATTGTTATTGTATCAAGTTTAGGTGGTTAGATTCTGTCTTGTTGGAGATGATCTTTACAGTTCTATTGTTTGACATGAGAGTTACTTGCCACTTTGGTCTATTATCGCGGTCATCTGTAAGTCACCATGGACTGCATTTTCCGAGGATTTGAAAATTTCTGTGACCATCAGTGAATATCAACTTCAGATCTTAAGATGGAAGAACGTCAGTATTTGACATAATTGGAGCCATTAGAGTGTTTTTTCCCAGGCTTACGTTTCAGAGAAGCTGAGCGAATTGCAATATTTTTGCAGGTCAGGATGTTGAATGCCTTCAAAGGGAACTTGCAGGTGGCAATGTCCCTATACTGGTCGAGGTCATGGGAGGTGGTGGAATGCATTTTATAGATGGCACAACTATTCTCACAATTTGTTTTTGGAGGAAAGGACAATTGTTTAGGTTAGATAAGGTGCCAATGCAGTGGGATGTTTCCTCCTGTACGTCAACAAGCCACTTGAAAGTTGTTGGTGCTGCAATCATTTGAAAGGTCAAGAGTGTTTTATCATGCTTCCTGACAAACCTTGCAGATGGATTATTAAGTAAATGATGATTGACAAGATATTGATGGTTGAGGATTTGGTATTGATAATGGCATTGAGTATCAAGGTTAGATGGTTCGATTCTGCCTTGTTGCAGATTATCTTTACTTTTCTGTTGCTCGACATGAGTGTTGCCACTTCGGTCTATCGTCGTGGTCTTCTGTATGTAATCATGTACTGCATTTTCTGAGGAGTTGTAAGTGGAATTGAAAATTCAGTAACAATCAGTGAATATCAACGTTGGATTGTAAGAGGGAAGAAAGGTCAGAATTTGAAAATATTTGGGGACATTGGAGTACTTTATCCCCCTTGATACCTATTTACTTCATTTTTATCAGAATGCCTTAATACCATGCTTGTTCAAATGCTGCCTTTTTGTCTAGGGCTGTCACTGTCACCTCATTTATGGATCTCAGATATTTAGACTGAACGTCTTGAGGACACAACAAGAAGTCACCAAAATGGTATACGATGACGCAATGTCTTTTTTGTTCATATGTTAATGGATTGATAGATAAAATTGTCTTTCGAAGTTTATCTATTTTTTTTACATCATGCCAAGAACCAGGAGGAAACAAGTTGCAGGATGATCGAGGAACACCGCAAAGAGAAGGAGCAGAAGGGAACAAGAGACGCAACAAGAAAGGACTGAACCTCTTGAGGATCTGTGACAAATAACGGAACATCGCAGGGAACAAGACACACAACAAGAAGTTGCCAATTCACAGCCAAAACGGTACACGAAAGTGCAATGACTTTTTTAATCATATGTTAATGGATTGATAGATAAAATTGTCTTTAGAAGATTATAAATATATACATCGTCATAAATATCTTTCTCTTTTTTACATCATGCCAAGAAGCGGGAGCAAACAAGTTGTAGGATGGTCAAGGAACAACGCAGAGACGTCGAGAAGCATTAAGGGGCAGAACGGAACAAGAGACACCACAAGAAGTTGCAAAAATACAGCCAAAACAGTACACACTATCTCAATGTATTTTTTAATCATAGTTTTATGGATTGAAAGGTAACATTGTCTTTAAAAGTTTATAAATATCTGCAATAGATAAAATTGTCTTTTTTAATCATATGTCATTGGATTGATAGAAGGAATGAAGAGACGCAACAAGAAATAACCACGTTTCGAAGATCTCCAAAAAATAAAGCGCAAGACACAAGTAATGAAGAGATGTGACAAGAAAAAACTAAACATCTCGAGGATCAACAAGAAAGAATGTAAAACAGAGGGGAGCAAGAGGCAACAAGAAATCTGGACATGTCGAGGATCAACGAGAAAGAACACAAAACAGAGGGAGCAAGAGACACAACAAGAAAGAACTTAACTGAATAAATTTCATCTTTAATGTTTAAATTGTTGTTATATTTTAAGAGTTATTCACATTTTAAGCTTTAATAAATCACTTTTCCACTTGCCCTGCCCGTCAGCTGCTCCTGCGCAATAATGCTTCAATCTTCTATGTCACAACGGGAACCCGTTAGCCGCGCCTGCGCAGTTGCGGCCTATGGGCGAGTGGTGGAATATTTCGTTCGGGGACCGACCACCCATTTGACCCCCCGCGTTTGGGACGGGACCTAACGGGTACCACTTGGTCTAGTTATTACTAAAACTCATCTTGTGTCCCGCTGAGGCGATAAACATCTTCCCGTCGCATTGCCACCTATATTTCTGGACTTTATAATCGTTTAACGTCTAAAAAGAAGCCAGAAAACTCACCCATTTCTGAAAAAAAAACCCTTAGTGACTTCACAATCGACTCGCAAGGCACGACGGGACACTCCGGGAGGGAGGGGCACACCAGCGCACTCGTGTTCAATGCCCAGCGTGATACTGGAGTGAGAGCTGAGCCCGGGCCTGAAATAGAAGCCACCGCTGGAACCAAGGACAAGCCTGGGTCTGGTGTCAGGGACGAGCCCACTGAAGCCCAGGCGGTGGCCAAGCTGACGGATGGAGCCTACAGCCAGGGCCGAGCTGAGTACGAGAACATAGGCCATGGGATTGCTAGAAGGAATGGGAAGAGGGACGCAACAAGAAATAATGAGTGAGCCTGGTCGTTTCGAAGATCTCCAAAAAATAAAGCGCAAGACACAAGTAATGAAGAGATGTGACAAGAAAAAACTAAACATCTCGAGGAGTCAACAAGAAAGGTAAGATGGGAGGGGATGCAAGAGGCCCAAGAAATCTGGACATGTCCCTCTCAGCCCCCCTATCCCCTCCCTCTCTACCCCCCTCCCTCTCTAGGGATTGAAGAGGGAGGGCGAAGAGGAGGAGGGAGTGCTGGGGGATGAGGAGAAATGAGCCGCGCCTGCGCAGTTGGGAGCTATGCGTGAGTGGTACAATATTGCATAGGGGGAACGGCTTGCGATGGGGGAGCAGACCCAACGGGGTTGAGGTAGGTACTATAACAATGTTTAAAAGACATTTGGGTAGGTGCATGGATAGGAAATGTTTAGAGGAATACTAAGTCTTGATACTAGACTTGGTCTAGTATTCCTCTAAACATTTCCTATCCATGCACCTACCCAAATGTATTTTAAACATTGTTATAGTACCTGCCTCAACTACCTCCTTTGGCAGCTCCTACCATATACCCACCGCAATCTTCTTTAAAAGGGCTTAAAGGGTTCCTATTAAATCTTTCCCCTCTCATTTTAAAGCTATGTCGTCTGGTTCTTGATGTAAAGTTCTTTAATAGAACATAACTTACAGAATGGCATCAGAGCACATTTGACCTGGAAAAAGTATCATCCCATTTTGGAAATAAATCAGTTTTTAATTGTCATATTTCTCAGCTTCTGTATCATTATGAATGTTTATTTTCTAATCAATATTCCTGATCGCTTAATGGGATTCATTTTGATAGAACTGTCTTTGCTTAAGTTTCATCTATCTGAAATAAACATATTGTGTTTCTGAATAGTTACACTAGTGCTCCATCCAAATCAGCCCAATAGCAAAGGTGGAAGCTACCAAATTAACTTCCTCATCCTCCCACCTGATGTTGATAGGTTGCTAAATAATCCAAAGTTCGTATTATAGTTGCTGTTGTCCTATAGATTTACTAGTTGAGATGTCAATCATCTTTGATCCAACTGAAATGGGTTTACTAATCTCAGGAGTTTCCAAGGACACACTGTAGTGAAGCCAAAGCACTGTTACAGTTAAGCAAACTGCAGAACGACAGGAATTCTCTGGAACTGAACTTGAATATTTTTTGGTTAACATTCTTTTGCTTTGTTGCAGTGATTCTGTGGTATGTGCTGTACGTAGGTTTTATAAATGAAAGGATATTTATGCATTTTCTATTGTTCATATTTAAAATTCTGTATAAAATTATTAATTGCTGCCAATAATTAGAACTCTTTTATCTATCAAACTTTGTTGGCTATTTTTGAAATACTAATAATTATTTTCAGTATTCTTTGCTGAAAATGTTTCATATTTTTCACATGCACTTCCCTCATTTTTCACTAATCTCTGGTTTGTTTCTCATTTAGATTAATTCTTGCAAAATTGTACAAAATAATGCAGTTTGCACACCTAAAGAACAGCCAGCATTCCTTGTTCAATGCTTTAAACAGATTTATCACAGCTGCCACCGTCATGGATGAAACGGTCATGGTGCCAAGTTTTCTGCGGGATCTCCCAGCTGATGAGGAGGAATATCGTAGAGAAAACAAAATCTCCAAACAAAGGGATATGCACGAAGATTACTTGCTCCTTATGTCCATCAAAAAGGACATTGAGTCGGGTATTTCAGATGAACAAGTGAAGTCTGATCTGGAGTTCATGAAAGCCAGCGAAGAAGATGGTGATTTGGGAGAACTTCAGCAGCTGTTTCACCATCATTTGAATGGAATTTACAATGTTTTCAGCAAGCTTACACAGCAAACTAACCATCTAACCAACTGCTATACGAAACAATTAATATTTAATAACTTATAAAGTTAGAAATCAAGTGTTGAAATGCATATGTGGTCTGACTTTGTTTTTTGTTTTTTTTTAATTCCTCTCTGCTGGTGAAAATGAGTGGACTTTCAAAAAGATTATAGTACATAAATTTACTCTGGACTAGAAATCTTAACAAAAGGCATTTAAATGCAACAAAATGACGTGATTTACTTCTTCTCAATGATACCTTTTTGATTTTGTTTTAAATTGTCCACACCTCTGGTATTATTATGTAAATGACATTTTTGCTTATTACTGTTTCTTCTGAATTTATTTGTAGTTTGGAAGAATTAAACCATGCTCCATCTACCAGTGTCTACAATGATAAATTAATTCCAACCACATGATCAAATCCCTTGTACAATATGCTGTGTGAGATATGAAACACAACTTTAATCATTATTTGTCACTAACCTTACCTCCAAAAGCTAAACTGCAGCTAGACCACAACTAAATTATAGAGTGCACTGTTATTTATGGAATATTGTTTTTGATAATTGCATTTTGTTTTTGTTTAAGGTTTAAATTTGAAGAACTTGTTAAAGTTCCCATTGTAGATAACACTGTAAAAAAGCATTTCTAATAATATTAAATGCATGTTTCTGCCATCTACTAAGGTACTATTGCCCAATCATTTTTCCTACTGCAATTTCTATGTCATGGAAATTCTCCAGGTAATTTTCCATTGAATGTTAGCACCACGGTTACACAAGGTATGTGTTGAAATTTTGACATCTGTCAATACACATCTATCAGCATCTCTGCTTTCATCATCCCAATCTGGTGGAAAGCTACATTTTGCCTGAATTCATGGTGTGGATCAGGTGCTACAGAGCAGAAAGCGCAAGGATTACCAGAAATCTCCAAGAGTTTCTAATTGATCTGCATGTCTAGCTTTCAATGTAATTAACCAAAAAACATTGTTTATGTCTAGCTCGCACTATGCACACCAAAAATACATATTTTGACAAAATGACTATTCAGATATGAAAATGTGCCATTTTCAAATACATCACAAAATGTTTATTAATAGAAAATAAAGTAATTAGGTTCCACTATGATGCACGTTATTGGAGATTTGCTGCGATTACACAAATTCAAGCAGAAATTTATCATATACTGATAGATCCAATTTTGATCTTTTATTGGCTACAATTTCCTAAATGTGTATAAAGTGGGTTCAATACATGTCATTTTACAGCCACTAAGCAGGGTGCTAAATCTAGAAGATGATCTACACGTTTACTGTTTAAAAACCCTGAGTAATATTGAATTTCTACTCTATTGTTTCCAATGGGTGAGAAATTGAAAAAAGATTTTTTTAGGTGATAAATTGTTGGATGTGGACTTTAGTTCTTGATGATTTTGTACGAGACTTTGGTACGGTCACATTTGGAGCATTGTGTTCAGTATAGGTCACCTTGCTATAGGAAAGACGTTATTAAGCTGGAAAGTGCAGAGAAGATTTACGAGGATTTTGCAAGTTCTTGAGGGTCTGTGCTCCAAGGAGAGGTTGTACAGGCTGAGACTGAATTCCTTGAAGTGCAAGACTATGAGGGATGATCTTGTAGAGGTGAATAAGATCATAAGAGGGATTAGTAAAATGCACAGTCTTTTACCCAGATTAGGGGAATCAAGAACCAGAGGACATAGGTTTATGGCGAGTGGGGAAATTATTTTTCCTGAGGGGAAATATTTTCTCACAAATTGTGGTGGATATATGGAACAAACTGCCAGAAGGGGTATTTGAGGCAGGTGGTATACCAACATTTAAGACATTTGGACTACATAGACAGGAAAGATTTACAGGGATAAGAGCCAAACGTGGGCACGTGGAACTTGTTTAGATGGGGTATCTTGGTCAGCAAATTGGGTTGAAGGGCCTGTTTCCATGTGGTATGATTCTATGTGTTGGACAAAGTTCAATAGTTAATTTAAAGGGAAGTGGATAAATGCTTTAAGGAAAAGGTGATAATGTGGAATTAACTGGATTCTTCCTGGAAGGAACTGTTTATAAATCTCTTTGATAGTTGGAGATACCTTTTAAAAAAAAATACTAAGATTCAAAAGTTAAAATTAAAAATAATAAAAATCATAAGATACTAACTACTGTATTAACAAAAGGTTAAACATGAAAATAATTTAACTAATGCAAGCACCCCTTTCAAATAAATGAAGTTGCAAGTTACAAATGTAATGCATGTATTTAATTGTCAATAATTTCATCAGCAAGTATGACATGTTCAGGTATAAATACAAAGACTGTGGGGAATAACAAAGTTAAACATGAAGGTAGATGCTGGAGTAATTCAGCGGGACAGGCAGCATCTCTGGAGAGAAGGAATGGGTGACGTTTCAGGTCGAGACCCTTCTTCTGAAGAAGATCTAACTGTTCTAAACTGTAATTTGAGTCCTGGTGTTGGGTAACTTTCTTCCTTCAGTCTGAAAAAATTCAAAATTCAAAAAGGGTCTCGACCCAAAACGTCACCCATTCCTTCTCTCCAGAGATGCTAAGTAATGCCCCTGTCCCACTTAGGAAACCTGAACGGAAACCTCTGGAGACTATGTGTCCCACCCAAGGTTTCCGTGCGTTTCCCGGAGGTTTTTGTCAGTCTCCCTAATGGTCGAAAGAGGTTTCCGCTTCTATGTTCTGACGATTATTTCAAAAAATTCAAAACTGGCCGCAACTAAAAATAGGTTGCCATTTTAAAAATCGGTAATTTTTTAGTCAAAGCCGGTTGTGATGCTAGTTGAAGGTGGTTGCCGGAGGTTGCAGGTAGTGGAAGGTAAGACCTGCAACCTCTGGCAACCACCTTCAACTAGCATCGCATGGGTGCTGCTTGCGTGGAGTTTGCACATTCTCCCCGTGACCCACCAGGTGTTCTGGTATCCATCTCCCCACCCCAAAGATGTGTGAGATTGTTGGGTAATTGCCTTCTGTCAATTGCCCCTTGTCCGGAGGGAGTGGATGCAAAAGTTGGATAATGTAGACCTTGTGTGAACAGGAGATCACTAGTTGGCATGGACTCGATTGGCCTTAGGGCCTGTTTCCATGTTGTATTTCTAACTCTTTAATTTAGAAGCGTTAGAAGATCGTATAGTCATAGTCTGGGGTCAAGGAAAGAGCATTCACGTCACCGCCCTGTTTCCACCAATCTTTCCACCACCACGCACAAGAAGCACAATAAGTGACAAGACAGACACCATTGTATGCAGATGCCGAGAGGTGTGTTCAGCTGTGGCTGAACTACTTCTAATCCTGTGTGTGGACTCGATAAGAAGAAGAGTCATAGATAGTCTCATACATCATGCATAAAGACCCTTTGGCCCAAATTCAGTCTGCCCAAAGCTAGCTTGTTGTCCATTGCAAGGTGCTGTCCACTATCCAATAATGCAGGCTAGCACATTGAAATACATGGGAAGGTGCTACAGTACATTGATACAGTTTATGAATACAGCTTACTTTTAGAAAAATGTGGTTCTTCATTAATTATTCCAATTTCAAAGCTTCACATTGTATATTTACACTTCTTGGCCATCTATGAAATAAATTAAAACAGAGAAACAGGTGCAGGAGGCGGCCATTCGGCCGTTCGAGCCAGCACCGCCATTCATTGTGATCATGGCTGATCGTCCCCAATCAATAACCCGTGCCTGCCTTCTCCCCATATCCCTTGATTCCACTAGCCCCAAGAGCTCTATCTAACTCCCTCTTAAATCCATCCAGTGACTTGGCCTCCACTGTCCTCTGTGGCAGGGAATTGTACAAATTCACAACTCTCTGGGTGAAAATGTTTTTTCTCACCTCAGTGTTAAATGGCTTCCCCTTTATTCTAAGACTGTGGCCCCTGGTTCTGGACTTGCCCAACATTGGGAACATGTTTTCCTGCATCTAACTTGTCCAGTCCTTTTATAATTGTATATGTTTCTATAAGATCTCCCCTCATCCTTCTAAACTCCAGTGAATACAAGCCTAGTCTTTTCAATCTTTCCTCATATGACAGTCCCGCCATCCCAGGGATCAATCTCGTGAACCTCCGCTGCATTGCCTCAATCACAAGGATGTCCTTCCTCAGATTAGGAGACCAAAACTGTACACAATACTCCAGATATGGTCTCACCAGAGCCCTATACAACTGCAGAAGAACCTCTTTATTCCAATACTGAGATCCTCTTGTTATGAAGGCTAACATTCCATTAGCTTTCTTCACTGCCTGCTGTACCTGCACACCAACTTTCAGTGACTGGAGTACAAGGACGCCCAGGTCTCGCTGCACCTCCACCTTACCTAACCCCATTGAGATAATAGTCTGCTCCCTTGTTTTTGCCACCAAAGTGGATAACCTCACATTTATCTATATTATACTGCATCTGCCACCTCACTCAACCTGTCCAGGTCACCCTGCAACCTCCTAACATCCTCTTCACAGTTCACACTGCCACCCAGCTTTGTGTCATCCGCAAACTTGCTAGTGTTGCTCCTAATTCCCTCTTCCAAATCATTAATATACATGGTAAACAGTTGCAGCCCCAACACCGATCCTTGTGGCACTTCACTCGCCACTGCCTGCCATTCTGAAAAGGACCCGTTCACTCCTACTCTTTGCTTTCTGTCTGCCAACCAATTTTCTATCCATGTTAACACCCTACCCCCAATACCATGTGCTTTAATTTTAGTCACCAGTCTCCCGTGCGGGACCTTATCAAAGGCTTTCTGAAAGTCTAGATACAATACATCCACTGGCACCCCTTCATCCATTTTACTTGTCACATCCTCAAAAAATTCCAAAAGATTAGTCAAGCATGAGTTCCCTTTCATAAATCCATGGTGACTTGGACTAATCCTTTTACTGCTATCCAAATGCCCCATTATTACCTCTTTAATAATTGACTCCAGCATCTTTCCCACCACCGATGTCAGGCCTAACTGGTCTGTAATTCCCCGTTTTCTCTCTCGCTCCTTTCTTGAAAAGTGGGATAACATTAGCTATCCTCCAATCCACAGGAACTGATCCTGAATCTATTGAACATTGGAAAATGATCACCAATGCATCCACTATTTCTAGAGCCACCTCCCTGAGGACCCTGGGATGCAGACCATCAGGTCCAGGGGATTTATCATCCTTCAGTCCCATTAGCCTACCTAATACTATTTCTCGCCAAATGAAAATTTCTTTCAGTTCCTCTACCCCCTTAGATCCTCTGTCCTCCAGTACATCTGGGAGATTGTTTGTGTCTTCCTTAGTGAAGACAGATCCGAAGTACCTGTTCAACTCTTCTGCCATTTCCTTGTTCCCCATAATAATTTCACCCGTGTCTGCCTTCAAGGGACCCACATTTGACTTTGCTACTCTTTTTCCCTTAACATATCTAAAGAAGCTTTTATTGTCCTTCTTTATATTCCTGGCCAGCTTCTCTTCGTACTTCATCTTTTCAGCCCGTATTGCCCATTTTGTTTCCTTCTGTTGTCCTATGAAAGTTTCCCAATCCTCTGGCTTCCGGCTACTCTTTGCTGTGTTATACATCTTTTCTTTTAGTTTTATTCTATCCCTAACTTCTCTTGTCAGCCACAGTTGCCTCCTACTCCCCTTAGAATCTTTCTTCCTTTTTGGAATGAAATGATCCTGTGTCTTCTGGATTATGTCCAGAAATTCCTGCCATTGCTGTTCCACTGTCATTTCTGCTAAGATCCCTTTCAAGTCT